>NC_138740.1:32342851-32595373 GCF_965113295.1 Leuciscus leuciscus | reverse complement strand
TATACTTTGGTAATATTGTATGTAAAACAATCATTGCAATAAAAGTGCTAAAATATCAGATTTAAAATTTAACCAATTTAAATGGAAAATGCAGATGGAATCGGAAGCCAGTCATAAAATTGGAATTTCCAGTGAAATGCAGAATGTCACGGATGGATTTTGGATGGATAAATCAAAAAAAGGTGTGTAATATTGCTGTTTGAGCATGAAAATGATCTGCAAAGTTACAAAGCGCAAAGTCACTCCAGCGGGAGTTATTCTCTATATCAGTGTCAGTGTTTCTGAACTCCATGAAACGCCTCCATTGTAGTCTTGAGTTTCTTTAGGGAACAAACACGTCACAATATTCCTCATTTAAATAATTCCTGCACAAGGCATATGTAAAATCAATTTTGGTTGAGTTAGTTAGTAGTGTGTTGAAACTCACGGTTAAGGTATGACATTTCTGAAACACACTTGAAGCGGCTGACCAATCACAACACACTGATCCAGCCGACCAATCAGAGCACATTGTGCTTTTCAGAAGGAGGGGCTTCATAGAGACAGGAACTAAACAGAGCGTTACTGACAGACTGGGAAGAGAGGAGCTGAGACAGTGTAAAACGTTTGAAAAATAATGTTTTGCAACTTTCAAGCATGAAAACCTATGCTAGTCGATCCCAAAAACAAAATCAAGACTTTGTAAAATGGCATATGTCCTATTTAAACATTAAAGAAAGCTTTGATTTTTTTTTGTGTGTGTGGAAAAGCACGTAAATTACACGTGTATAAGATCATGGTACATTTTTGAATGGCTGAAAAACAACTTAAATCTGATCTGACTAAAATTAAAAAGCATAAAAAAAATGGATGGATGGATGGATGGATGGATGGATGGATGGATGGATGGATGGATGGATGGATGGATGGATGGATGGATGGATGGATGGATGGATGGATGGATGGATGGATGGATGGATGGATGGATGGATGGATGGATGGATGGATGGATGGATGGATGGATGGATGGATGGATGGATGGATGGATGGATGAAGAAACCTTTTCAGCTCTCGCTGAACCTCAGAACTCTTGGAGAACCTTTTTTAAATACATTTTGCTACCAAAACATCTACATCAAATCGCATAATTTTGCTGAAATAAAACATGGCTCTAGTTTAAAAGCATTTGATTCTACTGGTGACAGATCATGCTGGCAACATTTGCAAGATGGCATCTAGTGCATCAATGCAATTGGAAAATACATCGATGGTGAAAAGAGAGTTTAAATATTCCACGGAGAGGCGTTCCACAGGGCTCCGGCTCACTCCTGCATTTATATTAATGAGTTTGGAGTGTATTGGCTGCATCCTCTGGCCTCTCGGCAGGGCTCAGATTAAATCGCTGCTCTTAGCAGGTGACCCGCTGCTCCTGTGGCCGAGGTATTCTGGGTTTCATTACGTACAGGTGAAAAGCAGGAGGTTACAAAGACCTGCCGTACCCCAGATCATATTTCACAGCTACTGCTACATAACACTGGGATAAGAGGGTGAATTCAACCCAAAACCAAAAGAAAAAAGACAGAAAACTATTTCAAGACAATTCTTTTTTTTCTTTTTTTGTGATAAATAAATAAGTAAAGATTTTTTGCATTTAATAAGCAGGAAAATATAGTTTTGAAAATATTAAAAGTTATATTTTGCATTCAGATTTCCGGTTAAATATGACCATGACATGTTCTTGAACACGTTCTTGACCCGTTTTGTGAGATTCGTTCAAGGACTTTGATATTGTTTTATCAGCGTTGTAAAGATAATTGAATTTGCATTGCATTGTCTGTGACAGTACAGTTTTTTTAATGCTTTTTTTACATTTACCATATAACAAACACTATAAATGTGTTGCAGTATACCACTTTAAACAGCCAAATGCCATTGATTGTTGTGCTGGAAGGGAAGGTTGAGAGAGTGAGATCAAATAAATCAAGAGATGGTAAACAGGAAGACAACAGGACAGTTGATCTGACCACATTGATCTTCCTGGCCAGATACAAACACACAGAAAATGAGAAGAGATTAACAGAAGGCCTGAGGGGAAAGAAAGGGCTCTGAAAGGCCAGTGCGTGTGTTTGAATTGATCTCAGAAAACACATTGCTAAGTGGATGTCAAAGTAAAGCTCTCAAATGTATGCGCCTCACACACTGATTATGAGGAGGTCAGTATTGAAAAAGGGGCTCTAAAGCGTCCTATCAATCAACCCCATTACAGTAAATGCATAATTGGTCAGTCAGTGATTAGTGGAGATTAGTTTGAGGGAAACTGAGGTAAAAAAGAAGATGAATGACTCTGAAGAACTCAAAAGAACATGTAAAGAGTCTCTCAGTGTCGCCTGTCAATGCACTCAAAATGAAAACAGAAGATATAACAATTAACATGCATTCTCAGTCTCCGTCAAAGTCATGTTTCCAACATATAGGCCAAACAGAAAAGCTTATTGGATCATTTAAAAATTCCAAATATCGGCCAATATATCGGCATTGGCAATATATCGGTTGACCACTAATGCTTCGTTGTCAACTTTTATGGAAAATTGTTATTGTTTCCAAAAATGCCTAACGTGATAATGACAGCAGCATAGAAAAAGGTGATTAAGTAAGTAAGTAAATAAATAAATAAATAAATAAATAAAGTACACAAATTAAAAGTATATGACGTAGAATCAAGTAGAATTTTTATTTAAAAAAAATAAAATAAAATCTTTATATACAAGTATAGATGAAATTAACCTCCAAAAATGATTAAAAAGTTAATTAAACACAATTATAATAATAATAATAATATTATATATATATATATATATAAAATATAATATAATATATTTATATATATATATATATATATATATATATATATATATATATATATATATATATATATATATACAATTTTATTAAATTAAATGATACATTTAAAACAAAAATCTCTAAATTCATTCTAGGAAAAAAAGAAACTCTCCTAACTGAACCTTCGCCTTTATACACACTGACAGACAAATATTTTGTCTATATTACCGATATGTCACAGATGTGGTACATCCTGTAAACACCCATTTAAAAATAATATTCCTTTAAAAGAATCCTTGCATTCCACAATCTGTCTATGAATTTGATGGGAATAATGCTAAAATATGCTTGGCAAAATGGCTTTTGAGTCCTTGAGTGAAACAGGAGGCAGATCAAGCGGATCGAGATCAGACAAGGACGTACAGAAGCGATTAATATGGAGGTCTCGATGTTCTCATCGCTCTCTCTGCCTCCATCAGCGAGATTCATCATTTTTACACTCACAGCCTGTACAAACCTCGTCATCTCCAATCTCACCGAATCATCTGGATAAAACAATACACACAGAGAGTCATCTATCAAACACTTCCGGCTTCTGCATGGAAATGTATTTAATTTTGGACGCATTAAGCCACCAGCCACTTAATATTCTGAATATTTAATGAAGTAACAGCGCTTATGGTGAGTGCAAACCATCAGATTAAATCACAAATGACGTTGATGCACTTCAAAGGTCTGAGATCACTGAGATGTGTCTGCGTGACAAATGCAGAGAGAGGACAACAAGACAGGGGTTGAAGAGTGCATTTACACACAAGCATGGTATAATCCCTCCAAAACACTGTGATCCAACCAGGAGTGACGCAGGAAGGCAACAGGCAATATGTTAATCTGAAGACCTGTTCCAAATCCTAGTATGCTGCCTACCTAGGGAGCATTTTATAGTATTATAGGCACACTACCGAGGCCAAGACAGGTTTCAAAGTGATGCGATTTCATATTTGGACCATAATCTTAAATGCAAAAAAAAAAAAAAAAATCCAAGATGGGGATAAAGCAAGAGAAATGATGATTATACAAATATTTTCAATAAAAAAAAAAAAAACAATAGTTCAATGCAAAAGACTATCCAGTCTTCAGATTTCTGCTTAATATTTTTTGTGCAACCCATGACACTTTTTTTCAGGATTTTTTTGATGAACAGAAAGTTCAACAGAACATTATTTATTTGAAATGGTAATATTCTGTAACATTATGAATGTAACATCCTTGCTGAGTAAAAGTATTACTTTTTTTTTTTATGTAGCAGTAAAACATGCTCATGTGAATTTAATAATTCTTCTTAGCTGTGACCCAGATGTGCTGAAGGAAGAAAACTGGGCATTATGACATCACAGAGAGAAGAACTGCAAAAAGATGAAAACACGGGCATGCTGGAGAGGAGACCGGCCTTATGCAAGACAAGAGCTTCTTCAGGGCATCAAGCAATTAAATTGTGATAACATCCGCGCATCGAGAGATGGTTTTATGAAAGCATCTTAGCACCTACTGTGGAGGCATAAAAGCATTTTATGGTTTGTCTCATAGTTCAGCCTCTCACACACAGTCCCAACCACTTAAGGAGAATGAAGATTAAAGAATGAAATACAATACGAAGACAAAAGAGGTCGGGTGGAGGTGTGAAATATAGGGTAAACAAAACGTGAGACGTTCAGCATTCATTCTCTTGTTCCTCGCCACGAGAATGTGAATCCATTCAATTCTGCTCTTGATCCTTTCCCCTCTCTCGCATACATTAGCCAAAGCCACATCAGTCTCTGGGACACACACTCTTTCTGTGCTTGATAATAGATTGTCTCTGTCACAACGCCAGCAGGCTCAAACTTGCCACTGAATCTAAGGGGGGTCGTCTCAAGGGCATCGGCAGTGTGTGTGTGTGTGTGTGTGTGTGCTAGCGTGAGACTGAGAAGCTGTGAAACAAACATGATTTATAAGAGTTCTCAACGTTCACTGAACAACCTCTGATGGCTAATAATGGGAGTTACTGATCTAAAATAACAAATATGTGCAGACAAGATTTATCATAAAAAGATAAGCTTTTCTCATACGACTCGCAACCAGACAAATCTGTGTATACACATGCAGGAGCTTTCGCAAAACAATAAAATGCAATCTAATTGGCTGGCTTTACACAATTTCTGGGAGTCAGGCTGTTCAATTCTCCAGCGAGAAAGACATATTGTAAATTCTCAATATTTTTCTTAAATAAACAATTTTTTTTTAGCACATCAGTGTTCATAATCCCAATTTAACCTGTTTAACGCCTCTAAAATCAAATTTATAAAAAATAAAAATAAAAAATAAGTCTAATAAAACAACACCAAGAACATTTTTAATGATCAGTTATTGCAATAAATAAATAAATAAATAAATGGTTATATTACAAAAACCTAAAAAAAAAAAATTGTATTAGAATTATTACTACTACTTCTACTCATAATAATAATAATAATAATGATTAATGACAATAATTATTATTATTAGAAGTATTACTACTTATCATAATAATAATAATTAATGACAATAATTAAATCATTAATATTAATAATAATAATAATAATAATAATACAAGTTTGGTCACTTCACATGCGGTCAGAAAAAAACGATTTATACAAGATGACTGTCATCCCAACAAGCATATCTTGATAAAACATATCTTGAAATGCAAATCGCTTATCACTTATTTGAAGTGGAAAGTATCATACTCAATGCTGTCAATCATGATTAGACGGGATTTAGCTAAATTAAACTGTTTAACAAATATCATATAGTATCTGATTAAAATGCATGCTCACAGACTCTCCCCAGGGCGACTCCAAGAGCAGATCACAGGCATGGAAAGAGCCTGATTTTAAATGAACATTCCAGATTAAAAAATTAATAATGCAGTAAGTTCCATCTGAAGTCTTTCGTGTCTGCATTACAGGTTTTCATGTGGTGGCGACGCAGCACAAACAGACAGAGGATTATTCTTTAATCTCATTATTAAAAGATTACATTTATTTCTGTGATCTGCAGCAGAAACAGTTATGAAATAATAAAGCATTTAGAGAGGCGGCTTCAGGAGATTAGCTGTCAAACACATGACCAGGCTACGAGCAAATTTAATGGAAGCCTAATATGAATGCGTTATCTTCTTCTTTTTTTTTTTTTAAACCAGTCCGCCTTGCATCGCACACTTACTAGACTGATGGTGCTTTCAAAAATGCAACAGAATAAGCTGCATTGACCAGATATAATAAATTACAAATTTCTAGTTCTCTCATCAATCTACTTGTAACTGTTTTTACTCTGTGTACCTTGTGGTATTATTGTCTTATAGTCCATTTAGTCCATATTGACTGTTGTCTTTCTGGTCCTCATGACTGTCTGTAAAATGACAATAAAGTCAAAGACTTTAGAAGACGGTGCACTCATATTAGTTATGAATGGGAGAAAGCGCAATGCGCAATATGGCGGAATAAGCCCCACCTTCCAAATAAAAGCACCAATCACTGATTGGTAAGGGCATCGCATCACTCCAGCTGCCTTTAAAGCTCCGGTTGCTGTAACTAAAAACTGTCAGGCTGCATCCGAAATTGCACACTCACTTGAGTAGGTACTCATTATGAAGTAATTACTTCCCAACTGCAAAAAAGTACATTCTATATATAGTATGAATATGTGTAATATGGATAAAATAAAATCTGGATGTACTACATCTGCCATGTTGTCATTATGTGATCTAACAGCGTCAGTTACGTCGCGTCACTGCCATTCGTAAATCCTCTCCCGTGGCCTCATAGGATAGTAAAGTGTCCATCGTATGCACACTTCAGAATCACTTTTGCCTACTCTTTTATGAGTACTGTGATTTCATTCATACTTATTTGATCACATACAGTTATTCGCCTATTATATAGTAGGGAAGGATGCGATTTCGGAAACAGCTTCAGTGTTCTGAGACTCGCTTATGACTGCACATGAGCATTGGCTAGTCTAGCCTGAAAACTATTTGAACATAAGAAACAACATTTATTGCACAGTTCATGTCAGATTTTGTTGCTGATTTGAAACATGTTATTTAATTGTGAGTACAACAAGCAGCTTTTGAGATTTCAGGATTCCACCATTCAGATAGGGCTTGGTCTTGAGTGCCCGAAATAGCTGCCCGGATGCGTTGCAAATATGGCCGCAAAGTGAACAGACTTTCCTTGAAAGGGACTTTGATAAAGTCGCCTTTAACTTTTTGATCTAACAATAACTTAAAGGGGTCATGAACTGAGAAATAACATTTTCCTTGAGCTTTTGACATACAGGATATTCTTAGAGTATGATGACCTTATAAGTTTCAGAACTGAAAATGTCATTGTTAATCCAAATACAGCTTTTATTGTAACCGAGCCCAGCGAACGACTCGTTCAACGCCAACTTCATCATAGAAACTTTGACCCCTCCCACTGGCGTGTTAGTGAGATGACGAGGAGAAAAGAGCGATACAGGATCACTGGACAAAAAATAACATTACCTTCCAAAGGATCCTAATGCTAAGAATGTGGTTATTTATTTTCTCATTTGAGTATTGTTTATTTGCATTCGGTACATTTCACAGTGGATTCTTTGGTAAATCAGTCGCAATTTCGGGTGCAGGCTTTGCAAACAGACTTTTATGATATGGACTCGACAGTAATGCGACAATATGCAAGTAACTGTGTTAATTCTAACGGCTGATCTGTGACCAGTGATTTCTGATATGTAATGATACATGTACAGTCAGATGTTCTTTGTCTATGTGTCAGTAAATCAAACCAGTGACTAAACGGTCAACTTCACATTGTTTCTCTTAGTAAGATGAAAATAATCTGTTATTTAAACTGTGATTAAATTGTATATAGATAGCGATCAATGAGCGCTCCGTTTTAAAATCGCTGGAGCTGTCAATCAAACAGTGCAAGTTTATCAGGACTTTCTTTTATAGTTCTAGATTCTCGGCAAAACTCTTTTTATAACAAAATCCCTTTTATCTATAGTCTTTGGTTATAATCAATTTGCACTGTTAGTTATGATGAAAGCATTCGTTAGTGTGCAGAAATCGAGTTGCTAAGACGAGATCACTGCATTCATGCGCTCAACATGTCTGTGTTTGGCTACAATGCTCATCACTACACCTTTTATGCCACGATCTCAAAATAGTGCTCTAGATCTAAATATAATGCTATAATCAACACTTTCCACGATAAGTTACCCTTGAGAGCTGTAATAGTAAAATGTGCTAAACGTTTTTATGAGAGTTCCACATGTAATACTTAGCCATTTCATATTTAAAGATATCAGCCAATCACAGCAGTGGGCGTTTACACTGAAGTCTCTCAGCAGACACGCCCCTTCAAACAGAGCGATCAAATCAGAGGGCTAAAATCAGGCTAGGAAAATGCCTTTTATTTCTAAATGATGACCATTTTTTATGTAAAAATGATATTAACATTATAAGTGCACCCCAGGAAACATAAACAATCAAACAATGCAGTTCATGACCCCTTTAAGCAAGGAGGTCAGAACCTGAAAGTAGAAATTTCCTTCTTTTTTTTAATCTAAAAAGCCAAAAATGAAAAGAAAAGACAAATGAAACAAGCAACTAGAAATTCTAAACAAAACTCAAATACTCACTATTTTTAATGGTTGGAAAAAAAACAGGGCCATGTAGGAACAATCAACAAGGGAACAGGAAGTTACAGAAACAGGAAATACAATTCCCTAGCTCCAATTCAAAAGTCAACAACTGACAGCAAAAATAAAAGGCAGTTACCCCGAAAAGTCAACAGATTATGTTAAAATGTAAATGTTGCTCATGTAGTTTCTGTGGTTTTGGATTTGTTTGCACCCGTTCTGCACGGCATGAGACACTGTGAGCGGCTGTTTACACAGAAAACACTGTTGCACAGGGAATACACTTTCTTTCTGTGTTTCTACTGATTCACAAATGAGACAAAGACATTTGTCAAGGGCGAAGACTATAATGCAGAAGAGACAGTAGATATTCAAGACATGACAGCCTGAAAAAATGACTTTAAATGTCTGGTAAAGTTCTTGTGATGGGTCCTAAATGAACCAACATAAGAGCTGAAATATGTGTTTCAGACCTTACAATGCATAAATAAAAACTATTATTTTAAATGGATTGGATGTGTCTGAAGAAAAAGTAAGTAAATCTAATTTCTGAACGCTGAGTGAAGTAATTAGCCCTGATCTCTAAGCATCTGAGACCTATAATGAGATCTGATTCTGAGATGAACTCTTCTGCGCTTCATTCACCTGCTGTGAACTTCAGTCAATCTTTCTCTATTTTTAAACATCAAAAAATGCCTTACACTTCCTGGAGAAATATTTCCCTCTGAAATATGAAGCAAATTCATTTTGTTGCACTTCACAGGACGAATTGATGTTGACAAAAACATACTTCTCTGATGCGGAAAATTAAGAGTGATTCAAGATGATATAGCTACAGGTTTCTGGAACAAATTTCATCAGGCAGGATATCGATTTGTTTAAGGAAAACCTCCTCAGGGGGCCTTCAAACTTTAAAGGTTTATTAATGACTTGAAGGTGCTTCTGTAAACCATGACTGAGGTTATTATACTTGGACAAAAGTTATGACAAGAGATTTTGATTTTGCTGTATGTTGTTGGCAGTTGCTTTTACTGTATTTTGTACTGCAATTTGCAAAAGATAATAAATACTAGTCAGAAAGTGCCAACAAAAACATATTTTCACGTGAACGATGTGTTCAAGAGTAGAATGTTTATTAGCCTACTTTGCGACTGGCAAAATTCACCCGAAAATGAAAATTCTGTCAGTAATTACTCACCCTCATGTCGTTCCAAACCTGTAAGACCTTTGTCAATCTTCGGAACACAAGATATTAAGATTTTTGATGAAATCCGAGAGCTTTCTGACCCTACCATGGACAGCAATGTTATTATCACTTTCAAGGCCCAGAAAGGTAGTAAAGACATTGTTAAGATAATCCATGTGATTACAGTGGTTAAACCTTAATGTTATGAAGCAACGAGAATAACAACTTTATTCAACATTCTCTTCTCTTCCATGTCAGTCTCCTACGCTGTTCACTTAGTAAACACAGTGCAGCGCTTTCAGGTTCTACAAATAAGAACGCCGGCTCATTATTGGCTAGTGTTCACATGAACAGCATCGGCCAATAATAAGCTGGCGTTCTGATGTAAAACCTGGAAGCGCTGTTCCATTCAGGATACATTTTATATACAATCAACAACATTTAATATGAGGATGCGCAATGCTTGAGCATTTATGTAAACATATTGCGTGCAGAGTTCGTCCAATCAGTGACACTCACACCACAAATATGCAAATAAGGACGTAAACCGTTTAGGATGTACAGTGCGAAAGTCAGTTTATGAAAACCCAGGATTAATTGTTAACCCCGGGTAAATTACGAGCAGTCTGAAACGTGAAGCAAGATAACCCAGGATTCAGTTTACCCAGGGTTAACCATTTCAAGTGTGAAAAGCCCTATTATAGTTTACATTTTGCAATGATATGAACATAAACAATCAAACAGTTGAGATTAGGCCTGCACTGTAGCCTATATGCAGGGAAATTTGGAAATACTTCCAACTTTATATACAGAGTGCTATGATAATACAGTTCAGTTCCCATTTTGTGACAGACTAAACAATCCAGCAGTTGAAATTTACTAGTTTATATCACTTTACGTGATTAGTCCGATATGTATGTGAGTAAAGTTGTATATTCTTGCAGTGTATATCCATCTTTATAGTTGTGAGATAATATATAGTTTATATTTTGTGATAATATAAATCACAGAGCCGAGATATTCAAAGGAGGTCAAAATAAATGTAAAGAACACTATCTATAAAGCATTTTGTATTACTAATTATGCATAATATGCATGGAAATATGCATAGTACGTTTTGTTAATTTGCTTATGGTCTTAAGCAAAAATATAATCCTAACACATTTAGCTCACTATAAATGCATTTCAGTAGCAAACCTTTAATCAAGTTTGTTTCACTTCAAATATTGCACACAACACAACTGGGTTATCAGTATTATTCATGCTGGGTTGTTTCAACCCATGTTTGGATCACATTTGGACAAACCAAACCGTTGGTTTAACATTTTTAAACCCAATGGTTGGTTTAATTTTTTTACATTTTTAACCCAACGGTTGGGTTTGTCCGTATTTGACCCAAACATGGGTTGAAACAACCCAGCATTTTTTGTTTATTTTCAGCGTGCCATTATCTTTCCTCGCCGGGCTACTTTAAGAGACACCTCATTTGAAATCATACAGGCATGCTAGAATTTTTCACCAAACGCACTGACCCGTCCTGATTCATGCATCTAAAAACTGTTTCCACAGCTACCGTATACAAGCTCTAATAAGGAACCTCATCTTCTCGCTGCTGTTATTTTGTGCATCTATGATCTTAGGGAATCTCTGAGGGTAACTGTCATCAGTAGCCTGCATGCATAGTTAATGAAATCACTGAGCAAGTTTATCAGCATTCAAACCTACACCAGAGACAGAATAAGGATGAGCCACTCTTAAACAATTTTTGCAGAAGCTTTACAGCTTTAAAAAGAAAAATATCCAGCTGATATACATATTGTACTTGTGAAGAAATCACCTGGACTGTACAATACAATGCAATCTGGTACATATACACATACACAACTGGTGGGTTATGACTCAAAAAGGTTTGAGTTAGGAAAGCAAACAAAATAGGCTTACCAACCTAAAAAAGGAAGAGAAAACACTTCTCTTATCATTGATATCGAAGGCCATGCATTCAAGCAGCCTTTGTATTTTGGTGCAAATTCATCGGTCTCTTGACAGCTAGCCAAATGACAACAATGCCAGCATGCTTCATTAAAAACTAAAACTATACAAGGTAAAACAAAATATGACCCAGTCTATTTAGATACAGCTATTTGGTTTGTTACTTGAACTGAAAGTAAAATTGTGGTTCTGAAGCAAAACCAGTTGAAAGCCATTGCTTTACAATGTGATTGAACCATGTAAACACTTGCATTCAAGATTCTTGCTAGTAAACACCTGTCTGAGGCATTTCCAAGATGGCCGTCAGGTCAACTAACTTGCTTCACATAGAACTACAGTTCATTCTTATAAACATACACACACATAAAAACAAGCTGCTCACACTTTGTTTTCCAGACCTCAAGAAATGAACAAACACAGTTTTCCTACCTGTCTTCATGTATTTCCTATTGAAACAGGAATTTACAACACAGCTTAGCAGCTTGTCATGGCAATTCAGTGACAAGTGGATTTAGGAGGAGGGGACATTTGATTGGTTGGGGACTTGGGGTAAGTGTTCGATATGTTTATTCCATTTTCCTGCGAGATTCTTATTGTGTGTGTGTGTGTGTGTGTGTGTGTGTGTGTGTGTGTGTGTGTGTGTGTGTAATCTGGTCAACCCTACATTATGGGGACAAAATGTCCCCTCAAAGATGGCAATATCCGAAATCCTTGTAAACGAAAACAGCTTATAAATGTGTATATATAAATATATATTTTTTGAAAATGTAAAAATGCAGAAAGTTTTCTGTGATGGTATGGTTAGGGGTAAGGTTAGTGTAAGGGGACAGAATATACAGTTTGTACAGTATAAAAGTCACTGTCTAGGGAAAGTCCCAATAAAACATTAAAACACAGTGTGTGTGTGTGTGTGTGTGTGTGTGTGTGTGTGTGTGTGTGTGTGTGTGTGTGTGTGTGTGTGTGTGTGTGTGTGTGTGTGTGTGTGTGTGTGTGTGTGTGTGTGTGTGTGTGTGTGTGTGTGTGTGTGTGTGTGTGTGTGTGTGTGTGTGTGTGTGTGTGTGTGTGTGTGTGTGTGTGTTGTTATCTTTTAGGCATAAAAGGCTATCTTTTAAATATAACAAATATTAAAATAAAAACGGTAAACGTTTTTTTTTTTTTTTTACTTTTTGTTCATTCTGGCATTTACTGGAGCATCTGTTGTTAAGTTTAATAAAATCAGGTGACTGGGGTGATTTGAGAACACTGTAAAATCAGTGTGATTCTCTCGGGATAGTCTGGCCTGTGAATGAAGACTATGAAGACTTTTTTTTAGAACAAGTGTGTATGTGTGTGTAATTGTGTGATAGTTGATATTGGCGCATCGTCACTCTAAAAACTCACACCTGCCTCCCACTGTCTTCTTAAGGAGAAAGAAAACCCTCTGGAGTCCAACACTTCTGTGGGTGAGACCGAGGATAGTGAGAGAGTTTTCTGTCAGCTAACGTGTGTCCTCACTTCAGGTGACTCAGTGACAAAACACGCCATGTCTCTCTTACTCATCTTTTGTTCATTTGATGTCTGATTTACAAATCACTCTCATCTTTCACACATTTTTGGGGTTTGTTTTGTTGTTTACTTCACAGGCTGTTTCTCAAAAGAGTCTTTCCACATTGTAAACAGCGAGGATATTTTTAACCAAAAAAAAAAAGAATTAATTAGTTAACTACAGGATACCTTACCATATAGTAAAATATTACATTTTAAAAGACTGTGTATGTTATTTTACTGTAGAATATAGTAAAAATTGTAAAAAGTTATATATATTTTTAGACACAAGATTAGGAATGACCATACACATAGACCATTTTTATACAATTTTAAATGGCAATATATCATTTAAATATTGTTAAATAATAATTTTATAGGAATTTTATATTATCTTATGTTGAAAGAATTACACGTACAAACCATCAAGTTTCTTTAGATTTACTAAAAAGTTTCTAGTTTTTTGGAATGTTTTATGTAATTTATTTAATATAGAACAGATATTAACATTATATACAGAGTATATACATAGTAAAAAATATTACACTTAAATGTTACACTTACATAAATGTTATTTTTAATATTTTTAATAATATTTTATGGACAAAATTAAGAACTACCTCACAATCTGTAGATAAATATATTTTTATTTAGTTTCATTTTTAATTTCTTAAATTAAGTTTAAAAAATGTTTTATATAAAATTTCAGGCAACCACAGCTGCCAGTGGTTTACTGTAAAAAAGAAAAGAAATTTATTTATTTTATTTTTTTTTTAGCTGTTGTTGTTGCTGTTGTTGTCGTCGTCTACCACTTTGTTATTTCAGAATCGATTATAAAGCTTCCTGTATTTTTTGGTCCCTAATTTAATCTCCAAGGTTACATGTCGCAACACGAGCTGTGAGGCAGTTAGAGGTTAGAGGCAGTGCATGGGGAGTCACACACACACACACACACACACACACACACACACACACACACACACACACACGGCTATAAATCATCCTCTTTGTTGCCTTCACTCTGACATTTTCGTTTGTTTTATGAGGTGAGAAATGGGAAACCATCAAAACGCTTTCGCGCTCACACAGACGTCACACACACCCTGTTCTCAGCAGTAAACTTCCACTCTTCCACCTTCAAAAACGAAGGAGACAGAGAAATACATTTATGGCTGTCCTCGCCCTGGAGACAAGCAGTGTGTTAAATGTGGAAGTGGGTAGAGATGCTGGATGTGTGTGTGAGATGTGGTGTGTGTGTGCTTCAGTGTTCTTCAGAGAGGTTTTTTAAGTTGACCAGAAAGAATAAGGGTATACTTTTACTCAACAGTGATGTTGCGTTTTTCGCGTACAGACGACAACTTGTCAAAACAATCCCCGTTCACACGGATCCGTGAAAACGACTAAACACTGTATTATTCATGCCAGGCCAGTAGTTGGCGATGTCACTTTGTAAAGAAACACTACGCGCCTATAGACTGAACACGCATACGCATGCGCATGACGTCGCCATTTTCACAAATTCACGTTTTGTAGTTTACACAGAGATGATAATGGTATCGTTTTTAAAAACGAGCACTTTGAAACCCGTTTTCTAAAGTTTGCATTTTCAGGCCCCAAAAATGCCGTTGTCATGTAAACGAACAGCTAAAACGCATAAAAAGTTTTACTTTTTGTTGAAAAAGTGTCCTTTTAAGTGACCATAAAAAAAATTCAGTTTAACCTCAAGAAAAAATAAATGGTTTGATTCCCAAGAGACACCATGTGATCAAATAGACTCCATTTATACGTATTTATTTACAACACTTTTATTGTTTGTGAGAAAATGTGAATGGAAAAGTCACCATCACAATGCTAGAATGTTGTGTGGTTGCCAGGGCGTTGCTATGTGGCTGCTAAGGTGGCCTGAATGATTTTAGCATTTTGTTACGGGGTTGTTAAGTTGTTTAGAGTTGTTTGTAATGTATCATGTTGCTAGGTAGCTGCTAAGGTGTTCATAGTGGTAGCATGTTGCTATTCAGGGGGCTTTTTAATTATTACATTATTCCATAAATAATGGGCTATTCCATAAATACGATGTACGATATATACAATAGGCCTAGGATAACAAAAAGCTCCTATTCTACTGTGGCCTGTCTGTTTGACGCACATGCGCTCAGTCACTGAAGTCTGAAGACTTGCTTGTTGTCAGAATATGCACAATGGAAATACTTCGTGGGAATTTAAAGGTAACCGAAAAAGTTTTGCGCTGAGGAAAACACGTCTTAAAGGCATTAAACAGCACACGCATCTGTCAAAGCACGACAGTTCTACCCGCGGTAAACGCTTAGGCTTATAATAAACAGTACACTACTAAATGTAAAGCATTCTCATATTTCAGACAACTTGGATCATGTAGCTTTCCCGGAGCAGCTCACACTATGTCCTTCACTATTTTCTATATGTGTTTTATCCTCAAAAATGTGTTACTACTCACTAGTACTGTAAAGCGACGTGACTGACGGATGGTTTTCGTCCATAGCGCGCAGACACGACTAATCGATAATCAAATTCGCTTTTGATTATTTTTATTATCGATTATAATTAATACAATTTTGGTCGATTAGCTGTTGCAGCCCTAGTTTAAACTATATGGTTGCTAAGGTGTTCAGAATGGTTTTTAGCACGTTACTCTTGCTAAGGTGTTCAGAGTTGTTTTTGTGTGTTGCTACTGAATGTGGTTACTACAGTATTCAGAGTACTTTTTGCACTTGTTTTAACAATGCAACCCCAGGTTGTTTTTAGCATGTTGCTGCTGTTTGGTTGCCCATGTCTTCTTGCCTCTATAGATTTATCCCACCCATAGGTTATGGATTTGTTCAAATCCTTAAAACAAGAATGAGAGAGTAATATTGATGCTAAATAGCCAAACAGGCCTTCTCCTCATGATTTAGTCCAATCCCAAAGGATAAAGCCTTGGCCTACATGATTTCTTGCTGAATATTGTTAGAAAAGTTAAATGCATTGTGAATACCATTTCCTTTTGTCTCTGGAAATTTCTCATGGTCATGGAATCTCAAAGGGCTGTTTGGATGTGTGGGAGAATGCTGGGTAATCAGAACAAGATAGTTCAACAACATCTAGGTTTTGTCATGTTACATCACCATCAGAGCGATGAAAGACAGAAGGAGAGGATGGAGAGAGAGAATAGTGCAAACAGATCAAAGGGAAACACAAAAGTGCCAATTATCCAAGAGGGGTTGCCTGAAATTAATTATTCAAACATCAAACACATTTAAAAAGACGACATGCATTATTCAAAACAAACAAACTAAATGTCATGTGTAGGGATCTGACTTTTCTGAGGGCATGAATTATAGATGGTTTTGTCCATAAGTAACCTTTAGTTCATGTGAAATATTAATGCACATATTCACACGCGCAGCAGGAGATTTAGAGTCTCTCTCAGGGAAGCTTTTTCTCTCGTATTGACATGGACATAAAAACAAACTCGAGAAATGAACCGCAGAAAGAAACCACAGCACCTGTCGATGGTTTGACATCTTGAGACTAGAAGTCTGCAAAAGTGCATGACATAAAATCTGTTCGACGGGTAAAAATTGACACTTGACACACAACTTGAACTGCTTTTGCTCTGTCACTTCAAAGTTGACAGTGTCAATGCTGTGGTGAGTCTATGGTTCGAAACACTAGTGGGCTCATACTGTGCAATACATACTATATACTTCATACTATTTAAAAAAAACTGTTAAAAAGAAAATTAATGTTAATTCATTTTCTTATTATATATACAGTGTATATATATATATATATAATATATGACTGCAGGGCATTGTTGGATAGAGTATCCTTTTATATGCATACAGAGGATTTGCATACTGTGCATCATAAATATCAATGTAATAATTGAATTGAGAATGCCTTTTAAATTCCAATTTAAAAAGAATGGAAGTTAAATTAAAATTAATAAATATTTATTGTAACTAAATTTAACTAATGCAAAGTTTGTCAAGACTTCATTTCCCAGAATGCATTACCTGTGTTGAATTTCAATTCAGTAAATTCCAATTAATTGGAATTCAAATAAAATTCTAGCTCATGAACTGAAGGGGTATAGATTGGTGCAGGAATGATGTCAAAACCCTGAAAGCTAATTCACCACTAGTTCCTTCGAGATTTTCTGATGGAGTTTTAATGGAGTTTTTTAATTTATGAGTAAAATTAGGTCAGTGGCACACACTCACACCCCAAACGCTCTTATCTAGTTGCTTATTAGAAACATACAAAGTTCTGTCATGAGACTCTAGATTGCGCAGGCTGATGGGTCCACCCAAAAATGAAAATTAAGTAATCTTTTACTCACCTATTGTTGTTCCAATACCCTATATCCTTTATTCTTTTTTTGACCACAAAAGGAGAAGTTTTGAAAAATGTCCTGCACGTGCTCCTCCATATAATG
Organism: Leuciscus leuciscus; assembly: GCF_965113295.1. Taxonomy (NCBI): domain Eukaryota; kingdom Metazoa; phylum Chordata; class Actinopteri; order Cypriniformes; family Leuciscidae; genus Leuciscus; species Leuciscus leuciscus. The sequence continues at coordinate 32,577,692 of NC_138740.1, read as the reverse complement.
GCAGTGAATGGCGACCAGGCTCAAACTGTAGAAAAAGGATACAAAACTATTATGTAATGATACAACGAGACACACACCATATATAGAAAGTGATCGGGAGGCATACTATAAGGTTTTGCGAGAAAGATATAATAATATTATAAATATATAAATAATATTACTCAAAATACTGAGCTCAGACATCACTCTGTGCGTGTTCCTGAAAGTGCTTGTGAGCCGTCAGTATTGTCAACTTATGTTTAATACAGATCTTATTTTATTCATAAATTGGAACCACTGGTGATTTATTCTTCCTGGTTTTGACGTCATGACTGCAGCACTCTATTTTGGTTAAGACTGCTATGCATACTACTGTATGTATAAACTGCATCAACTAGTATGGTAGTATGGCTTACCAATATATATAAATACGGCAGAAATAGTAAGAGTGGTTTGTAGTATGCTTTCACATACTGTATGTTAGAAAGGGGCAAGATGTTAGAGTAAAATATAATTTCTTGAGCACCATACACTTTTTTTAATTTCTAAATGGTTAGATCAGTTTGCGAATGTGTTTGAAAGGTCAAATGTTTGTCTGTGTTTTTACTGTTCTCCATAGCTCCAAAACCCTCTACCAAACTGCAAGAATGCATGATCTTTTTATCAAAACCTGCAAACAATTTTGACTCCTATCTACACATTAAATACAATCTATCTGTAAACACACAGATAATACTAAAGCATTCTGTCTCAGGTAACCGTAGAATTGTTTTGCTCTGTGTAAATCTGATCGCCAACACACATCCACGGGGGAATTGCGGTTAGTCTCTTGTGAGGTGTGGGTGGGCGTTTTGTTGTGCCTTGCAGTTTATGACATGAGTTATGAATGCACGCTGCCGTCTGCATGCATATATATACACATAAATGCTGTTGTGTGTTTGCATGTTTGGCTCATGCTGTTCAGCTTGAATATGAATCAATGACACATTTCTCATCATTTTCCCCCCATAAACAAATCCAACATGAAGTGACTCTTTAATATCAAAGGCTATGGCCGCCTGAGGCCCAAACCGCACTGTGCATTTTCACACACCTCCTTCGGCTGCTTCTCCTGGCTCTCCATCCTCATGAAAAATTCATCTCTCTTTCTTCCGCCCCGCTAGAGAGGCAAAAGGAGCGAGAGAGAGAGCGACTGAGGAGGTGGATAAATGAGCAAGTCACGAATCGCATATTATTCCAGCAACGATCCGAAAGTTTCACCCAGCCCCGCCCACATTTAAATATTTCATAATGGCTGCTCTAAAATACTGCTGGAGAAATAAACCTGTAATTTAGACATATTCAGGAGATGTCCATCAAAACTTAGAGCATTTGACATTTTGACATCACCTGCTGAAGACATACACTGAACAAAATTATAAACGCAACTTTTTTGTTTTTGCCCCCATTTTTCATGAGCTGAACTCAAAGATCTAAGACTTTTTCTATGTACACAAAAGGCCTATTTCTCTCAAATATTGTTCACAAATCTGTCCAAATCTGTGTTAGTGAGCACTTCTCCTTTGCCGAGATAATCCATCCACCTCACAGGTGTGGCATATCAAGATGCTGATTAGACAGCATGATTATTGCACAGGTGTGCCTTAGGCTGGCCACAATAAAAGGCCACTCTAAAATGTGCAGTTTTATCACACAGCACAATGCCACAGATGTCGCAAGTTTTGAGGGAGCGTGCAATTGGCATGCTGACTGCAGGAATGTCCACCAGAGCTGTTGCCCGTGAATTGAATGTTCATTTCTCTACCATAAGCCGTCTCCAAAGGCATTTCAGAGAATTTGGCAGCACATCAAACCGGCCTCAAAACCGCAGACCACATGTAACCACACCAGCCCAGGACCTACACATCCAGCATCTTCACCTCCAAGATCTTCTGAGACCAGCCCAGGGGCGGAGCTAGACTCTCAGTACAGTGGGGGCTGAGCTTAATCATGGGGCCCTCTGCTACCAAGTCATTTTAAAATTAAAACCATAAAAAAAAGGAAATTATCTGATGAATGCATATTTAATAAGGTGTCACTTGTTGAGCCAAGTAAGCTTATACGTTAAATAAAACACAAAGAAAAGCCACATTTTTTGACAAGTTTGTATTGACGAACAAATAAAAAACAGTTTGCCATTCAAGTAAAAATGTTTCAGCACCATGGACAGATTCTGCACATTCAGATGCTCCCAATATAGCCTACTGTAACGGAGCTGCCAACATTGTAAACTCCAAACCCGTGCATGAGATAGCCTATTCAAAGCAACGCAATTTCTTCATACGTTTGCGATATAACGACATTTTAATTTGAATTACAATGGTCATGTTTGTGCTTTTTGATTAGGCCTATTTATTATGTGCAACATTTAAATTAATATTCAGAAACGGGTAAAGTTACTTCAACCGTTTGTTTTTCTGATTAACTTTTATTATCCTGCAAACCAGAATAAAATGGGCCTAGGCTAGGCTACTTGATTATATTATTATTATTATTATTATTATTATTAAATTGGATGGGCTATCTCTGCTATTCTGAATTAACAGGATAGTTAATTTTTTTCTTCTGCAGAACAAATTGTATAAAAACGAATAGCATACGAATAATAATAAAATAAAAAAATCATATAAAGATCAAGAAATTAACAAAATTACTAAAATAAGGATAAATTATGTTTGACAGGGAACGCATCTCAAGGTTGGAGCAGTCATCACCGAACAACAGGCAAATCAAATATTAAGCTAATTAAAGTTAGAAAAGTTCAGTGAGTGATTTTCTTTTTCTTTTGTTCTTTAATCAACATTAATGGTAGCAGTGAGTAAATGCTGTCAGTGCACTGATTCAATAGACATAGGCTTACTGGTTTTTCTTTCTCAACCATTTAAGACAAAACCGACTGTTTACAGGGATATTTGAACTTGAAAAAAGGTTGAATTTCCGTGGTTGAAACAACAATTCTTCTAATGTTTATTCATGTTTATTTGATTCTATAAATTAACTAGAAGGATAATTGTGAGATATAATTGTGTATGTGTCCGTGCACTATATGAGAGGCGGCTCTTTTCGTGCTTTGTGAGTGCGCAGCACAGAAAACAGCGGGCATGCAGACGTGTTCTCTCGCGTCTTGCGCTTAAAGAATGCTATCAAGAAGAACACCGTTCCTGTCCAGTGACGCAAGATCGGCGGCATTTGAGGGGCCCCTAATTGGCACGGGGCCCTGGGGCGGCCGCACCCAAGCACCCACGCTATCTTCGCTACTGGACCAGCCACCCGGACAGCTGCTGCAACAATCGGTTTGCGCAACGCTATCTCACGACCAATTCGTACGAATTCGTACGAATGATAAAAAGTTGGCTAATTCGTACTAATTCGTACGACCTCACTCGTACGAATTTGTACGATTTGTCTAAACCCACGTGATGGGTAGGTTTAGGGGCGGGGTCAGGGGTAGGTCATTCGTATGAATTCATACGAATTGGCCAATTCGTAAAATATGTACGATTTTGCAAAAATCTTACTAATTCGTACGAGTCAGGTCGTATGAATTCGAAAGAATTTCTGCACAAACTGTCAGAAACCGTCTCAGGGAAGCTCATCTGCATGCTCGTCGTCCTCATCGGGGTCTCGACTGCAGTTCGTCGTCGTAACTGACTTGAGTGGGCAAATGCTCACCATGTTGCAAGGATCTCTACACAATTCCTGGAAGCTGAAAACATCCCAGTTCTTGCATGACCAGCATACTCACCGGACATGTCACCCATTGAGCATGTTTGAGATGCTCTGGATCGGCGTATACGACAGCGTGTTCCAGGTCCTGCCAATATCCAGCAACTTCACACAGCCATTGAAGAGGAGTGGATCAACATTCCACAGGCCACAATCAACAACCTGATCAACTCTATGCGAAAGAGGTGTGTTGCACTGCCACTGCGTGAGGCAAATGGTGGTCACACCAGATACTGACTGGTTTTAATTAAAATGTTTTAACTAAAACTAAAACCAGAACAGGGAAATTAATTTCCTGAAAATTACAACGTGTTATTTGTTTAACAATACATTTTAAATACTTTTTTTATATATTTGGCTAATATTTTCAGTTCATTTTGAACAACATTTATCAAATGTATAGCTCTATTTTAAAGAGAAAAAATATAATGGAGAGAATATATTTAATGTCATGTAATTACACTGTGTGTTAATGGTGTAAACAGCTTCTATTTATTTATTTTATTTATTCACTATTTTTTACCATTTATTTATTTTATTTTTGCAGTAGTCATGCCAGACTGTTGTAGTTCTGAAAACTTCTTCTACGGATGGTATAAAGCTGTGTTTACTGGCCCAGAACCGCCTTTTTTGCAGAGTGGTTTAAGATGTGTGGCTCTGACCAATCAATTTTTGAATTATTCAGTCACATGACTCATTGAGACAAAGTCACATGACTTTTTTGATACGCATGCATGTTTCTGTCATGCAGTCCTCGTCTTCTATCGAATAAATAATTACCAAATAAATAAAGTATATGCTTCTAATGTGCATTTTGGACATTTTTATTTACATCTTGATGTTTCCATCCAGCATTTTTTATGTTAAATCTCAAAATTTGCGTGAAAACATGGATGGGAACCAGGCTATTGATTTATGGCGATTAATTACATTCTATAAGTAAAAAAAAAAACTAAAACTAAATAAAGCTTGAATATTTAACAAATAAATATTATACAAGAAAAGGATTAAGGAAAAAAAAAACAGATATATATAATAAATAAATCAAATTAAACCAGAATATGGAGATCAAAATGACATCATGTATTATTTGTGTAACAATATATAAATCATTTATTAAGTAATATTTTCAGTTCATTTGGAATAATATTGCAAGGCATTTTTTTTTTTTTTTTTTTTTTTGGTGTACAGCTTCTTTGGTTAAAATAATATTCTTCTTTTTTGCATTAGTCTTGCTGTTTCCATACAGATTAATGTTAAATCTCAAATTTTGTATTAAAACACATGGATGGAAACCAAGTTGTTGATTTGTACAATGTTATGTAATTATTTGGATTATTATGAATAGATTGACAACCCTAATTCTAACCTAAATTCTTGTCGAAAACATTAATAGATATGTTATTCGTCAAATTTGCCAAAGAGAAGCAGAATTTGGAGTTGAAATGAGACATTTGTCTGCACAGAATGCAAAGCATCCTGAGAGAGAGAGAGAGAGAGAGAGAGAGAGAGAGAGAGAGAGAGAGAGAGATCCATTCCAATTACTGTTTAACACGAGGTCACACTCCAGGAGTGTGTAAATGACAACAGCAATGTAAAGCTATTTCAACACTTATTATCAGCTCTGGACAGCTGTGCGATTTAATTGCATCTCTGTGTGATAAACGTGCTATCAGGGGCTGTTTGATGTTTTTCTTACCTGATGTCTAGAACAATAGAAAGCTGTAATCGCACCTCCAGTGTTGTGAATCCACTGCGTCTGATTTAGACGTGTTACTGCAGCGAGACGGACCGTTAAAGTGAAACTGTCAGTGTTAATCAATCTTGTTGCACGACTTACAGAGGAATTATCGGACATATCTTGTGGTAGGATGTAATGAGAGGGATTTCTCTCTAATTGCTGATCTGACTACAGACGGCATAGATTCAGTATTCTTTTTGATTTGGTAAATGACAGTAAAATGCGCATTAGAGGCAGACAAGGTGTTTTGTATGCAGGCATCTGCTTTGATCATTCCTTTATTTTCACCTTAAGCGAGTGAGTAGAGATGTTGATGTTGGTGACACCACAAGTTGATTCAAAAGGTGCAGGAAAAATTGCTTGAAATGTGAAGTTAGTTCTGAGAAAAGTCTAGCAGCATTTGAGGACAGATCACACTTTGATCTTTGATCATATAATTTGGTGAATTAATGCTTTTAAAGAGTGCCTTAAGTGCCCATATCCTTTTTGCAATCATACACATACACACACACACACACACACACACACACACACACACACACACACACACACACACATATATATATATATATATAAAATAAAATAAAATAAAACGTATACACTACCGTTCAAAGGTTTGGGGTCCGTATTAAAGAAAAGTACTACATAAATTAATACTTTTATTCAGCAAGTATGTATTAAATTGAACAGCAAAGATATTAATGGGGTGGTTGATTATGATTTTACTTTTCTAACTTTAGTTAGTGTGTAATGTTGCTGATTGAGCATAAACAACATCTGCAAAGTTACAACGCTCAAAGTTCAAAGCAAAGGGAGATCTTTGCTTTTAAAGAAATAGTTTGTAAGGACTACAACAAACGGCTGGTAGGGACTACACAAGCTTCCTCCCGGGTTAGTGACATCACAAACCCTACAATTTACATAAACCCCGCCCCCGGGAACACGCAAGAAACAAAGGGGGTTAGACAGTGTTGAGAAGAGGAAGAGTTGTTGTAGTCGAGCACATTTGTGAGTCTGCTCAAGCTGTTGCATCAGTCTTTTCACATTTATTGCAACACAGTACGTAACACAAATGCAATAGCATGTCACTCTATGCATCTTATAACAGTTCCTACACTAGTGCTTTATAGATTATCATGACAGAATATGCTAATCATTGACGTGAAGATAGTTAACTCTACATCCGCTACATCAATTCATCAACTTACCATTCAGAAACGTCCTGTTGCATTCTACGTTGTCACTTATTCTTGAGTCTCTCCATCATTGTTCAACTTTCCGATTTGAACATAAAAGGCAGAACAGTTTCTGACATTTTAGTGCTTGTCTTGAGGTAATGGAGCTGCTAACACACACAAGCTGTTGAAGCTCCGCCCTCTGTACCAGGAGCAGCAGCTCATTTGCATTTAAAGGGACACACAGAACTATGCTTTTTTGCTAACCCTCAAAAAGGGACAAATTGAACATGCTAAAAAAAATTTCTGTGGGGTATTTTTGAGCTAAAACTTCACATACACACTCTGGGGACATCAGAGACTTATTTTACATCTTGTAAAAAGGGGCATTATACCACCCCTTTAATAACCTTTCAAATGCTGTTCCTTTGATCTGTATCACGGTTTCAACAAAAACATTAAGCAGCACAACTGTTTACAACATTGATAATAAGAAATCTTGTGTCTTAATAATAAGAAAAAATTTCTTGATCAGCAATGATTTCTGAAAGATCATTTCAGAATATTTTTCTTTTATTAAAAAAAAAAAAATGCTTTAAACATTTTGTATTTTATTTTACATATTCTTCTCTCATGTTCGAAATAAAGACTTCAATCAATCAATCAATCAAAAAAAAGATCAAGTGACACTGAAGACTGATCTAATGATGCTGAATGCTTTGCATCACAGGAATAAATTACATTTCAAAATATGTTAACATAGAAAAGAGTTATTTTAAATTGCAATAATATTTCACAATATTACTGTTTTTACTGTATTTTTGTTAGCATAAGATACTTCTTCTACCAATCCCAAACTTTTGAATGGCTATAATCAAGAAGAAAAGACAATATATGCAGCACCAACCCAAAACAAGAGTTCAGGTAGCATGAAAGAGCTTTCTGTTGCTAGTAGCCTATACGTTGAGTTTAGATGAATTTTTGTGACGTGCTCCACTAACTTCACAGAAAGGAAACTGGAACGGCAGAAGCTTGTATCCTGTAAGCTTGTATGAAACAGTGACCCCAAAACCAAGGTACGTACCAAACCGTGACTTATATATATATATATATATATTTTTTTTTTTTATTATTATTTTTACCAAAAATCTATTGTCTTTTGCCTTATTGAATAATATTAATAAATAGTTTCGTAATAATGAGTCACTGCAGTTCCATTGTGAAACTTGTCCTCAGTTCACTTCAAGTTATTCTGCCATCCAAAATCTCTGAATGGCTCAGGTCCTGAATGGCTCGCTGAAAGGTCCAAGAAGCAAGTGTGTGTTCATTGCCAAAAGTATCCGGCTGTTGTTTTGCAGGCTGCCCACTCACACTGCTATCTGGCTATTGGTTTGCATTATCCCAAACTACACTGCCTCAGTGACATCAGAGGAAAAGCTAAATCATCTCAGACGAATAGCAAGCTATTTTATTTTTGGCGAAAGATTAAAACATAGATAAAAACTATTTTTGTTTTGAAATAACATTCACAATAGACCATTTGGGAGCAGACAGTTACGTCACTTGCAAGCACGCACATTGCAGTTGTAGAAAAAAGTGGTAACAAGTGTGGGAAAACGGGCATAACCCATAAAATAAGAGAAAATAAATGTTTTGTTGTGCCTTTAGATGAATCAGATTGCAAAAAAAGATGATCTTAATTTTTACAGAATAGCATAGTCCAACAGTTTCAGCATGAAATAATATTTAAACCTATAACATTTTACATAGATAACTATTAAACCTATAACATTTTTGACATTTTTGCAGGTGGAATATTGAGTTTATATCTCGGAATTCAGATTTTTCTTCTCAGTTGTGAGATATAAACTCTTAATCACCACATAATCGTTGATTGCAAACACCCAAATGGTCTCTAAAGATCAAGGATATTCATTAAAAAAGTATAGGGTCATATTATATTATTAAAGTATAGGGTAATTTTGATATCGGCATTAATATAATGCATATAATGCATTTTGGGGATTTTGATGTCGACATTAATAAAAACACAAATATATATATATATATTTTTTTTTTTGTCTTCTCTCTCTCTTTCCCATGTTGCTGAATTCAATACTTGGACACTTTAACGGCACACATACACTCTCGGGTCCATCTGTTTTGTCCGACAGTGCCAGATCTCCCCTCCTCTCTCAATCTTTCTACTTTTATTTTTCTTGCTCTCTGTTCCTCTGTAGAGTACACAGATCATCCTCTGATCTCCCAATATTACTGTGCTCTTCATGCATCCATGACCTCTGACCTCTCTTTATTGTGGCTTGTGCAGGTTTGACCTGTGGAGAAGATCGAGGTCACAACTTCCACCATCATTTTGCCCTTCATTTAGTGTCTGGACGGACGCCCGGAGCCTCTCTCACACATACACATGGTTCACAGCCAGAAAGTGTTTCTGAATCTGTGTTTGTGTGTCTCTGAACACGTCGTGACTGTTTTTGAGCGCATCTGATATGTGATTTCTGGCATCTACAAAGTTAGTCCAGACGTCCCACTGAGATGAGGTAAGCGAGTGACTCATGCATGACATAACATATAAACACAGGTGGCGCTGTGTGTGTGTGTGTGTACACGCCAATGTATTAAAGGTGGTGATGTGTAATTTTGATGACACATCAAACATCAAACGGAATTGCAAAAATGTGTGTTTCCAAACAGGTTTCCGAAACTCTTCCTTCCCCACTCCCGTCTTTTATGCAGAGAACTAGTGTGTTTAAAAATGAAAATAATCTCATTTACTCATGTCGTTCCAAACCCGTAAGACTTTCGCTCCTCTTCGGAACACAAATGAAGATATTTTCAGTTAAATCTGATGCTTCAAAAAGTTCATAAAGAGATTGTAAAACTAATCCATATGAATTGAGCAGTTTAGTTAATTTTATCTGAAGAGAGTCGATCACTTTATATGATGAAAAGATTGAATTTAGGCTTTTATTCACATATAAACATTGATCAACTCACGCATCAGCTGTGGTAAAGGGAAGAAAGAACCAATGAGGTTCATTCTCGTGTTACGCAGCACGTTTGAGCTTCAGCAAGAACCAATGAGGTTCATTCTCGTGTTCTGCAGCACGTTTCAGCTTCAGCAAGAACCAATGAGGTTCATTCTCGTGTTCTGCAGCACGTTTCAGCTTCAGCAAGAACCAATGAGGATCATTCTCGTGTTACGCAGCACGTTTGAGCTTCAGCAAGAACCAATGAGGTTCATTCTCGTGTTACGCAACACGTTTGAGCTTCAGCAAGAACCAATGAGGTTCATTCTCGTGTTACGCAGCACGTTTGAGCTTCAGCAAGAACCAATGAGGTTCATTCTCGTGTTACGCAACACGTTTGAGATTCAGCAAGAACCAATGAGGTTCATTCTCGTGTTCCGCAGCACGTTTGAGCTTCAGCAAGAACCAATGAGGTTCATTCTCGTGTTCTGCAGCACGTTTGAGCTTCAGCAAGAACCAATGAGGTTCATTCTCGTGTTCCGCAGCACGTTTGAGCTTCAGCAAGAACCAATGAGGTTCATTCTCGTGTTCCGCAGCACGTTTCAGCTTCAGCAAGAACCAATGAGGTTCATTCTCGTGTTCCGCAGCACGTTTCAGCTTCAGCAAGAACCAATGAGGTTCATTCTCGTGTTCCGCAGCACGTTTGAGCTTCAGTAAGAGGTTTGTTCTCGAGTGTCAAGCAGGTTCGGTTGAGCTTCTGTTTATGTTCGTTGATCAATGTTTATATGTGAATAAAAAGCCTAAATTCAGTCTGTTCATTGTATAAAGGGATCAAGTCTCTTCAGAAAATATTGACTAAACCGCTCAATTCATATGTATTCGTTTTATGATCTCTTTATGAACATTTTGAAGAGTTAAAGTGGTAGTTGCATAGCTGTCAAAGGAGGGAAAGAAATGGCTCAGATTTCATTAAAATGATCTTCATTTGTGTTCCGAAGATTGAACGAAAGCCTTACGGGTTTGGAACAACATGAGGGACAGAATTCATTTTTTTTAGGTGTACTATCCCTTTAACCATTGGTCTTGCACATCCACTATGATTGTCGTTTTTTAAAACTTTGTATCTGTGTTTGTAGTTCTAATCGCAATGGGTTGTGGGCAATATTAGCCGTTAGTGTGTGCATGGATCTGCACTTCAAACTCTATACAGAATTTATATAATATAATATAATATAATATAATATAATATAATATAATATAATATAATATAATATATAAATATTGAATATTGAATATATTGAACCACAACTCTCCCACAGTATTTCTAATGCCACTAAAGAATCCTGTGGCCGCCGGGATGTGTCCGTCAGAGAGAGCGGCTCTGTCTCTCTATGTGTGTTCTGTAGTCATTAAGATCTCACGCAGAGTTTTGCTATTCAATTTACAGCCCTAGTCTCATAACCCATTGGAAAAAAATCACCTCTCACACTGACTAGCAAGAAGGGAAAGTTACACAAACATCTCCAGGGAACAAATTAGTAGCTTGAGTCAAAGTATATCAACTGTAAGAGTTAAAAAAACAGGAGAGACCTCACAAAACACATGTACAGATTGCGATCAATAACACCAGTACGGCTAAAGGAGGGGGAAAGAGAAAGGGGACATGACGGAAGAGAGAATGAGAGCGTTTTATTTCACGTTGTTCCCGTCGTGTAGCTCATGGGAGACGTTGACAACAGAAATTTTGCAGCAGCAGCAAGTGTTCTCTCATTCTTCGCTCAGTTTATTTTTAAACTCATTACCACTCTCTTGTTTGTCTCCCTCTTTTTTGCCTCTTTCTGCTGCTAATTTACCTACTTTCTCAGATTCAACGCTCCAGTTGTAATAAACAGCATATCCTACACAAGTGCGCGACTTTGTTAATATGGTCACATTGCTTCCTTGATGGCTTCTCTGATCATTATGAGATCTTAAAGTTTTTAATGTTGCGAGCTTGCAATATAGACACTTTCATTGTTATTAACATGGACATTCTAGTTTTGCAGTTATGCATGGCATACTTGCAGTGTAAGCAGATTTATTGATTATCACAAGAGTATTTATAGTTTTTGTTTAGTTTTCTTGCATCACGTTTCACTTACATTTCACTTACACACATTGTTTGTAAAGCAAGTGTTCTAATTTTGTTTGCTCACTTGCAAAGTGGACAGTTTTGTTCATTATAATGGGAAAATTAGTGTTGATGGATTGCATGCTTGTAGTGTAGACAGCTTTAACAATTATGAGAATATTTAAAGACCCCCTGTGGTGAAAATACATTTTTTTATATTGTTTTATGTCTATGTGGTGTTTTTAATATGCTTTAAAGGTAGGGTAGGTAATCATTTTTCAAAAAAAAAAAACATTCCAAATTTGTTTAAACTGTCTTTATATACCAATACATAATTAAAATGTAAGTACTCTGAAAAAGAAAATATAAAAATCGAGTGACTGTAGACCTTTTAATCTGCAATAAACACAGCTCATTATTTCCATTCACTCCACCCCCTCCCTTCTGAGCTCCTTCCAAAGCCACGCCCCCAAAACACATGAACGCGCGACGCCAAACGCTCAGGCTGGAACAAGACGCATTTATTACCTGAGACGAGTGGAGAGGAAGGAGCGCAGTACATACAGTGACATCATGTCAGAATCACATGTAATAAAATACCTAACTTTATCACTATGAATATAAACAAATAAGATTTCTTTTAGTACTCACTATCAAGCTAGCATATCGATAATGGTAAAGTTTCATTCGGTAACGAGCTATATTTATAAGGCAAAACTAAAAACAGGTTGCATTGATACACGTTTTTCCATTACCATCAGTTACACTGTGATGAAGATGAATTTCGTGTAAGATTCATAACATATACGGTGTTTTGCATGTAAGAGTTTCCATGATGAAAACATTGTTGACTCTAATGAAGACTAACGTACACTCCGAGTCCGGAGAAAAGTACCGCATCGTCGGCTCGAGGACAGGTCCGGGGTTGAGGGCGAAGCAGAGGAGGTCGTTCAAGAGTGCGGGCAGGGTCCGAGGAAGTAGTTTTTGCCTTGTTTGCCTTCGCTGACTGCATATGCAGGTGCTTTGAGCTGAATATTTCCGGGAACAGTGACATGTGATGAGTGCACGCAGGGCAGCGCGCGCAGTGGGGCTCGGGGCGGGCACGAGACATGAAGGCATCTGATTGGTTCTTTACATTCGCACCCGAATGGCAGTGATTGGTCAGAGTTTTTACTGTCCTGCAGCTGCTACAGAGGTCTGATTTTTTTCATTCCTTTTTCTAAACACATAATGTATTGACTACTATCAGGATGGAAGGACCATTTCACCCAGTATAAAAAAAAGTGTTTCTGAACAGGATTACCTACCCTACCTTTAAGACAAACCATGTGTAAAGTCATAAGTCAACACCATTGCTGAGAATTTTCTCCTTAAAGGGGACATATCATGCTAAATGCACTTTTTTAGCCCTTAAATGCATTTTGTTGTATATTTGGAGTGTTTAGAAGTACAGAAAAGATGAAATTATTCTCTTCAGGTGCTTCGTTGATATCTTTATATTCTGTTTTGGTCATATTTTTCAACCGGTTCAGATTTTTCTGTTATCTATGACGTTTTTTTAACTATCACGTCACAGTATTTGCAGCGGAACTGCCAAATAAGGACATTGACTTCCGGCCCAACACTTCGAGCAATCCGCCATTATTATTTCTCGCTGCAATTTTGTAGTCCAAGCTAAAGGATGCAGAAGTTACGAGAGGGTAAGTTAAAATGTTCGGTTGTTGGATGTAGTAACCCACACGCTTCATTACACCGTCTAATGTAGATGAACCGCCGCGCTTGTGACAGGAGCATGTTTAACTGAAAGAACGAGCAGAGAGAGAGACCCGGTCGCGCGCGCGCTCACTCTCTCTCTTCAGAGCCAGGCGAAAGTGTAAACAAGACATCACCGTCTCCAAACTAGACGCTGTCTTGCTCTCTCTCCCTCGGACATATTAATCAAAATAAATCGACACGGTGGTAAAAGGTCGGAAGACCTTTTTCATGTGTAAATACAGTACACACCATTGCGATACATCCATATGAAGACGTTGTTCTGCAGGTTCGTCGTCTTCATTTTCATCTCGCTCCGGCTCTGGCTCGAACATGTAAGGCTGGCTGGACAAGTCTTCCGTTGTTGACATTTTGTTAATAACGTGTGTATAAAAGTTTCTGTGCGCTAGATAATCCTATCTCTGCTACCAGACTACAAAAATGGCCGAACGGGGTGGAGTTGAATCGAGTGTCACCACTACAACCTGGAGAGGGGGCGGGGTATGAAGTGTCTCAATATTATTTAAAGAGACCGCACTAAAACGAGTTGCTTTCAGAAGCACATTAGAAAAGGGGTAGAAAAGGGGCCTGTGGAGCTATAATAATGAGGAATTCAGACCCAAGCATTGCAGTTCCGCTTTATATAGACTACAAATGTATGATTTATATGTAAAAAGGAACAATTTAAAAGCATGATATGTCTCCTTTAAACAGAGGTGTCAAAAGTATTCACATTCATTACTCAAGTAGAAGTATAGATACTAGGGTTTAAAAAGACTTCTGTAGAAGTTGAAGTATCAACTCAAGCTTTTTACTCAAGTAAAAGTATAAAAGTTCTGGTTTCAAAACTACTTAAAGTATAAAAGTAAAAGTAATGTAAGTAAAAAATGCCATTAAGGACAAAAGCTTAGGCCGCGCCACAGGGGCCTATAGTGCACTACCCCAGCTCCTCAAAAAAACATTATTTGACTATAATTATATTAAAATGTTGATGTTGAAAATTTTGGGATGATGCACTAGGCTACCTGTTTCAGCCGTATATAACCATAGAAAATTAATTTTCTAAATAAATAAGCTAAATAGGCAGAGGAATCAGGAAATTAATAGGATAATGTATTAAGGTTTTTAGTCTATATTGACCTTAACAATACGTAAATTAATTAATTCTGTAATGTTACAAATAACTAATAAAGACATGGTGGCAGTTTAACAGAGACTTAACTTTACTACGCTCATAGTGCAATGCAATAGTGCAATACTGTCTTGTTCCTTGCTTTTTGAAGAAGCCAAACACACTACATCTTTCATTAAAGGGATATAGTTCACCCAAAAATGAAAATCATTTACTCACCTTTAAACTGTTTCAATCCTGTATGAATTTCTTTCTTCTGATGAACACAAAAGAATATATTTTGAAGAATGTCGATAACCAGACAGTGGATGGACCCCATTGACTTCCATAGTAGGAAAAAAAAAATACTATGGAAGTCAATAGCTACCATCAACTGTCTGGTTATCGACATTCTTCAAAATATATTCTTTTGTGTTCAGCAGAAGAAAGAAACTGGTTTGAAACAACTCGAGAGTGAGTAAATGATGACAGAATTTTCATTTTTAACTAAGTGAACTAATCATTTAACAGAAATTAACTGTTAGCATATGTTTCACATCAATACTGTCCAGTTTGTCCTGTTGGACACGACACACAGCAATACTGTCGTGTCACTTGTGACCATTGCTCTGAGCCATGTTTTCAGTGTCCTAAGAGCACTGAAACTTCTTTCAGTCCAGCTGATGAGACTGGGAAGATTTGATCAACAGGCCTCTCATTTCAACAAGACCAGCCTTCAACAGACCAAGCAATGTTATTTTTTCATGTTTTATGGGGACTTTCCATAGACATAATGATTTTTATACTGTACAAACAAACTGTGTATTCTACCCCCCATAGACTAACCTTACCTATCACAGAAAACTGTCAGCATTTTTACAAAAAAAATCCCCAAAAGGACAAGGATTTCGGATATTGACATCTTTGTGGGGATATTTTGACCCTATAATGTAGAGTTGCACACACACACACACACACACACACACACACACACACACGCACACACACACACACACACTCTCACTCTCTCTCTCGCTCACGCTCACACACACACACACACACACACACACACACACACACACACACACTCACTCTCTCTCTCTCTCTCTCTCTCTCTCTCTCTCACGCTCACGCTCACACACACACACACACACACACACACACACACACACACACACACACACACACACACACACACACACACACACACACACACACACACACGCACACAAACGATTATGTTAGTGTTATGTTAATTACGATTGTCATTATATTGTAAAAACGTCTGTCCCCAAATCAATATTTGACGCGATATTTGATATTGATATTTCTCCCTCGCAGCGCTTACCGCATCTAGGTTTCCTTAGGACTCGGAGGAGTTTTGGCGCTTCGCACAACCAAATGTGACTACAGCCTCTCACAAGTTAGAAAGAAAACACAAAGCCAATCAGTTTAGCGATGTGTGTTCAGGAGGCGGGACTCAGATATTGACCGTTTGTGTAATTGGCCAATTTTTTTTTTTTACGACGACAAGCCGGAATGAAAACAAGCCGAAATGAACTAGGAGTAACGAGGCTATTTTTAAAATGTAAGGAGTAGAAAGTACAGATAATTGCGTGAAAATGTAAGGAGTAGAAGTAAAAAGTCGTCTGAAAAATAATTACTCCAGTAAAGTATAGATACCCAAAATTTCTACTTAAGTAATGTAACGAAGTATTTGTACTTCGTTACTTGACACCTCTGCCTTTAAAGGGGTCATGAACTGACCCCCATTATAAGATCTCATAATGATCAGAGAAGCCATCAAGGAAGCAATGTGACCATATTAACAAAGTCGCGCACTTGAGTTGGGTGGTGGTGGCGCAATGGATAAGACACATGCCTTTGGTGTGAGAGACCCGGGTTCGAATCCACTGTGAGACACCAATGTGTCCCTGAGCAAGACACTTAACCCTAGTTGCTCCAGAGGCGTGCGACCTCTGACATAATTAGCAATTGTAAGTCGCTTTGGATAAAAGCGTCAGCTAAATGTAAACTGCATTGTTTTATTGTTTCATAATGTTTCCTGGGGTGCACTTATAATGTTAGTATGATTTTTACTTCAAAGCTTGTCATAATTTAGAAATAAAAGGCATTTTTCCTAGCCTGATTTTAACCCTCTGATTTGAACGCTCTGTTTGAAGGGGCGTGTCTGCTGAGAGACTTCAATGTAAACGCCCACTGCTGTGATTGGCTAACAGCTTTGCATATGAAATAGCTAGTATTACATGTAGAACTCTCTTGAAAACTTTTAGCATGTTTTTGCTATTACAGTTCTCAATGTTAACTACTTGTGAAAATTGAGAATTATAGCAATGCAATTGGATCTGGCATTATATTAAGATCGTGCCATGAACGGTTGCAGTGATGAGCATGTAGCCAATCACAGACATGTAGGCTATGCACCGATCTCGTGATTTCTGCACACTAACAAATGCTTTCATCATAACTAATAGTGCAAACACAATGTTAATAAGAGATTCGTTGATAATTACAGGAGTTTTGGTGCGGGTCCAGAACTCAGTCAGTGATAGACACGCACTGTTTGATTGACATAAAATAAAAAAATATAGCGTGAACGGAGCGTTCTTTGATCGCTGCTTTCTATATATAATTCAATTCGTTTAAATAACAGATTATATACACCCTACTAAGAGAAACAATGTGTAGTTGACCGTTTAGTCACTGGTTTGATTTACTGACACAAAGACAAAGAAAATCTGACTGTAGCTATACATGCATCATTACATATCAGAAATCACTGGTCACAGATCAGGCATTAGAATGAACAGGGTTACTAACAAGTTGTGAGTCCATATCGTAAAAGCCTGAAAAGCCTGCACCGAGTTTGTGGACTGATTTACCAAAGAATCCAGTGAAATATACTGAATACAAATAAATAATGTTCAACTGAGACATTCACCTTGTTGAAAATAAATAACCACATTCCCAGCATTATGATTCTTTGGAAGGTAATATTATTTTTAGTCCAGTGAGTGACCCTGTGCTCTTCCTCATCTCACTAACGCCAGTGGGCGGGGCCAAAGTTGATTCTCTTCTGCAGAGGCGGAAGAATTTCACTACCTTATTACGTCATAAAGAGACATATTCCAGAATGAGTCGTTCTGATTTTGGACTAACAAGAACGTTTTCAGCTCTGAAACTTTCAGGATATTATTATAATATGATGAGCTAATAATATGATGTCAGTTCATGACCCCTTTAAAACTGCAGAAGAGGACCGAGACCCATCTTTTCAGCATCTCGGTCCGCTTGTTTGGTGCGCAACCAGGGTTCGGATGGCAGCGTTCACACTTTATTCAAATGAACCGCACTAACAGAGCAATCCAACGCATTCTCATCCCAAGTCGTCATATACTGACGCTTTTGACATTTCGTCTACATCGAACGCACATGGCAACCTTTAGCGTCAATATGCGACGCACAGAGCTTTGTTCGGTTATGAGTAGGTTTAGGTCTGGGGTAGGGTTAGGGTTAGACCGCTAGGAGGCGCCTTCTGGCCCATATCTATCTGCGTCTCATATTGACGCTAAAGGGTGCCATGTGCGTGCGATTTTTGACGAAATGTCAAAAGCGTCAGTATATGACGACTTGGGATGAGATCGGGCTGGAGCAATCGCACCAGGGTTCGAACCAAACCTGCCAAGTGTGAACACCCTAAGGGCCCTTTCACACCTACCTTGTTTGGTCCGGATTTTCTGACTTTTCAGTTTGATCCGAATCAAAATCACTGGTGTGAAACCTCCCTCGGACCACTGTCCGGACCAAACAGACGAAATTTGGTCAGACAAAAAGAGGTAGTCTCAGTCCGGATCAAACTGAACAAAGGATTGATTCGTTTCTAGTGTGAAAGCATTTTCTGTATGGTTCAGAATTTCAGACCATTTACAGGAAGTTCCGGTGGTTCCCGCGTAGCTTAAACAACTGCGAAGAAGACAGAAGATAGCAGGAAAAATCAGGATTGCTTGCAGTCTTCTCCTCCTTTCCTGCCGGCGTCGATAAAATGTTCGCACAACAAAGACGTTCATTTGGCGAATTTGAACTAGCCTCGAGTATAGTTGGTGCTGCAGGTAATAATGCCTTAATAATAACAGTATAGTGGCAACGATATGCGTCTGTTCATTAAAAAAAAAAAGGTACTAAAGCTGTCACTGGGACAGTACCCTTCAAAAAGGTTCTAATATGTACCATTTAGGTACTAATATGTACACTTTTGGTGCCAATATGTTCCTTTGAGGGACTAATATGCACTCTTTAGATACAAAGGTGTACCTTTTGAAAAGGTACCGCCACAGTGACAGCTTTTGTACCTTTTTTTCTGAGTGTTCTTGTCAAAGTTACCCTCCGAATTGACAACACGTTGATGTCAGACGCATGTCCGTTTGTCAAGATGCAGCCCACATAGATGATGATAGATGATGACGACAGGATGCAAGTATGTCATGTAACGTTATTTAGTGCGCTTGCATAATTGCAATTTGAAACCAAACCAAAACTAACCAAATGTATAAAATGTATCAAAACATGAACTTTGGTTTGGACTTTCAGGTGTGAAAAAGTCTTCTAATCTGCAAGGCATTCAAAACTTTGTTCATTTTAACAGGAGCCATTTTGTTTCCTTGCAGTACAGACACCATGCCAGACGTTTTTACGGTCTTTCTTTTTCTCAGAAGACATATCTATGGGTTTAGAGCTCATATGTGAAGAGATGTTGAAAGGGGTCGAGACTCAGAGATCCCCTGTGAATTTGAATAAAGGGCGAAACAGACAAATAAGGCTGAAGGAGAGATGTTTATATACACAGAAGACAAGGAATCTGCTGACTCAGTAGACTCGTTATTGACTTCAGTCTAAGCACAAAGTAAAGGGTGAGGGTTTAAACGCACCAAAAAATAAACATAAAACTTGAGTCGTCGGTTTTGTCATGCAGTTCCTCTCTGCGTGCTCCGCGTCCCAGCGTGTGCAGCTCTCTCTTATATCCTGTCCCTCCACCCAATTACTGAAACAAGAGACAGGTGTTATCACTTGAACTTGACCCACTTAAGTCCTCCCGCTCTCTCTCTCCCGTCACAGACTTCGCTAAACCACGCCCCCCCTTGCCACAACAGTATCTTTAGGGAATAGGGATCCATTGATGATTATCCAACAGTTAGTTCAACAGATAAATCCGATCTGATTGCCAAAGTTCCGTCGCAACATGTGTTATTGTGTAAAATACAACCATATTCCTCCCAAACTTTCGCTAGGAACGCTCATAAGATGGAGCATTAATAATAGTACAATTTGTCACTCTCATTGTTCATCATTTCCATTCCTTTATATTTTGTGCATTCGCCTTTAGAGCGAAATATTATGTCCTTTGTCCTCTAAGGATCTTTTATATCGGCTATTTAAAAGGGGACACACACACACACACAAAGAACGCATTTATATAAACCACCTGCAATTTGTCTTAGTCTCTTTCTCTTAGGTTTTATTTTCCCTGTATAAGGTGGCATGCGGTTCTCTTGTTCTCTTTTATTCTCTCTATTCTCTTTTTCCCCTGACAGGCTGGAGAAGCCAATTAAAGACTGCAGGGCACAGCAGAGCAGGCGTTTAGTTCTGCTCTCTCTCTCTCTCCCTCTCTCTCCCTCTCTCTCACACACACACACACACACACACACACTGCAGGATGGAGCGAGTGTGATGGTATGAGATTGTGTGTGTGTGGCAGAGAGAGGAAAGGTCTGTATAATTGCTCTGACATTCATTGCTAAGAAGGTGTTATCTCTCTCCACCTCTTTTGTTGACAATGACTTTTTCATCCTCATTTAATCATTAGGATGTTTATATATAGATGCAAAATGTTCTGAACATTTGCTGTAGAATGATAAATCGAATGGTATAATACACCTAAGGTGGTTTTAAGTGCATTTAAAGGTGAAGTGTATGATTGCAGTACGACTAGCCCCAGTAAAATGGTTTATTGATAACTTCAGACAGAGTATAACCTGTATTATAATGCTTTAAAGACCTCCTATGTGGTGTTTTTAATATGCTTTAAGACAAACCATGTGAAAATTCTTTAGTCAACACCATTGATGAGTATTTTCTTTTTAAACCGGCAGTGGTATTAAAGACGGTCTCAAAAACACAGTGTGAAGCAGCTGTTTCCTGCCGTCACAAACATGTAACCAAATTGACCAAAATTGGGTATGTATAGCAATATAGTGGGTGAATTATGTATATTACGATGTATTGATGAACTCTATGCAATTCTCTGATTTTTAGAAGGCAGCTGTCGGACTCTGAGATGGTGAACGGGAACATGGTTTGTGTAACATTACTAACACATTATTAGCTGTTTGATAACATAGTCAAGCAAAAGGCTAATCATTTGAATTATCATTATGTGTCTGACATTGTAAGAGCGATACATAAAACACATTACCATTCTAATACATCGACTTGTAGACGAGCCTGTATAATTCACTCTTCCTCTTCTTCTGAATCAGTTTCTGGTTCAAACGTACAGTATATGGCTGAATTAAACCAATTCTACTTGCCATAGTGTTTACTACAGTTGAGCGAGTGGATCAGGAAGTCTGAGCTGGTGTGAGTGAGTGGAGGCGGGGCTAATTTACATATGCATGAGTCCACGTATATTAAATGAAGCAAGGGTGTTGTAGAGTTACATTCAAGCTATTTTAAGGCATGAAGATATTTTCACAACATTGAAACTGTTTATAAGGAATAAACTATCATTTATTGTTGCTTTTATTTATAAATCGTTCTGTGTATTGTCTCAGATACATACATATTTTAAATATATAATATTAAAATATTAAATTATTAAAATCTATAATAAAAAATATGAATATTTTAAAAACCATATACCATCAATAATCAAAACATCTCAGTATTTATTGTGTGAAATATAATTTTTTTATATAAATTTGTATTCAAATTATGACTCTCCCACAGTTGTGATGTAGTTTCCACTGCAACATATTTGGCATTAATACAGTTTTCAAAAGTTAGTGTAGCTACAGAAAAAGTTAACAGAATTTGTTAACAGAATTTTTTGTACATCATTTTCAATTAAGCTGTAATTTTGTCAAAATTATGCAAAAAGTGTGACTATTATTTAACCTTTTTAGTATTATTTATATTCATAACATGCTAGCTATAAATGAGCGTTTGCAAGACAAAGGAGTCAGCAATTTTATTCTGAAAATGTTTAAATGTTTCATTTCCACCACATACATAATATGAAATGTGGTGATTTAAGAGAGTTTATATTCTGAAAGTCCGCAGGGACAAAAGTAGCCATGTTTTAAAAAATAAAACCTGTATATAATGCATGAAAATGCCACAAGCGCTGAGTTGTTCCAATATTTTATTCGTGTCTATCGTTCTGTTCACTGGTCTCATTCCAGCTCTCTGCTGGACGCTTCTGGAGACGCTCTGAGCCAGAAACCCTCCAGCCTGACATCCCAGAATACCCTGGGGGAGATTCTGGAACGCATGTTAAAACACTGGAACACACTGTGAAACGGCCATAAGATACACCACAAGAAATGCTGAATTCTTATCAAATAAAAATGATCATAACTAATTATAAATGTATAATGTTGTTTATGTATTGTTTGTTTTATTCGCTCTTTGTATGTTTTGTGATAACATGCAGTATTTTAAAAGTGCAATCTGTGTTAAACGCTTAATTTTTTAAATCAACAACTTTTAAATTCTGGAGTAGCTATGAAAAAAAATAATTAAATATTAACCATTAATATCAAAGCCTAACACATCCAAATATATTCCCACTGAATATTCTCTTGTTATATAACCTGTATAGTGCAAATAATGCTGCACAAAAATAAATTATATCAAGGAATTCCAGAAATAAAAACAGAATTCAGCATAAACCTCATTTATGTTAATTGGTCGAAATGGAGCTTTAGATATTTCGCTTCCCACAGCTCTCCAGGTATCACTCACACACACACACACACACACACACACACACACACACACACACACACACACACACACACACACACACACACACACTTTTAACTGGGTCAGCTTGTGATGTCTACTGGGAGAGTTAAACGAATCCACTGTTGTTTTCTTTTCACTTTAAAGTGAAAATGGGGCGAAATGACTGAGTGTGAGTGTGAGTGTGAGTGTGAGTGTGTGTGTGTGTGTGTGTGTGTGTGTGTGTGTGTGTGTGTGTGTGTGTGTGTGTGTGTGTGTGTGTTTGTGTGTTTCAGGTATTCCCTACATTATGGGGACCAGAAATCTTTAACATTTTTGGTCCCCATGAGGAAAAATCATACTGAATATTTTTTTTTTTTTAAACGTAAAGATGTTTTCTGTAATGGGTAGGTTTAGGGTTAGCGGATATAATATACGGTTTGTACTGTTTAAAATCATTGTCTATGGTAACTCCCCATAAAACATGGAAACCAGAAATGTGCTTGGCTTAACTGCTGTATTGCAGGACTTCAAGAGCAAGAGATGGAATGATATAACAATATATCTGATACATATTGTTATATGAATATATTATATATCAGTATCATATGCATATACATGATTTCATGCAGCACCCATTGGCATGCAAGAGATTGGCGGGTATGAGGCTGCTCGCTGCAGAGCCATGGGTAAAGCGTGAAGTCCAA
Organism: Leuciscus leuciscus; assembly: GCF_965113295.1. Lineage (NCBI taxonomy): Eukaryota > Metazoa > Chordata > Actinopteri > Cypriniformes > Leuciscidae > Leuciscus > Leuciscus leuciscus. The sequence continues at coordinate 32,554,343 of NC_138740.1, read as the reverse complement.
GAATGTAATTTGGGCGTAATGGGTTGAGCTAGAAGGTCCAAGTACGACCACACCCTATAACTCTACACATAACTCTAACTCTCCACCCATTAAATCCACAGAGGTGGAGCTGGACTAGGTCAAGCTCAACCCATGACATGCAGAGAGGTGGAGCTGGACTAGGTCAAGCTCAACCCATGACGTCCAGAGAGGTGGAGCTGGACTAGGTCAAGCTCAACCCATGACGTGCATAGAGGTGGAGCTGGACTAGGTCAAGCTCAACCCATGACATGCAGAGAGGTGGAGCTGGACTAGGTCAAGCTCAACCCATGACGTCCAGAGAGGTGGAGCTGGACTTGGTCAAGCTCAACCCATGACATGCAGAGAGGTGGAGCTGGACTAGGTCAAGCTCAACCCATGACGTCCAGAGAGGTGGAGCTGGACGTCATTTGGCTAAACCCATGACATGCAGAGAGGTGGAGCTGGACTAGGTCAAGCTCAACCCATGACGTCCAGAGAGGTGGAGCTGGACTAGGTCAAGCTCAACCCATGACGTCCAGAGAGGTGGAGCTGGACTAGGTCAAGCTCAACCCATGACGTCCAGAGAGGTGGACGTCATTTGGCTAAACCCATGACATGCAGAGAGGTGGAGCTGGACTAGGTCAAGCTCAACCCATGACATGCAGAGAGGTGGAGCTGGACTAGGTCAAGCTCAACCCATGACATCCAGAGAGGTGGAGCTGGACGTCATTTGGCTCAGTCTGCAGCCAGTGAGCACCACTTGCTTTTGCATACCTGACTTCCATTTGCACTTATGCTTCCTCATCATTTCATGTGTTCCATTCAGTTATGAGCTGTATGGACACACTGATCTGCACAAACTGGTCAATTTAATAGTCATGCAATTATTTTAATTAAAATATTTAAAACACCTACTTATTTCTCTCTATTTCTCTTGTTCTCTCTCTCTCTCAATCTCTCTCTTTCTCTCTCTCTCTCTCTCTCTCTCTCTCTCTCTCTCTCAGTGTCTGAATGCTCATTAAGGTGAAGAGGCACTTCCTGGGGGACAGGAAGTCAGCAGCAGGTGGCATGAAATAACAGTGAGTTGTCAAGCCATAGTATGATGAGGACACACACACACACACACACACACACACACACACACACACACAGCTGCCACATCGAAGACAGCGTATGTGTCTGTCGGTCTCCCCTGCTCGCTATTTCTCTGTCTAGAAGAAGCCACAGATAAAGAGAGAGAGACTTATGTATAATTCATGCTCCTGGAGACTCATTTGCTATGGAGACAGAAAGGCACATGAACTTGTGAGTGAGTGTGTGGAGGGACGAGCACACGTGTGTGTGTGTGTGTGTGTGTGTGTGTGTGTGTGTGTGTGTGTGTGTGTGTGTGTGTGTGATGAACAGCCCTGCAGCGCTGGTGTCAGAGCTCACAGGAGCATTAGCACATTCTTTAGACACCAACATTTGCTAATGATTATCACTGAAGTTTTCTGAAAATAATACCTGCTTTGGTTATATAAATCAAACATTACAACTGCTTTGAGTCATTTCTCAGCCTCTAGTGGCATCAAACGGAATTCCCAAAACAATGAGTGTTTTCAAACGCGTGCTTCAAGGCTGCGATTAGATTTGTTTTGAATTTGAGATATTTTTTTTGTTTTATTGTAGCAGTTTGAGTTGATAATTTCAGCATACTGTATATTAAAGGGTTAGTTCACCCAAAAGTGAAAATTCTGTCAGTAATTACTCACCCTCATGTTGTTCCAACCCTGTAAGACTTTCGTTCATCTTCGGAACAAAAATTACGATATTTTTGATGAAATCTGAGAGCTGTCTCACTTCTCCATGTAGGCTTCAATGTAATCGATCTCTGCCGGCCCAGAAAAGGAAAGACATCGTTAAAATAGTCCAAGTTACTACAGTGGCTCAACCTTGAGTTTATCAAGCGACAAGAAAGCTCACTCAAAGGTCCACACAATGAATAGTTGAATAAAGTCGTTATTTTAGTTTTCTTTTTGCACACAGAAAGTATTCTCGTCGCTTGATAAACTTATGGTTGAGCCACTGTAGTCACTTGGACTATTTTAACGATGTCTTTACTAACTTTTCTGAGCTGGCAGATATCGATTACCTAGCAGCCTATGGAGGAGTGAGACAGCTCTCAGATTTCATCAAAAATATCTTAATTTGTGTTCTGAAGATGTACGAAAGTCTTACGGGATTGGAACAACATGAGGGTGAATAATTACTGACATAACTTTAATTTTTGGGTGAACTAACCCTTTGAAATTCAGAAAATATTATTATTAATAATGTAATATATATTGCAATATAAATATATATTATTTTGTTATCTTTTTATTTCTGTTTTATCCTTTTTTATCTGTAGAATGTCTGTTTGAATGGGCATTATGCCTCTGTCAGTCAGGCACAGGCAGCGGCTGAATTTATAAAGAGATGTGTGTTCACATTGTTTATGATAAACTGCGTGACTGTCAAAGCAGCTAAAGTTCAAAACACAACCTGACACTCAATGTCATTGTGTCCCCTCAGCATCAGAGGAAAGGAAAGACGTGAAAAGAAATTGGAAGAAAGAGACTTTTTGCTCTCAAAACATCACTTCAAAGCCATTCACATGATGCTGTATTCTGTTTTTTTTGCTCCAGTGTTTCCCTCTTGAGCTTTTTCAGTTTCGCCCCTTCTGTTGACACATAAATGCACACACACACAGAGACATTTTCAACAAATATGGTATGTCCTATGGGATTTCTACTGTTTTTATATAAAGCAAATTATAACAGACAGGGGCAATTCTAGGATTTCAAGATTAGGGGGGCTCAGCCTCCAATGAGGGTATGATTTAAAAAACTAAATTATATATTGCTTGTATACTAGGGTAGGCATGAACAATACTTAGGTTCTACACTCTCCAGTCAATCCCTGCATATTGATTTAATTTCTAATCATTTTAAATAATCAGCTAATATTCATTATAATTGACTCATTGACTTCCATAGTATTTTTTTTCCTACTATCCCTTTAACATAAAAATGACATGAAATTTCCACTATAACCAGTAGATGGCTGCAGAGGACCACACATTTGCCATTTCCACTCTCTTTTATAGTTCTTTTCACATGTTTTGCTTTAGGATTTATTATAAAATGAATATTATGACATATTTTAGCAATTTTATTGTATTGAAGTATGAAGTTAAGCAAGAGTAGTAAAAGCCACAGGGCCCTATTTTAACGATCTGAAACTCAAGTATCAAGCGCGAAACGCAAGTAACTTTGTGGGCGGGTCTTGGGCGCTGTTGCTATTATACCGGCGGGATAAATGACTCTTGCGCCCGACGCAAATCTAAAATGGGTTGGTCTGAAGTAGCTTCATTATTCATAGGTGTGGTTTGGGCGTAACGTGAAATAAACCAATCAAAGCGTCATCTCACATTCCCTTTAAGAGCAGGCGTGCTTGTTGTATAGCGGATTCCTATTATGACGGCGGATTTGCCAGGCGCGCGCCAGGAGCGGTTCACAACCGAGGAGACCGACGTTCTCGTCAGGGCCGTAAAACACAGAGAAGTGACATTGGGGATGGAGAAACCCACCCAAATTAACTTCGGTTAAACAGGCGTATGATAATTTGGGTAAATGTGTAAGCTAGATGTATGCTTTTATAATAAACTATCTATCTATCTATCTATCTATCTATCTATCTATCTATCTAGCCTATCTATCGTAATAATGTATCATTTGCAAAAATGAAAACTGCTACTTCTGTGTAGATGAGAGAATCAAAGTGCGCGTTGTGCACACGCTACATTGATTATGGCCAAGCATGTGCCCTTAAAATAGCATATGAATAACATGCGCAACGCGCCACTGACTTTAAACTAGATTTTTTCGGTCAGTGGCGGAATTGTTTTCTAAACCTGCAAAATAGCATGAAGGAACGTTAGCGCCGGAACACGCCTCCTCTTTGCGCTGAACCGCCCCCGGGAGCGCAAGTGTATTTCTTAGTTAAAGGTATAGTGGAGGATCTTTCCGAATTTTAGATAAGACCCGCCCTCTCCACTTTTTGAATAAGTTTGATTGATTCACCAGAATGATTGACAATTAGGAGGACCAATAGTATAGGTGATCCACCCGGAAGTAAAAAATCCTCCGCTATACCTTTAACCGACGTGCTTCTGTGGAGGGAAAAGTCCGCTGTGCGCGGGTGCAAAATAGAAATGATACATGCGTCAGTGTACAAAGTCAATTGCGCTGGGTGCAAGATAGGGCCCACAAAGTCTTATGCCATTTAAATGAAAGGAACATAAAAAAAAAAAAAAGTGAATGGGAAACCGTCTTGTATTACTCCCACATCATATTATGTAATCTGCATTTATGACCAAGAACTACACAGATGCAGATATAGCAATTTACCAATAAATGCACACAACTTGACCTCTGCTTCTGACGCTGTGCCGCTACGGATTGGAGAACGCGCTGAATAACACAGACTAATATACGGGGATGAGCCGAAGCCTGCCGCCGGTTTCATATTTTAAAGGGGACTGAGGCGATCAGGAATTAGTGTACAATACATATTTTGAAGTTAACAGCAAACTCTTAGGGGTGCTGCGTGGAATATTTAATAATAAGACTAATTTGAGCTCTTTTGTTCTCTAGTCTATCTGTACTCAGCATGCATTGCAGGTGGAGTGTTTACTCGAGACAGTTTTATTGTGACCTTCTGCTTTGTTTTCAACACCGGTTTGCAACGTTTCATTACAAAGATAAACAGAATCACATCCGAGCAGACTAATACACAGTGCAAACAGCTCCTCTGTGAAATTACTCCACACACACCTTTCTCTCTGTCTCTCCACAAAACGATTTATTTCTCACTTGCTGTTTCCAAATTACATGTGTTTTGTACCTCATAGTTTTCTACTCTGTTTTCTATTTCATATTGGAAATTGGAAAACCTTTTTTCCTCAGGTTACTGGTTACATGCAGTTCTACCACACATTGCAATTTGTCTCAGTAAAGACAGATCTGAATGTCACAATGTCTTCCTTCAGGTCCATTAAACTAAGTGTTATCCCAGCTGATTCTTTCTTCCTCTGTCTCTCTGCTGTCATAATTTGACTATTGTAAAATAACTATTCTGGGTTATTGTCTGAAGACTGTATCTGTATAGCTTTTCTTTAGATTCACACAGACAATAATAATAGGTATTCTGTTTACAAATACAGGACACAATAGACTGCAATACCCAGGTTCCGGAAGTAAATCATTTCATTGGGAAATAGATTTTTAACGATAATATAAACCTTTAAAGACAGCCCTACTGTGAGCTACAAGGCTGTAAGTCTATCGCTTTGCACTCTCAAAATACTTAAATATTTGATTATATATGCATATTTTGTAGGGGTGTAACAATATATCGTGTCACAATATATCGCAATACAAAAATGCAAGAATATGTATCGTGGATAATGACAATATGTATTGTGATAAATTCACCCCAAATAAAAATTACTGTGTGAGAAAAAATTCAAGTTTACAGAGTTTTAGTGTCAGTACTACATTAAACTACTATATATAATGTTGAATATAATGTATAATAATGCAATGGGGGAATATTTGTGTGTCCTGAGAATGCCAAATGTCTTCTGTTAACAGTAAAAAGTGGCCTACATTATTTTAAATATATTTAGTCAATGACAGAGTGCAAGCATATTCGTCTAAAAAAAATGAGCCTATTAATTTACACCCACAATGTAATATAAAATTTAGCATTTTAATCAACAGTACATTTTTTGTTTACCTTTTACCATATGTCCTGGAGTATCACAATAATATCGTATCATCAGTTCAGTATCGTGGTGTGTATTGATTCGTGACATGAGGGTATCGTTACACCGCTAATATTTTGCAATAAACTTAAAATATATTGTTTTTATACATATAATCAACATTTTTTATACGAGTAGTTTGACATTTCTTCATCATTTTTAATTCGATTATGCTGTTCGCAATGCTTCATGGGATTGTTCTTCTTTCTCTCACTAGCAGTTAAGTACACAGTCTTGTACCTTTGTATTTTTGTCTGATTTTCTAATTCTTTTTTGCTTCAAATTCAAAGTTTGTAATGCTATAATCATAGTACAATCATCTCACCTCAGCTGGTTGGTTTGATTCATGGCACATAAATGCTTTAACAAAGAAAAAATACTTCTGGAACCAATGCCGCTTAACCATTGCACCCAAAAACTGAAATTTAAGTTAATATAAAGCTATTTTGCTTTATTGTTTATTTTATTTTTTGGCTAGTTATTTTGATAATGTCTGTTCCGCTCTTTTACTTACTGTACAATGAAAGTGGATGGGGACTGACCAAAAAAAGCACCAAAAGTAGTCATATGACTATATTTCAAGTCTTATGAAGCCAGGTTTGACATCAATGACATCAAACGTAATTGGTTTCTTCTGTGTCTTGTAATCGTTCATCAATAATGTCTAACATGATGAACATATGCAAGTACAAAATCATTTTGAGAGCTAAGAGGAGGAGGAACATTATTAGTAAACAACGATGTACATTTTAATTTGTTCATCATTGTATGGCTTCAGAAGACTTAGAATTTATAAGTCATATGGAGTACATTTATGGTGCTTTAAAAAATAAATAAAAATAAAATAAAGCCCCAGTCCCCATCCACTTTCATTGGAATAAGAGCAGCAATGATATTCAGCAAAATAACTTTTTTGTGTTCAAGTCATATAAATCGACATTATGATGAGTAAACAATGACAAAATTATGCATTTTGGGAAAACTATTCCTAAAAAAAAAAAAAAAAAAAAGCCATTTAAAACCACATTTAAAATGCCAAACACACATCTGCAAGTCATCCATCCACAGTATAACATTTTGCCTGTGAAATGAAAGGAGTATTGGGCCACATGCACTCTCTCTGAACGCCCAGGTGGAGGGGTGAATGAATAGATGCTGAACTCAACGAGTGGTTTGGGGTTTCCTGTCTGACTCTTTCTCTTCCGCCCTCTATCTTTACCACAGTTTCAACCCACTCCATCAAGCGGCCCCAGAGCGCCACAGTCCGATGCCTTGAGAATCTCTCCGCCGGCCTGCAGACAGCTCACATGACATAAATGCCACAAGAAGCTAATTGGAGATAAACAAAACCGGGGGAAAGGGCAGAATGTTGTGTGTGAATTACCAAAGGTGTTAATATATTCAGAGCGAGACTTTGAAGAGTTCTGCGTTTGCTCGAGGCACATGAAAACATCAAACTTGTGACCTTTGCAACAGGAAGTGAGCATGTTGGCTGTTCACTGGGGTTTAGGGGCAGTAGAAATCAGAGATGGGAAGTAACAAAGTACAAATTCTTCTTTACTATACTCAAGTAGATTTTTCAGATATTTTTACCTTACTTTACTATTTATTTTTGTGCCGACTTTTTACTTTTACTCCTTACATTTTTAACACGAATATCGGTACTTTCTAATCCTTACATTTTACAAAATTGGCTGTTACTTTAGTTTAAAATAATTTCAGTGGAGTTACCGTTATTATTTTTCGCGTCATCAATACTGAATTCAATCTAATTGGATGGGAATATAGGTTGCACTTGACGCACCACTACAAGACGACTCGACAGATTCGGCGGCATTCATTCGCGGCAAATCATTGCGGCTTGATGGCGGTAACGGTAACGTTAGCGCATAGCAGTATGGACAGCGACATTATTGAAAATTAAGAAAACTGAGATCCCAGAGATTCGGCAGACAAGCAGCAAGACATTCCCAATCATCCTTGGCCATATCTGAGAGAGATGTTTGAGATAGTAGGCATCAAAAATTACTGCCTTAGTCCGCTAGCATTTAGTTAAGTAGCCCAAGTAATGTTAAGGTTAGCGAGCGTTCAGTTTATTGGAAAATAATCTTAATTAATGTCTGTTTAGTAATTCATATATATATATATATATTTTTTTTTTAGAAGCCATGTTTGAGCACACACACACATACAGTACATGTAGATTCCTTTAATTGTTAAGGGGAAGATTAAAAAAGAGAAACTGGATCTGTGAATTCTCACAGAATCACAATTGAATTCATATCTTGCTACTAAGTCAGAATCTTATTAACCTGGAGTCCCAGTCTCTGTCGCAATAATCATATATAGGCCTATTGGCAGACATCCATTTAAAATGTATAGTCAATGGCATATAAAGAACCTTTTTTCCATATGAAGCCTTTTTAGATGCAAAAGCCTCTAAGTGCCATCTGAAATTTTCTTCTAGAATGATCCTTTTTATCAAGCTTGTATGTTTATGTTCAGTTATTTCACTTTAATGGCAATGAAAATTACCTATTAATTGTCATTAAAGTGAAATTACTGAACTTAAATATACAAGCTTGATAAAAATGCAAATTTTAAAAGAAAATTCCAGATGGAACTTAGAGGCTTTTGCATCTGAAGTCTTCATATCCACTTAAGTTTCTCAGCTTGCACTCTAGTAACATTTGTGTGGTCCAGGTATAGCTTTGCATAAAAAATGGTGGTCATTCGCAAGGCTACTTTTACTTATATACTTTAAGTAAATTTTCAAGCCTGTACTTTGTTACTTTTACTTGAGTAAAGAAGTTAAATCAGTACTTCTACTTTTACCAGAGTATTTTTTAACACAAGTATCTGTACTTCTACTTGAGTATGGGAAGTGAGTACTTTTGCCATATCTGGTAGAAATGCATACACTGGGTAAACCCGGCCCGATCCGCCGGCAATTTGATTTCGCCCTGCAGCTCAGGCTGGAAACCTTTACGTTCTTCTATCCTGCTTCCCTTACAAATTTGCGGGGAACAATCACAAACTGGCTTATCCACCTGGCACGCTATTGGTGGGTCTAATCCAATCCAGTTCCTTTTAACCTCTCGATGATGCTCAATGGCTTGTTTAGTTTAGCAAACAAATCGCTCGAGTGGGTGTAATTACCACTCACTTTCATGTTTTTTTTGTTGCACAACCTTCAAAAATCACTCGATGCAATTGCTGCTTCTGCTAACCGCTGATCAATGCTCCAAACCAGCACGTTTGTTGACACGTTTCCTGTCTGGAGTTTTCACTGCGAAGTACGTCACCTGGATCGTCGGTCTGATTGGTTGAAGGACTATCCAATTGCGTACAGTGTCATTTGAACTGATTTGAACTGTCATTGATCACGCCTCTTGTGCAGTCGAAAAATACAGAGCAGACTCCCCAAACTAATCTTAAAAGATTGAGCTTGGTCTGGTGATATCCAGACTAGCATCAACCACATTTATAACAGGTTTTTGTTTATTACATAATCACTTGAAACTTACGTGCTCAGAAAAAGTCAATGATAAACAACAAGGGCCACAGCCACAGACCTAGTTTTAATTGTCTAACCCTTCTAAATGATAGTAATACCGCTTATTATTTAAATAAATGGGTCTTTAAAGGGGTATACACTACCGGTCAACAGTTTTAATAATGGTTCGTATTATTATCAATGCTGCAAACTTGGAAATCTTTTGAAACATTATAAATGTATTTACTGCAAAAGTGGCAGCAAATACATTTATAATGTTACAGAATATTTCTATTTCCTAGTCTTCAACACTGATAATAATAAGAACCATTATTAATAACTGAGCAACAATAATAATTGATAACAACTGAGCAGCAAATCAGCATATTAGAATGACTTCTGAAGGATCATGTGACTCTGAAGACTGATGCTGAAAATTCAGCTTTGATCACAGGAAAAAAATTACATTTTTAAATATAATCAAATAAAAGTCTAAATGACGCTTAAACCATGAGAACATGCAACATTGAGCTCAAAGAGGAAACCAGGCCGACATACAGCGTATGGAGCCGCATCAGAGGCAGAGAGAATAAAAGGTTGTAGCTGGTAGCAAGTGAGGTTGAAGATGAGATGAATGGAAAGAGAAATATACTCTGACATCCCATTTGTGAGAGCCTGTGTGCATGAGAGAGAGATCTCATTCTGTACTTAATGAGGACGGCGGTAATAAGGGAAGGAGAGATAGACCAATGCGGTGTAATTTCAGCCAATTCAGACGGAAAGTATCTCTTTAGCAGACTATCAGGACGCTGCGTTCCTGCCAGAACTCCCACAAACAGCAGTGGTGCAGGTGAACACAACCATCGTCTGTGAGCAATGTGATCACTTACATGCTCACCCATTTCCTTGTTTTACCACTACTGTTGATGATGCTGTACAAACGGTCACGTTAATATTATGACTGACAGCTGAGGTGCTGCTATACATTTAGAGGAGACCGGGGCTAGTTGTCACGTCATGGGAATGTTTCAGTAAAAAAAGAAAAAGAAAATGCAGTGATTTTTGCATGTTGGTTTCAAACATTTTGTTACATTTTTGCTGTTTACGGCCTGATGGTGCGCATATATATTGGCCTATATATATATACATATAAAATCTATGGATAATTTTTCCAATTAAGAGAGCATGTCTTCTGCATGTCCCCAAAGTATATATATATATTTTTTTGTCAAACTGAGTTTACTTCTGGGTACAAATTAATCTCTGAAGTATAGCTCGCCCACACACACACACACACACACACACACACACACACACACACACACACACTACCAGAGGTGTCTGAGTTTGCAGCTGCCACTATGACACACTGATATTAATTATCAGTGTTGATCTGACAGCCGAGAGCAGGGGTTTCCAGCCTTTAGCTGTACAAAAGAACGATACAAGCAAAACCACATTTGATATGACAGCTTGGGGGAAAAATGAAAAGGATGATCATAAGTTGAAGTCTTTCCTGTAACTCAAACAGTAGAGTGTTGGCGCTTTCAACGCCAAGGTCATGGGTTTGATTCCCAGGGAAAGCAAGAACTGCTAAGAATGTAATTTTATACCTTGAAATGCAATGTAAGTACCTTTGGATAAAAGCGTCTGCCAAATGCATAAATGTAAATGTAAATATAAAGAGAAAGAAAACAACACCAATTTGGACACATTTGACTGAATTTTTTTTGCATTCTAAAACCTTTTGATCTGAAGGTTTATTAAATGCTTGAAATTAATTCTGTAGAAATATATAAAGTGTGCCTATAAGAATGTATTTACATAACAAGCTATTTTAATTCAAATCTAAAATATAGGCCTAAGACAATTTTAAATTGATAGATTGATTTAATTAATTAATTAATAAGTTATTAAATAAATAGAACAAAAAAAAAAAACGTTTATGGTCACAACATATAATCCCCATAATTCCGTTTGTTATATTTTGTTGTAAAACGTATTCAGAGAGTGACTGTTATTGTTGTAAAACGTCCAGAAAAAAAAATTAGGCTGTGTTAAAACTTTTGACTGATATTTAATGTATTTTGATGTGTTTGTGTACAGAGAGACTTTGTAATAAAACTCAGGCAAATATAATTCAGCTCAATATTACAATACACAAACACATCTGTCATGTAGGCATAGAGATGTTTATTGAGTGAGCCTGTTATTGGACTTGAGTTTCTATTAGTCTGAATGACAAATGCAAGACCGAGGGAGACATTTATTATTAAATCCCGTGTATGACAGACAATCAATATGTAGGTGTTTGCCAGTGTCCCAGACGCAGGTGACGACTAAATTATTGACTTACATGCAGTTTTTGCTGTGTGATAATCCAGTTACAGCCTCCTGCAGTCTGTCAGGTGAAATGAAATGGCGGCGCTCAGAGGAAGTTTGTGCGTCGCGTGCGTTGAGAACAGGAGACGAGATTAGCAAACCTGCAGCTTTAAAGTTTGTGTTTTTTATCTAGTTAAAGGCTTGAAACAGAAGTTGCGATAGTCTTCTTCTTCTTCTTCTTCTTCTTCTGGAGTTCTATGGCAGATTGACAAAGTTGCGAATTTGCGATAGTCTCATCTTCCCTATTGTGACATAGGCCAATACCCGAGTGAAACGCTTGCCTTCTCGAACAAGAAAAAATGTATGGCGGGACTTGATTTTGTCCATCAGGAATTGATTCGTTGAGATATTGGTCGATATCTTGTGAGTGACAGGTTATTATGGAAGCTTGTTATGGAAGCCTCAGAATAAAACATTTTAAAGATAATTCCGACTTTTTATCTCACAATTGCGAGTTACAATTGCGTGTTATAAAAGTCAGAATTTCGAGATTTAAACTCACAATTGCGAGAAATAAACTCGCAACTCTGACTTTTTTTTTTTTTTTTTGCAATTCTGACTTTATATCTCCCAATTGCATATTATAAAGTCAGAATTGCGAGATATAAAAATGTAATTCTGAGAAAAATTTAAGTTTATATCTCACAATTCGGACTTACAATAGCTACAATATGTATTTTTTGCGCCGCTAGGGGTCGCTAACCTCTTACAATAACAAAGGCATTGGTTGATGACGCATAAGCGGAATTATGGAACTTGTCGTCATGCCGAAGGATCTAATAATGTTTATGGATGAGTGAAAACATTGATGTTTTTAACAATGTAAATTGTAAGCGCTGTTTCACACTATCACACTAAATTTAAGTGTGTTGCAAGTTATAATGTTATGCTATGTGTTAGTTTATCTGTATGAGACTAGCAGTGAGCTAGATCAACATTAGAATAAAATTCTGATCATATTCTAAGATTTCATCATGTTGAGCTATATAACATTGATTAGTTTTATGTACATTTGCTCACCTCAACATTTGCTCGTCTCTGTCAAGTCGAAGTTTGTCACGGACGTGGAGCTCTCGGCATCTCGAAAAGCCACGCTGATATTGATCCTCGTTTTAGTTCTCCTTTTGTCCTAAAGTCTGCTTGCCATAGCGGTGAGCGTACCGCTAGACGTAGACTAAAGCAGTTGTCCACGTCTGTCGCCATGGTTACTATGGCAGTACGAGCGGAAACCAGGGATAACACGGATATTATGTCATTGACAAGTGAACATGGACGAGCCATTATTTAAAATTGGAATTTCTCTGAAATTAAAAATCTTTGGGAACTTTTGGGATATTGTAAGTTCACAACTGCAGCAAATATATCACACCGTGCAAGTGATTTTTGGATATTTTATTACAAAATTCTTACGTATTGTATCTTTAACATGTAATTGCGACTTTATGACGCGATTCTGACTTTATAACACAATTGCAACTTTATATCACGCAATTCTGACTTTATAACACAATTGCGACTTTATATCATGCAATTCTGACTTTAGAACTCGCAATTGCGACTTTATATCATGCAATTCTGAGATAAAAAGTCAGAATTGTGAGATGCAAACTCGCAATTGTGAGAAAAAAAAGTCAGAATTGTGAGATAAAAAAATCGCAATTACCCTTTTTATTTTTTATTCTGTGGCAGAAACAAGTTTCCATAGGTTGTCCCTCCCTTGCGCCAGTAAACACGATTTAAAATAATGATGTACACGGATAAATCATTTATAATAAATACTGCAATATTCCATAAAAAACTGTCAATTTTGATTTCATGGTGACTAAGTTGACATACTGTGACATAGCTTATCGATCTTCACGAAATGTGAAACTTCTTCAGATGAGCTTAAATTCCCAGTCTCTCGCATTTGCATGCATATGAATGGAAAGAAAAGTGTATTTTGACTGTCCCTTCAGGCGTGTGCTAACCAAAACGCTGCGATTCATAGTGGTTTCCCTCCTCAATGTTCAACTATACAGACCACGACCTTTAATAAGCTAATGATGATGACGCACATAAACCTGCAGTCTTCGTGACAACTGTAAACAAACAGTTGCTGAGGTCAGAGGGTTCTGTAGGGACTGAAAGTTTAGCTTTAGCTTAACTGGCTATATGTGTTTTAATGAGCAACGCTAATGACACTGAACAAAGTGAAAAGTTAAAGTGTTCCCTTACTTGTGCTTGAATTTTGCTGCCTCAGTTGTTTTCTTCAAAGAACGTTGACCATTATGTGGCCTGAACTGTTATACACTGAATATAAATCATATATTTAATATGATATGTTATAAACGTATATAGCCTACTGTTATTTGGATTTAAATAGACAAATGCTTAAGAGTCTATGATTGAATCATTATTGCTGTGATTATTATGTTTCTAGCATGTTATATGTTTGACAACAGTTTCTAACCCTAATTGATGGAGTGTGTAGCTTTTCATTTCTTAAACATCCATGTAGGAAGATACATTATGACCATATTCCAGGATGACAATGTCAAGATTCGTCAGGCTCAAACTGTGAAAGAATGGCTGTGAGGAGCTTGAAGAATCATTTTCACACATGAATCGGCTCCTCTGAATTCAGATCTTAAACTCATTGAAAGTGTTTGGGATGTGCTGGAGGAGACTTTACAGAGTGCTGGACTCTTGCATTGACAATACAAGATCTAGACCAAAAATGTATGCACTTCTTGATGGAAATAACATCACAACATGTATTTCCATCAAGAGGCGCATACATTTTTGGTCAAGAATATTTTGGCTTTGTCATATGTAGCCATGATGTGTCTTCCAATCATAGACTCTTAAACAATTGCCTATTTAAAACAGCGACTTTTGTTTTTATTTTTGTTTTTTGGCCATGTTGGTATGTTTTTTGGTATGTCTATAAGAATAGGATTTTTTTTTTCTGATTCTCTTTCCTTTCATAAAAAAAAAAAAAAAAAAATAATTGGCTATTTGGTGTAGCAAATCTACTAAATCAGTCTAAAGACCCATTCACACCAAAATGGACCAGCACAAGAATGTTTGCAAACCTGAGTGGAAGAGAAACACATTCTGGTCATCAATGTGTTTTTTTTCAAAACAGATAATGTGTGAGAGAAAAACTAAATCTAGGTCATGTGGTTGTGCATGGTGAGGACCAGTTCACCTGATGGAGCATTTCTCTCTAAATGCAGCCAGAATCTGAACATATTTAGTGATATAGGCCTAATTTGTTTATTTTCTTATATAAGAAATAACCTGGTGTATTTATTCTGCTTGATTTCTTAACCTGTTTTATTTGTTTGGTCAACAGAATCTGCACGCAAGTGCATCTCGTTTAAAACAAGGTCGAAGGAAACCAGATGCACTGCACTTTCCATTTCCTGCCATTGACCCGTCAATACCACCAGAGTTTCCACCCTGAAACTCGACGTCTACCTCCCTCTCCTTTCTTTCTCGCACGTAATGACACCAGTATCACAGTCAATGGTTTTCACACACTTTTATTTTAAATGGCTAAAGAAACCACAGTATGAAGGTGTCAGAATCAAATCTTAGAAACATTACTAAGAAGGCTGAGAGGCGCTACGCTACATCTGTACAGCATAAAACTCAAACTTCTCACGGTTAGACACAGTGTGTACT
Source organism: Leuciscus leuciscus (assembly GCF_965113295.1). Classification (NCBI taxonomy): domain Eukaryota; kingdom Metazoa; phylum Chordata; class Actinopteri; order Cypriniformes; family Leuciscidae; genus Leuciscus; species Leuciscus leuciscus. Next base: position 32,538,945 of record NC_138740.1, on the reverse strand, counting down.
AATATATACATGTTTGAATTGCATCAGTTTGGGCATGAACGTATCAAAGTAGTTTTCCATGTCAGTTTGCAACATCTTTTTCAGAGAACCAAAAAGACAAAGAACTAAAGCTAAGAACAAAACAATCTATCAGTGGAGCTGCTACAAACAGAGAGATTAACATCTGATACCGCGATCAAGAGCTCAAAGGGTTTCCACTGTATCTGAAGATTAAAACAGTTTCTGCTATTTACAAAGACATTCTCACGAAAGGAAGAAAAATGCAAAATACAGTCCAATGAACACCACGTTTGTCTTTCCTTTTTGGTGGTCACTTGACTTCTTCTGCACCCCTCTGTAGATCAAAGTAAGACCAGTAAACTGGTACTTGATACTGTAAAGAGAGAAAGAACATGAAACAAACATTATTGTCATTTGAAATATGGATGGAATGGTTTCATCAGAACCCTGTAGATTTTAAAGAGCTGATAAAACAGCAGATTTGGCTCAGATGCACACGAGTGAGATCTCGCCGCACGCTCTCAGAGAACTCAGTGGAATTGCAGATATTGCTCAGAGATTGTGCATTATGACATCATACAGTAATGTGAGAAGCAAAACAATCCTGAGTAAAAGCATCTTTTAATTTATTCTAATTCAAGAGATAAACGTTTTAAAATCTAGCTGGAGACCATCATCTGCACATCACAGATATTGAATTTACTGTGCTCTGTATTGCAATGTGTTATTGTTGATTTGGGTCAAGTGTCCTTTATAGGGGGAATGTTTGGAATTTGCACTATGCAATTGTCTGTGTGCATAATACCCCAATTAACTACTGCATTTGCCAAAATGATGCATTACACACAGAACATTTGTTGAATTTTGTTTCGATTTTGCCATTTGAATTAACACTAATATTGCGACATTGTTTCAATGTCTTTTAAACATAGGTGAATGAATTTCAGACATTATTTCAGACACTGTAAGGGCTGAAGGTCAGTCAAGTGCCGACTGGGACTGTGTGGGATCTGTATCCCACAATACATTGCACTTCAGTGCAGTGTGACAGATGAACTAAGCAACCCAAAAAGCAACACAATGTCGGCCAAGATCCGGCCCACATCCGGTACACATGGATTTCACACGGCCCAGATGCGGATCTGAGCCGACACTATGTTGCTGTCTGGGAAGATACATAACAAGACGTTGAAGAGTGAAGAGATTGGAATAAAATAAATTTGAAAAAAATGCATAATAACCCAATTTATTTGATGAGACGTTAATCATCTAAATAAAGACCTTACAAAATTGTAATTTTTTAATAAAAAAATTAAATAAAATAAATCTGCTTTGAAACAATGTCCATTGTGAATAAAATGAACTTTAGTGGACATCATGATGTCATGTGACACCAATGTACATGTAGCATGCTGAAGATTGCAGGAGCATTACTACACTGTGTTTTTACAAAATAATACACAGTACATACTTTGCAGTATGTAGTACGCTAGTAATCCATTCCGAACAGAGCCAAAGACCTACATATTCTCATGACAATTCACTACTTTTTTTCACCTTTTATAGTTTATTTTAATTTTTTATTTCAGTTATGTTTAGGCTTTATAGATATAACTTACAGTAGGTCATGGTTGTATGTTTTTACATGACTCAACATATACAATTTTGCCATCTTGCATGTATTATTACAACTTCTCATGAGGCCGGATCTCACTTACCCATTGGAGAGATCCTCGAGAGGAGCCTGTGCTGCCGTCCTCCTCTTCCATGTGCTCATGCTCCTCACCCTCACTGTGTGCCGTCTGGCGAATCACCACTCGCTCTGAGGGAAGATATCCTGAATTAGTTTTTCTATTTTGAAATTTACATTTTCAGTTTAAACTTAGATAAAGTTTTTGTAATTTTGTGGTGTGTTTTTGTCATTTCTTTTACAGTAGTTAGTGTTTTGTGTGTGTGTGTGTGTGTGTGTGTGTGTGTGTGTGTGTGTGTGTGTGTGTGTGGGGTTTTTTTTTTCAGGTTTAATTTAAAGGGATAGTTCACCCAATACCCAATAGGAATAGTTTTTTTTAGTACATCAAGTTAAACTAAATGAAAATGAGCAAATTTGCTGTAGAAACTAGCTGAAATAAAATGTAAAATAAAGTTTTTTTATATCTTTATTAACAATTTTTTGTGGTTTTAGTTTTAGTTATAACCATGTTTCACACTCAAATGAGCTTTTTATGATTATACATTTCATTTTTTGATCTATATTATTTATGTGTTTGTGCAGGTCTAACTTAGTTCCAGACAGATCTAATCTCCATTACTGATTTTTTTTTTTTTTTTTTTTTTTTTTTTAAATCAGAAGTAATAAGTAACAGATATACCATACAAACTTCCCGAAATAAGTAATGCTCTTTTTTCATTTTTTATTTATTTACTCACACATATGACTATAAACTTCTCCTTTCCAAATTGATCACATAAGTCTATGCAGAGGATATGACAACAGCAAGCAATGTTACCCACCAATAAATACACTCTTCCCATTATAAATCTGTCTATACTGCAAGTAGCATTGCATATATATAGGGTGTTAAAGTCGTTGCATGCAAACTTTGTCCATGATGACAAAAAACTGTCTACAAAAAAAACTGTCTGTATGCCAAACACAGCACAACTGAGAGAGAGAGAGAGCCGCAGCCAACTCATATACTAATGCAACTATTGAGTACTTGAGTTAAGTGGTTCTGCTTCAGGAACCGGGTTTTACATTGGATCTTGTAGAAAAGTAAACAGAAATGTTCTTACAATCAAATATGTTAATATTAATTAAATTAATAAGAACTGCACAGGCCCAATGATATAAAAATTAATAATATGACATTGGCTGACATGGCATTTTGTAAATGCATAAACATTCAACGTGTGTTCTATCAGCCAAACACATGAAACAAACACTGATGCTAAATATTGAAATAATATTATCCATACAAACAAATGATAGAATTGAGTATGATTATTATTATTATTTTGTTGCTTTCAACATTATTCTCCTTGCTGTTTGGGGGTTGCAACTCACTATTTGAGAACAATGTAACATTTATTTTTATATAAATAAAAAAAAAAATTTTTTTACAAAATAAAAATGTATATTTTTATAGTAGTATACTTATGTCATTTTAGAAGTAATGTTCATAGAAATGTAATTATTATTATTTTTTGTTTTTTTAAGTAATGTTAAGTGTGTGTTTGAATAAGCTCAACAGTTGCTCTTCCTGTGCGGAGGGGCCGCACCGTTACAAACTCTGATAAGCTTTGACACAAAAGATCTGCTCACACAGCAACTTTCTGACATAGGCCACATTACTTTTCATATTACATGCACTTGCATCATACACTGCTCAGTTAGTCAGTAAGAGTGTCTGGATTTTTGCATGACAGCATGCTGTTGTTTAGTCAGCTGAAGAAAATGTCCAATCCTTCCTTTAAATTAATAATATATGGACACTGGTTGTGAGTTCAGTAGTGGACTGAGTATAAGTAGTGTCAAAAAACTCTTAATGAACATTTAATATCTCAGCTTTGCAGGAAAAACAGAAGTACAGTCAATACAGCAGACGATAAAGGAAAAGCAGCGCACATGCCTTCAACATACATACAAACACACCAGTACACTCTTTAAAAAATCTTCAGTGGGTTCTATAAAGAACCCGATGGTTCATGACTCAATCCCTTTATGCCAAAAGGAGAAATGTCTTAAATGATTGCATTACACTTTATTGTTTATTTAAGGGTTATTTCCATTTCTTCTACTGAAGAAATTAAATGTAATCAAAGTAATTATAATTTTTAAAAAATTAAATTCACAAAATGATCCCTAAATATGAAGCACCTGAATGATTCCTTCAAGCTTCTACTGTATATAGAGCCTTTTCTTCCAAGAGTGTAATGAGTCTCAGTATTAAAATGAAGTGTACCTGATTCTTTACAGGAGTTCCTCATCTTGCACAGACTGAGGGTCAAGCAGAGGGTCACCAGGACGATGGCAGCGGCCAGGGACAGGGGCAGGATGTGATCTGATGATGGGGTTGTGTTTGTAGGCTCTGTAGTCTGGGTTATTTGAGGCGAGGGAGGATCTTCAACAGAAGAAATAGACTGAATTAGATCAAATATTGTATGAGTTTAATAATGGTGGTCTTATAGTCTTAACTGTATCAGAATGTGTTGAAAAAATTATATTGTGATGGAAAAATCTTACCAGTCGTTGTATTCTGTAGTTGTCTGACCCTGACAGATAGATCTGTTCCAGTTCCGTTCACCTCAATCAGGAATGGAATGTCTTGAGTCACTTGACAAACATAACGACCTGTATGATTTTTAAGTATGTTTGTGAGGTGGAGAGTTGAACAGTTCTGTGTTTGATGCTCTTGGTGTTCATCCTTTACTCCTGAAAGTTTGCTCTCATTGATGTACCAAGCAACTTTATGTCCGGGTATTTTCTTCCAGCAGCAGGTGATATTAGCAGAATCTCCCTCATTCACAGTGATGTAAGATGGGCTCTGATTCACAGTCAGCTCCTCACTTGAACCTGTGACTGAGAAACAACAGCAAACGAGAAATACATGAATGTTTATGGCTGTTGTTCTTGATGTTGTAGTTTGTATCTTTAGGGACTTCTCCATTACTCAGACTTGAATCTGTTAGCAATAAATCTTTTTAACCTTATAAAACAGGAACCATAAAAATGTGTAACTTCATATCTAAAAATGTAAAAAAAAAAATAATAATAATAAAAAAAAAAATAATATTAAAAAAAAAATGTAAATAGATTATTTTTACAGGATGCAATCCTGTCTGTCATGTAGAATTTTATTTTGCTAAATTGGATTTGAAGACCAGTGGAAACACGTCTTTAATTAGACAAAAAACATTTTTTAAAAGATGATAATGGTGTAAAGCCACTGATAAAAAAAAAGGTGGAAAAGAGAAAAGAACATATACAACATATACAATATTTTTTATTTTAATTAATGTCTTATGATAGTTATGAAACAACTAATTAAAAGTCTCTTACTCGTCCAATGCTTTTTGCGAACATTGACAAATCCTTAAAGACATTTCCAAGGAACTTGCTTATATTTCTTTTTCTGTTGTGTGTTGTAAAGTTATACATTTTGCAAAAGTTTTAGCATAAGTACCATTATGTGCTATATAGATGATAATATATGACACATAATATGTAGGTGATTCATCAATAAACATATAAAACAAACCCATACAACTCATTTCGGTCTAAATGTATCAGCTCATATCTGCCATATTTTCCATATATTGTAATCATTATGATCGCAACATGTAATAATTGCTCATTTTTTTCTGGTTAAATGAATACATGATGTTAGCTAACTTTATGATTTGTATTATCTTAGAACTGTACATTTCTATATGGACATTTCTTTGACACAGTCACATGATAACGGATTACTCTTAATTGTAACCAGGTGTAACTGATTATTTGTAATCTGGATTATGTAATCAGATTCTAAAAATGAAATACTTGTAATTAGATTATATTACATTTTAAAATACTCATAATCAGAATTCTGTTACTTTTTTTTTATCTTTAATTTTTTTTTTTGCAATTGCAATTGCACACACAGACCATTAGTCAAATGACTATAATTACATAGCACATTTTTCATTTCACGTTTTTATGATTTAATTAGCTTTTTTACTTTATGAACCCCCTTCTATTCCTTCCCAAACCCTGGCGTACTGTAATGTTTAATGCGCTTCATTTTGTTGTATTTTTTTATCAATATGGTACAAGATTATACCATTCAAATCAATGTTATAAACACGTGTCAAAAGTAATCTAAAAGTAATCAAAAACTAGTCCGATTATATTACCCAAAATGCGTAATGTAATGGATTATGTTACTAACTACAATTATAATGTAGTTTGTACTCAGTAATGGACTACAATTTAATCTACCCAAAGTAATAAACAAAGTAATCTACCCAGCACTGACTGTAACGTAGAAACATGCACTTTCTGTAAAGCTGCGTTGAAATGACGCTTTGTGAAAAGTTATACTTGATACAAATACATGTGAATTGAACTGTAAATATCCAAACATGGACTGCTTGTTGTTTATAACGCCTGCAAATGTTACTGAGCGACTAAGTAAGTTTTAAAAATGTCTTACTGCAATTTAAATGTATAAACATTCCTCCTTCCTCACGCCTATAAAGCTCTACCTCTTAAAAAGTACATTTTAAAATCAACATAAAAAATATGCAAGTTAATTTGTAAATATCAAAGGCATATAACAAATCAGATAAAAAGTTATTCAAAGGAATACAATTCAGATTATTCTATAGAGCTACAATGTGACATCAATAAATGATAAATAAGTGTTTATTAAATTGTAAGTGTTTATTAAAATAGTGCAATATGCCACAAAATAATGTCTCCAGCTGAATGCAGGAAGGCAGCATTATCTCACAGCTACATTTGATTAACTTTATTTTGCACTAATGTCGAATAGTATCCTTGGAAGTCTGTGCTGGTTTTCCAGTCAGGAAGGTGTTTTGAGCGGCACTTACCTCTGAAACAAAGGCATGACATGAGGAACCCACACAGGAGTCTGGAGGAACACTTCATTTCTGAGCATCTGCTGAGAATGTGAACTTTGCTTTACTCCCACATCACAACCGTTCATACGCATGAGATACTCAAGCTCTCAGATTTTCTCTGAACATCCCCCCCCCCCCCCCCCCAACGACCACGCATCTCATTTTTGACAAACCACAACACTGTTCTCACACTTGTTCTCCCCTGGACACACAACCATATACACAACCCCACAAAAAACACAGAAAGATTCATGCATGAAGTTGAACAAGATATTTTTTTTATATATATATATTTCACATCAGTTTCAATAAAATCTAATGTAAGAATCCAGTCACAGTCATTGCAAACCATTAGAAGTCAGCAAACAAGCTATGATACAGGAAGTGACATCATAGACCTGAACAACACACCCATATCTCCATTTCCTGTCTTTCTCACAGAGCTGAAACAATGCCATCTACCACAGAAACGGTCACATCTTCAACATCAGCCATTAGACTAGTCTTTTCTGAGGTGTCCAGAACAGAAACGGTCTTATTTTCATTGCCATGCATTGCAGATAAACCTTGTTCAACGTCCACAACTACAACAGTCTCTTTTTCTTCATTCTTTTCTTCTTCTGTTGCAGCAGCAGAAGTGACTTCAGGTTTCTCTGAGTTGTCCCTCCCTTTCTCCTGTTCAGAAAGTTCAGTTTGATTTATCTGTGTCTCTCCGGCCTTCAGGTCTTCATCCAGTCCTTCTTCTGATTCTACAGATTTGGAATGAAATATGAATATACATATGAAAATCAGTAAGAGCTCAGCAACATCTAAGGGTATAAACTTACTTTAACCTATTATTTAAATCTGCTTACCACACTAACAGTATGTCATAACAAAGAACAAAAGAAGTGCATTGGTGCTCAACACAAACGGTGTGAGATGTTGTTAGACACTGGCTATATTAAAATGAACCCAGTGACCACAAGTTCATACATTACTGCTGCGGTTTTAAAATCTGAATATTATGTCACGGGTTTAGTGGTCTTAACAAAAGTATATAACAAAATAACACTTGGCTGGCAATGTGGTAGAAAGGTGGGAAAAAAAATTATTGGTGCTACCTGACAAGAGAAAACAGAGAAAGGGCAGTTGTCTTTTCTCTTTTGCCAATAGGAAAACTTTAACACCCATAATGCACTGGGCATGTGGCCATCCAAGGCCACGCCAAAGACTATAGAAAAACCCAAGATGCGTCAGTTGTATTGTTTTAAATGGGAAAAAGTGTAAAGCTCAATATGGCAGAATAAGGCCTCGTTTACACTGCAGGTCTTGATGCCCAATTCTGATTTGTTACCTATATCCGATTTTTTTGACTGTCCGTTTACACGTTCTTTCAACTGTGACCCATATCCGATTGATGTGTTTACACTTGCCATACTATCTGAAACATCGCACATGCTTAAAGGGTTCAATTCTCTTGCACAGATGGGCGGACGCGAAATATGCTTGATGCTAGCTCTGCGATATATGCGAAGTTCGCCAAACATCACCATGACATGTGCCATCATTGCACATATGCTTCAGTTATTGTGTGTGAGAGAGATCTCAGGACTGGTGGGAGCATATTGTATTTAAATATTGGCTTTAATGAGGAGCAGTGGGTCCGAAATTCTGTTGTGTACAACAATATGTTGTGTCAACGTTTTTTCACATTCCTCTCCTACGACGACACAACGTTTCGTCGGGCCATCCGTCCCTTTGCAGATGCATGTCGGGGTTTCTCTCGTCATTAAACCACGGAGACGTTGCCTAATGCCTCAGAAAATCCGATCTGCCTGTTTACACCTGGAAGAGGTGTTAGTGAGGCCAGCAGGGGGTGCTCACCCTGTGGTCTGTGTGGGTCCTAATGCCCCAGTATAGTGACGGGGACACTATACTGTTAAAGAGCACCGTCCTTCGGATGAGACGTTAAACCGAGGCCCTGACTCTCTGTGGTCATTAAAAATCCCAGGATGTCTTTCGAAAGAGTAGGGGTGTAACCCCGGCATCCTGGCCAAATTTGCCCAGTGGCCTCTGTCCATCATGGCCTCCTAATCATCCCCATACTGATTGGCTTCATCACTGTCTCCTCTCCACCAGTAAGCTGGTGTGTGGTGGGCGTTCTGGCGCAATATGGCTGCCGTCGCATCATCCAGGTGGATGCTGCACATTGGTGGTGTTTGAGGAGATCCCCCTTCTATGTAAAGCGCTTTGAGTGCTGAGAAAAGCGCTATATAAATGTAATGAATTATTAATTATTATTACATGACAGTCGCATTGGCACATATCCGATTTATTTCCACATATGAATGAGGCCTGAAACCGATCTCGAAATATCCAAATGCATGCGTTTTTTTTCCTGTTTACACTGTCATAGAACACATCGGATCTGTGTCACATATGAGCAAAAAATCCGAATTGGGTCACATTTCACTGACAGTGTAAACGAGGCCTAAGTCCCACCTTCTAAATAAGAGCCAATCGCAGATTGATAAAGTCATCGTGTCTCTGCAGCTGCCGTTTTATGTCATGATTCGAGAGTTTAGAAACAAAATTTATGAGACAGTTGTTGTCAGATTTCATTGGTGATTTCAAATATGGAATTTAATCGTAAGCTTGGCGAACAGTTTTCGAGAATTTGATGTTTCCCCATTCAAAAAGATAGGAGCTGCATTTGCATGCCCGAGAGGTGTTTCAAAGATGGCCGCTGAGTGAAATGACTTGTCTTTAAAGGACACCTATTATGACCCTTTTCACAAGATGTAAAATAAGTCTCCGATGTCCCCAGAGTATGTACAGTATGTGAAGTTTTAGCTCAAAATACCAAACAGATATTTTTTTTACAGCATGTTTTAATTGTCATTTTTTGGGGCTCAGAAAAACGCGCTGTTTTAGTGTGTACCCCTTTAAATGCAAATTAACTGCTCCTGCCGGCCCAGGGGGCGGAGCCTCACGAGCTCGCGCTTCAGTCAGGACAATCCAGGGGGGTAATCGAGCGCTCGATTTCCGTACCACCCCCGGGAGCCGCCATTGGCTAACAAGCCTTCACCTGCTGTTAGCATTCCATTGACTCCTATTCATTTTGGCGTCACTTTGACAGCGAATAACTTTACATCTGAGGCGTTTAAAGACTCCATTTGTCCATTGTTTATTTCTAAAGAAACACGACAATGTATAAAAGGCTCCATTACCTTGTATCTTACGTTATGGCCCCGTAGAAGCAGTTTTTGTAAAAGTAGGCTAACGATTGCGTCATAACCACGCAACTCTCTGGAAATTACCATAGAGACAGGAGGAGAAGCTCGCAGTCAATCGGGGGACGTGGAGGCATAAAGTCCGATAAAGTCAAAGGAGAAGCCCATAGAGAGTCATGACGTTGCTCCTGCTCCTAGCTCATGGACAGCTCCTACTCACGCTCTCCGTCTCTGCGAGATTCGGAAGGGAATGATTCAGATTTCGCTTGGCACAGCTACTAGAAAACTTAAAACTGTCAGGCAGGCTGCTCACGTCACATCCACGTCGTCAAGCTCAGTTTGAGTCTGCGCAGTACGCTCAGCCATCAGGAAGTGAGGGCTTCTAATTTGCTTCACTTCTCTCCGTTGAAACCTATGGGGTCGCTGTGTCCAGTTTATATACTGTCTATGGGACAATCTCATCTGATAATATCAAAACAGAAACTCTCAGTAGCGTGTTCATTTTGACTCGGAGTCGGACAATAATGCCCACAGCGCCAGAGAATATATACTGTATGGAGATTAAACAGGTATAGTTTAGCTTAATTATGGTTATAACTTATTTTTCATCTGCTTTTATCCACTATTAATACAAGCCTGCTGTAGCAGACCTCGTCCGAATGATGACCAAAATATACTGATGAGTTCAATTAAGTTTATTGTACATCACACAAAAGCGTTAGTTTTACTCCAGAGAATCACTGTAAGAACAGCTAAATAAACACAGTATAAGATGTGAGCATTAAAGTCTTATCCATAAACTCTCTCTCTCCCCCTTTCATTAGCATGGAACATACACAGCGAAGTACACAAAACACTTGTTACAACTAACAGCAAACAAATATATACACACCTTTTCAGTCTGTGCTTAATAAACTGGTACACTGTAAATCCGTAAAACTATTCGATGAGCTGTCATAAAGTGCGTGCTCTCACTTTCATTTCTGCCGTGGTCAGTAAGGTTAGTCCTGTCGCTCCGGAGAGTGTAATCTGGATCACGAACAGTGGGTACAGATCCATCCTCGAGTAAGAACGAGAGTAAATGAAGACTGATATGTTCATTCTGACATTCTGATGTTCAACAACAAAACACCTCAATCGCTTAGGAGACATTCTTGTCTACAGCTGCTCAAGCGTCGAACAATGGTGGACTGTGTCCAGCTCACTCAGGGTGGGTCTATGCTCAAACTGAAGTGTCACTCAACAGTCGTGGGAGGGGCCTGCGCAATTCTACGTCACATTGCGCTGAATCTGAGAACAGCTCATTCTGAGACAGTGCTTATGATTTATTGAGATTGTAAAAAAACCACTGGGTGGATTTTTATCATTCTAGGGTGGTTTTGCTCACACACTGCCAACACACATTTATGTTCAAACACCATGTAAAAGTGAATTTTGCATAATAGGTGCCCTTTAAGGGACTTTGTGTCACGGTACGATTGATGAGGATGTAGGCGCAAGTGCAAAGTAAAAGAGAGTTTATTATAAACAGGTAAACACACAACACAGGAAGGAGGAATGATGTAATGTCCAGATAGCAACAATGATGATCAAAGGATAACGGTAGTAGAGAGTGCTGGATGATTGGTAGTGGCGTTGGTGGAAGATGATCAATGGTGAAAACCAGGAACAGACCGGAACATCCACATAGAGACGACACGGTAATCCAAATGAATATAGTAAATACATAAAACTACAACACCATTAACACAGAAACTGAAACTCAGACAATGAACCAGCAACTGACACAACACAAGACAGAGTATATATACACATGACCTAAATGAGTGGCAGCTGGCACAATGGAAGCAAGGAACAGGTGTAATCAGAGTTAATGAGTCCAGGTGAACACAATCAACACAGAACCAAACACAGAAAATACTGTGACAGTACCCCCCCTCTAAGGAGTGGCTTCCAGACACTCCCAAAGAAAGTTCAGGTGGGTGGAGGAACGGAGGTGGATCTGGGGGAGGGTAGGCGGGCCAGGTCCGTGAAGGGCAGGCAAAGCGGGCAGGGCAGGAAGCCAGGGCGGGGCCGGCAGTGCAGGAGGCCAAGGCGGATCCGCAGGCAGAACCTGAGACCAGGGTGGAGCTGCAACCCATGGTGGTGCCGGCGGCAACAGGAACCTGGGTAGAAGGAGAGAGCAGAAAGAGGCCCTCTGGCCCAGGTTAGACAAGGCAAGGAGTTCAAATTCGGCCATCTTGGGCCAGGCAGGAAATTCAGGGAGCTCGGGATCGGCCATCTTGGGCCAGGCAGAGAGTTCAGAGAGCTCAGGATCGGCCATCTTGGACCGCACACTAGGCAATTCACTGGGCAGCACACTAGGCAGTTCACTGGGCAAGACAGAGAGACTTTGAGAGTCGTGCACGACCATTTTGGCAAGGGAAGAGAGTCTATGGGGCTTGGAAGCGACCATGTCAGCTGACCCACAGGATACTGGAAACTCAGGAGTAACCATCTCGGCCTTCACAGGAAACTCAGGGAACTCAGAAACAGGCCTTATGGTCAGGACAGGAAGTTCAGGAGACTTGGGTTCAGCTAACCTGGTCGAGATCAGAGGCTCAGGGGACTCAAATTCAAACCTTTCTGCCATGATAGGAAGTGCAGGAGACTCAGGTTCGGACCTCTCAGGCGTGACAGGAAATGCAGGAGACTCAGGTTCGGACCTCTCAGGCGTGACAGGAAGTGCAGGAGACTCAGGTTCATGGGTTTGAGAGACCTCTTGTGAAACGAAAGAGCAGAAAGCAGACCACACACACCACAGAGCCATAGCCAACACAGGCAGCACAGAAGTCAAAGGACATACCTCAGGCACTGTAGAGACCACAGAACTGGAAACAAACGGACTTAGAATCCCAGCCGCCCGTACCGACATCATCTGGGTATCCACCAGACTAGACATTAACCTCTGGGTCCTAGTATGCACTGGAGAGGTGGGTGAGGCGGTCATCTTGTGAAATGGCTCGGGTGTAGCAGCCATCCTGTGAAGTGGCTCGGGTGTGACAGCCATCTTGTGAAGTGGCTCGGGTGTAGCAGCCATCCTGTGAAGTGGCTCGGGTGTGACAGCCCTCTTGTGAAGTGGCTCGGGTGTGACAGCCATCTTGTGAAGTGGCTTGGGTGTCGCAGCGGTGGTCCTCTTGTGAACAGACTCATATGTAGCCATCTTAAGGATAGGTACAGGTAAGACAACGGCCCTCTGGGGAATGGATGCAGGTATGGCGACAGCCCTCTGGGAAACAGATGCAGGTATGGCCACTGCTGTCTCAAACACCGGTGCAGGCATGATGACGGCCCTCTTGAGAACTGCCACCGGTTTAGCCGTGGCCATCTTTAAAACAGGAGTTGACGTGATAGGCCTTGTGGAGAAGGGTGTTCTTCTAATTGCCAGTCTAGAACCTCGCCCTGGTCTAGCTGGTGTAATCGGTTCTAGACTGGCCCTCCTAGGACTCGGAGTAGGACTGGCAGCCACCTTAAGAACAGGTGCAGCAGTGGTAGCCATCTTGTGAACCGGCTTGGATCTCCTTTCCACCTCTCTCTCTCGTGGTCGACGCTCGGGAAAGAGCGAAATGATCATGTCCATCGCACTCGCTACATCCATGATGGGCTGGTTCATTCTGTCATGGTACGATTGATGAGGATGTAGGCGCAAGTGCAAAGTAAAAGAGAGTTTATTATAAACAGGTAAACACACAACACAGGAAGGAGGAATGATGTAATGTCCAGATAGCAACAATGAAGATCAAAGGATAACGGTAGTAGAGAGTGCTGGATGATTGGTAGTGGCGTTGGTGGAAGATGATCAATGGTGAAAACCAGGAACAGACCGGAACAGCCACATGGAGACGACACGGTAATCCAAATGAATATAGTAAATACATAAAACTACAACACCATTAACACAGAAACTGAAACTCAGACAATGAACCAGCAACTGACACAACACAAGACAGAGTATATATACACATGACCTAAATGAGTGGCAGCTGGCACAATGGAAGCAAGGAACAGGTGTAATCAGAGTTAATGAGTCCAGGTGAACACAATCAACACAGAACCAAACACAGAAAACACAGAACACAGTATATACTGTGACACTTTGGCCACGCCCAGTCTAGTATGGATATGCTTGACCAGAGTCAAATATTGCCTAGCTTTAGTAGGAAATACTTCCTAACCAACTTTTAATTATAATGGTGTCAACTTGAATTGTTCATGGGTGCAAAAATAAAAGAGTAAGGGCCCTATCTTGCTCCCAGCGCAATTGACTTTGTACACCCACGCATGGCATGTATCATTCCTATTTTGCACCCGACGCACAGCGGACTTTTCCCTCAACAGACGCACGTCGGTAAATTAGGGAATGAACTTGTGCTCCAAGGGGCGGTTCAGCGAAAAGTGGAGGCGTGCTCCCTGGTGCTATTTTGCAGTTCCAGAAAACAATTCCGCCACAGACCAGGAAAAACCTAGTCTAAAGTCAGTGGCGCGTTCAGATGCTATTTTAAGGGCGCATGCTTGGCCATAATGTAGCGTGTGCACAACGGGCATACTAGGGCTGGGTATTGACACAAATTTCACAATTCGATTCGATTTCGATTCACAAGCTTGCGATTCGATTTCGATTACGATTCGATTTGATTCAATATTGATTATTTTGGATATCAGGTACAATACATTGCAAATTTTCTCAAGGAAAACAAATCTCTTAACTATTATTGTAAACTATCTACGTCAGTTGTAGCCTATAGGCTTCATTAGCCTACTGTAATATTGAAGGTAAAAATTTACTGATTTGTATACAAACACTTAAAATACACTTTTATTTATTTTTATAATAATAAAGTTATATGAAATTATATAAAAATTTAAATGGTGGCTGTCATAAAAAAACTTTTCTGATTTATTCAAACATGCATTAAATATTGAAGAACATTAAAAATTATAATGAATATGTAATATGGTGCATATATTTAACAAAATGCTCCTCTCTAGAGTTAATTTTTCTAGCTGACTAACGAGTTTATGGTCACTGGATATGTTTTTTCTGAGGTAAATGTGACGTTACATGACATTGTTTACTAACGTCTTTCCACGGTTGAAACACTGATTGAGCGATTCCATGTGACATGATACTCATGTATCTCTCTCTATCTTTTAACATGTACTCTATCTTTTAACACACTTTTAGATGCTCATTCATGTTTATTTCGCGCTGTAACTGATTATTAAGGCGGAAGAGAAGGTCATGTGCGCTCCGCGCTTCTGCTTCTCTAGAGTTGAGCTGCGCCAGAGCAATCTCACGCCACAGCGCCAAAACGGTAATTATGTTTTTGAATTTCGTAAGAAAATGGACGTAATTTGAAATCTGAGACTTTGTTTCATATAAATAATAACAAAGCACAAAGATTATTGCGATTTATTGGATGGGATGCGCGCATCAATGTTCCATTCATTCATCAACTGAAAACAGGATGACTAACCGATTCTTGGGATTTAAGAATCGATATCATTTCGTAAAAATCGATTAAAAGCGAGAAATCTATATTTTTTACCCAGCCCTAGCGCATACACTTTGCTTGTCTCATCTACACACAGACGCAGCAGTTGCCATTTTTGCAAACCATACATAATTACAAGGAAAAATATTCCACATGAGGGAAATCATTGTGGTGTCCATGAAGATGTGAAAAATAGGCATAAATCTAGCTTACACATTTACCAAAATTATTATACGCCTGTTTAACCGAAGCTAATTTGGGTGGGTTTCTCCCATCCCCATACAATGTCACTTCTCTGTCTTTTGCGGCCCTGACGGGAACGCCGGTCTTCTCGGCTGTGAACCGCTCCTGGCGTGCACCTGGCAAATCCGCCATTATAATAGCAATCCGCCATGGAACAAGCACGCCTGCTCTTAAAGGGAATGTGAGATGATGCTCTGATTGGTTTATTTCACGTTACGCCCAAACCACATGAGTAATGTAGCTACTTCAGAACAACCCATTTTAGATTTGCGTCGGGCGCAAGAGTCATTTATCCCGCCGGTATAATAGCAACAGCTGCTATCGAGATCCGCCCACAAAGTTACTTGCGTTTCGAGTTTGATACTTGCGTTTCAGATCGTTAAAATAGGGCCCTAAATGTTCAGCAGGAATGAGATACTGTATTTTTGGTTTCCAGTGAAGGATCCAGAGTGTTGTACGCAGGGGATAAAGGACACAGTGTTTAAGGTCAAACGGGGGGAAAAATGGAAAGAAACTGCCATTCCATCAGTTAATTTGGAAGAAGAGGAACAGGGAGCACCTTCTGCTCAACCTCCAGAAGTAAAACACCATAGTGTACGGGTAATAAGCTGTTTCCATAGTGTTCTATTTTTACCATAATTCTGTTTAAAGAGTAGAAAAAGTACAATACAATTTTCAGTGATAAACCTACTCTTACAATAACTGTTCTGTTAATAACCCTCTGCCGATCAGACTGTCCGTGGGTGGGGATACAAAAAGTACAATCTGAGGTTTTTACGAAAGCCCTGGAGCTCTCAAGACTCAGCAGAATGATGCATTTTGGAGGACTTTTGCTGATGAATAAACATGAATTTTATTTACATATTTACGTAAATTTTCTGAAACTGAGATGTATTCATCATATGAAAGCTGAATAAATAAGCTTTCCATTGATGATGAAAATCTGGAATCTGAGGGTGCATAAATTCGAAACATTGAGAAAATCTCCTTTAGAGTTGTCTATTTATGTTTGCGATTGTGCTGCATTCACTCACAAAAATAAATGTTTTATATATTTAAGGTAGGAAATTTACAAAATATTTTCATGAAACATGATTTTTACTTAAAGGACAAGTTCGGTATATTACACTTAAAGCCCTGTTTTCAGATCGTTTCTGATGAAATAGAACGGTTAAGATTGAAATTTGGACACATGCTGCTGGCCCGAGAATTTTCGGTTTCTATGGTAGCACCCCCCCACCTCCACAATGGCTGCATATGTGCACTGGAACAATCCTTCCTAAAACGCATTCAACTTTCGTTTACAAAGATGTGAAACTCACCGAGTGGTCAGGGGTGTTCACTGATATGCTCACACAAAAATCGCTGCAAAAGATGCTTTCCAACAGGTTTTATCGTAGTTTTTGTCAAACTCCATTGACTTGTATTGGATGTGCTGTGAGGTACGGTATTACTCCGCCGCCGGGCTGGATTGTCTATTATTCAAGCTCTCAACGGAAGAATGTACGGGTGTGAGGTGTTTGGAAAAATAGGTCCACAGTTTTACAACGAATGGTAAAACACCTGTTGGAAAGCATCTTTTGCAGCGATTTTTGTGTGAGCATATCAGTGAACACCCGTGACCACTCGGTGAGTTTCACGTCTTGGTAAACGAAAGTTTAATGCGTTTTAGGAAGGATTGTTCCAGTGCACCTATGCAGCCATTGTGGAGGTGGGGGGTGCTGCCACAGAAACCGAAAATTCTCGGGCCAGCAGCATGTGTCCAAATTTCAATCTTAACCGTTCTATTTCATCAGAAACTAACTGAAAACAGGGCTTTAAGTGTAAAATACCGAACTTGTCCTTTAATATCCAACCCGATCTCACGGGAAAACGTACAAATTCTACGAGGTGGCTAATTCGTACGAATTCATACGACCTCACTCGTACGAATTCGTACGATTTTTGCAAAATCGTACATATTTTACGAATTGCCCAATTTGTATGAATTCATACGAATGACCTATCCCTGACCCTGCCCCTAAACCTACCCATCACGTGGGTTTAGACAAATCGTACAAATTCGTACGAGTGAGGTCGTACGAGTGAGGTCGTACGAATTCGTACGATTTAGCCATCTTTTTATCATTCGTACGAATTCGTACGAATTGGTCGTGAGATAGTGTTGCAATATCCTAATGATTTTTGCCATAAAAGAAAAATCGATAACTTTGACCCATACAATGTATTGTTGGCTATTACCACAAACATACCCGTGCGACTTGTGACTGGTTTTGTGATCCAGGGTAACACATCGTTATTATAACAATACAAAACAGGTTGAAAATAGCAATTCTGTTTGCTTGCCATAAGCAGAGTCTTGAGTCTTGAGATTGATTTTGCTTATTTTTAATGTTAATTTTTAAGTGTAATCAAATCATTTATTTTTAATCTTTTGTGCATTATTCTTGCATCATCTGGGAATATTTTTATCCTTGAAACTGTAGATAATGCATATTACAATTCTGGGATTTTATCTTATTTTTTTTTATCTAAATCTAAATGTTAAGCATATAGTCTATTTCCAGTTTTCAAATACATATCTGCCTCAAATCAAATGTTTCAATGTTGTGATT
Organism: Leuciscus leuciscus; assembly: GCF_965113295.1. Classification (NCBI taxonomy): domain Eukaryota; kingdom Metazoa; phylum Chordata; class Actinopteri; order Cypriniformes; family Leuciscidae; genus Leuciscus; species Leuciscus leuciscus. The sequence continues at coordinate 32,520,714 of NC_138740.1, read as the reverse complement.
CTTCATCTTGTTTGGTTAAAGGCTAAACAAACAACTAATCTACATTGTGAATTTTGTGCTGATATGTTGAACAGTTACCTGGTTTTGACACCGTTGCTTGTTTGACGTCCCTGTTCAGGTAAAAGAACGTCATCAGTAGACAGATGAAGGGCAGACTTCTCAATATGTATATTATCACAGCCTCACGTGAACTACCTGTGAGAAACAAGTGATCTTTTTAACAGAGGATCGTTTGAGGGAATTCTACAAAACTACAACTGCATAAGAAAAGTTAGTAAACCTAAAAAAAAAAAAATAATAAAAAATCTGGAATAAATCCATTTTTTTCCATATTCATATTTTTGTAAACATATACATAATAAAATAATTGTACATTTATAATTTATGTCTAACTTTTTTTTTTTTTTTTTTTTTTATTCGTATAACATCTTACCCTTTATTCTGATAGGATCTAAATGTATAGTTCTCATCTTTTAGATTTATTTCCAAAATCTTTCTTCAGTTATAAAATATTAATAATGATAATTAATTCTGACAATTGAATTTATTATAAATGTAATTTTATTTTTTAATTATTATTATTATTTATTTTCTTTATTAGACAGAGACAACACCGTTTACACCTGTATTTAGCATCGTCCATTTGTGATTCGAGAGACCAAAACGCATCTTAATACCAGGTGTACACAGGACCAGAGAGTGATAAGAGACCATTGAGACGACAGTCACACCCTGACTCGAAACCAGATCAGCCAGGTGATCCATGACTCAACACATCCAGACAACACTTGCTGTACCACAGAAAAAGAATCGTTTTTTTGCACGGTGTAAGTAGCTACTCACTGCCTGCTGGGAGTCTGGGAACCTTATATTGAACTGTATAAACATTTTCTGTAAAAGAGCAGAAGAATTAGATCATTTTTATTATGCAACAGTCCTTAAATCTGATATTGCTTAATTGACGCATCAGGAAGAAATGCATGTCTTCCAAAATGGTGGTCTTTAACTGCAATGGTATTGTAACTTGGTTGAAATTTGTGTGATACAATCTCAGTTGTTGAATGAATTTGAATCATGATTTATTCCAATTAATGGTAATGCATTTCCTGAATTACTTTTTATACATAATTACATTCATTATTTTTATTTGGGATTTTTTAGAATCGATCAGTTGTAAAAGGCAGCAGGTGATTTGAATGATAATGAATACTGTTGTGCTCAAAAGTTTACACCCCCTTGCAGAATCTGTGAAAATGTTAATAATTTTAACAAAATAATATAAATATTTTTAATTTAGTACTGCCCTCCAGAAGCTACAGAAGATACTTGCATGTTGCATGTATGTAAACTTTTTTTGAACAGGGGTAATTATTTTAATTCTATTATTTTGTCTTGTGGACTGTGTGTAAACATCTGTTATGTGAAATAGCTTATTCAGAACAGTACTAAAAAAAAACACAACATGCCATTTTTATGATCCCTCTTATTTTATTTAAATTATATATTTTTTTGCAGATTCTGCAAAGTGTGTGTAAACTTTTAAGCACAACTGTAACTGTGTTATATTGTCTTGTAATAGTATTGGAATTTGTAGGACAAATAATATTGTGACAGAAGAATCTTACCAATCGTTTGGGTTGATTGAGGCGAGGGAGGAACTTCAACAGAAGAAACAGACAGAATTAGATCAAATATTGTATGAGTTTAATAATGGTGGTCTTCTAGTCTTTGAGTTGTATTGGAATGTGTAGAAAAAATTATATTGTGATGGAAAATCTTACCAGTCGTTGTCTTTAGTTGTCTGAAAGATAGATCTGTTCCAGTTCCATTTACCTTATGCAGGATTGGAATGTCTTGAATCACTTGACAAACATAACGACCTGTATGATTTTTAAGTATTTTTGTGAGGTGGAGAGTTGAACAGTTCTGTGTTTGATGCTCTTGGTGTTCATCCTTTACTCCTGAAAGTTTAGTCTCATTGATGTACCAAGCAACTTTAACTCTATGTCCGGGTATTTTCCTCCAGCAGCAGATGATATTAGCAGAATCTCCCTCATTCACAGCGATGTAAGATGGGCTCTGATTCACAGTCAGCTCCTCACTTGAACCTGTGACTAAAACAAGCCATTAACATTTGCATTTTCTCATTTAGCAAACACCTTTATCCAAAGCAGCTGACAAATGAGGAAATATTTATGTGTTCGGACAATCTTTGTCAATATACTGTACATTTGATATGTAGAAAACATTTGCGCTGTAATGAGATGTGTCTGCATCTCCAAATGTCCTTAACCACAAGATAACGAAAATAAGACACAAGTATTTGAATAACTAGTATTTTGAGCAGGTGTTTAGGCTGGATGAGGCTCTTACCTGTGAAGCAAATGCAGAAAAACATGAGACCACAGATGAGAGGGCAGGAAAACTTCATTTCTAAGCATTTGATCACAAATGCAAACTAACAAAAGCGCTGACACACCCGCTCACATTAAAACACACCAACAGTCATAACTTCCTGGACTTGTATCTGTGTGCCAAGATGTGATCTCCCCCCCCCCCCTCTTTCTCTTCTATCTTCTGGATAATCTGCAGTATGTAGAAGATCATTGTTGTAACATTTACCAATGACACTTTTTAATTGTTCTCAATATTCTCAAAATTGACCTAACTTAACCTAAAAACCCAAATTCATTGCTGTGTAACTCAATCTGTGACTAGTTTGACAAAATTAAACAACTAAAAACTAAAATTTTAAACATCAGGATGAAATGCAAATAACATCAACATGTTATAATTTATAATTGTTATATATATATATATATATTTTTTTTTCATTCTGATATTGATGGAATCTCTTAAAACCCATCCTTTCTGAGAGCCTACTCTGCTCGGTCAGATGGTACAGTCTGTTGTGAATGGTCTATTCTGCTCTGATTGGTCAGATGGTACAGTCTGTTGTGATTGGTCTATTCTGCTCTGATTGGTCAGATTCTCCAGTCTGTTGTGATTGGTCTACTCTGCTCTGATTGGTCAGATGGCCCAGTCTGTTGTGATTGGTCTACTCTGCTTTGATTGGTCAGATTCTCCAGTCTGTTGTGATTGGTCTACTCTGCTCTGATTGGTCAGATTCTCCAGTCTGTTGTGATTGGTCCACTCTGCTCTGATTGGTCAGATGGTACAGTCTGTTGTGATTGGTCTATTCTGCTCTGATTGGTCAGATTCTCCAGTCTGTTGTGATTGGTCTACTCTGCTCTGATTGGTCAGATGGCCCAGTCTGTTGTGATTGGTCTACTCTGCTTTGATTGGTCAGATGGCCCAGTCTGTTGTGATTGGTCTACTCTGCTTTGATTGGTCAGATGGCCCAGTCTGTTGTGATTGGTCTACATCTGAGTCCTCATCCTTTGGAAGTGCATGCAAAGTGGATTCACTTCCACAGCACAGAAAACAGTGTCTTTTCGACATCATTCGTCCACAACACGAATCATTTTCATTCACAGACAGCTATATTAGTCACTATATGAAAGGCAAAAAGCAAGAAGCACCTTAATATTGACCTTTTCAATGACTTTCGAACATCTAAATGCATGCTGGGCATTTCATTAAAGACATTCTGTTCTCCTGTCTCTTTGCTAACATTCTCCTGCTGACTTTGCGTGTTAATTAAGTGAGCTGCTGTGGTTGGTTTGAGCCCTCAGTGCTGCTGTCTTCTCTGATGCACCTGTGATGCAGAATGATTGATTTCCGCTGGTTTGACCACTGCTGTACTTCTTAAAAGAAACAGCAGATGCAATGATGTCCTGAATGATACGAGCTAGTCATTAGCCACTGATATAAAGATACTGTGGACCATTAAAGCTGCAGTCAGCATTTAAACAACTTGTTCTACAAATCAAATCTGTACAACAGCTTTACACATTTGTCATGTATTGAATGCATTTCAATATTTTTTCCTCAAACTGACACACCTCTAAATCTTCAAGATCTGTGCTCATAATGAACTTGACAAAATATACGCAAATCATTTTAAAGATGGACTACACCTAAGCTTCATCTATTTGATCTCACAGGGCATCTTCTCACAGAGTATATTGGCAGGAAGTGGTTACAACAACGTCTTGATAAACAGGACATTCATAAACGAGAAAAGGGTCCACAGTGAGTGAACATCAGAGCTGGGTGGGCTTGTGGTTATCTGTTAGATGTCTTTTAAAATGTTTCAAACTAGCTTGTTAAAGCTTTGTGTCATTGTTTTCTCTTGGTTTCTGTTTTGTTTGCTTTTTCTGTTATTAGGTCAGATTAAGTATGTTGAAATTCTCCCATGAAGTTCTGTTGTTTTTACCCCATTTATAAATAAATATAATCTGGTAAAAAATTTAACTCTTGTTCTTGAAGTGCATTTAGGAACCATTTTTCCTCAACTGGTTGGATGGAGAGATAGAATTACATCCTCCCAAAGTACAGCGGGTGAGATGTATGATTTTACACACCTGTACCCTGAGCATTAACATGTGTGAAGGGTCACTTTATTTCCTTCATGTCAAATGTGTTCATGCAGATGGATCATATCACACAGTAAGTCAGGAACAGGAAGTCAAATCAGAGTGACTAAACACTAAAAACAATTTTGAGTGTTTTTTTTTGAGTGTTTTTTTAGTGTAACACTTTTTTTGTGTGTTTTTTTAGTGTTTAGTGTATATATATATACACTCACCTAAAGGATTATTAGGAACACCTGTTCAATTTCTCATTAATGCAATTATCTAATCAACCAATCACATGGCAGTTGCTTCAATGCATTTAGGGGTGTGGTCCTGGTCAAGACAATCTCCTGAACTCCAAACTGAATGTCAGAATGGGAAAGAAAGGTGATTTAAGCAATTTTGAGCGTGGCATGGTTGTTGGTGCCAGACGGGCCGGTCTGAGTATTTCACAATCTACTCAGTTACTGGGATTTTCACGCACAACCATTTCTAGGGTTTACAAAGAATGGTGTGAAAAGGGAAAAACATCCAGTATGCGGCAGTCCTGTGGGCGAAAATGCCTTGTTGATGCTAGAGGTCAGAGGAGAATGGGCCGACTGATTCAAGCTGATAGAAGAGCAACTTTGACTGAAATAACCACTCGTTACAACCGAGGTATGCAGCAAAGCATTTGTGAAGTCACAACACGCACAACCTTGAGGCAGATGGGCTACAACAGCAGAAGACCCCACCGGGTACCACTCATCTCCACTACAAATAGGAAAAAGAGGCTACAATTTGCACGAGCTCACCAAAATTGGACAGTTGAAGACTGGAAAAATGTTGCCTGGTCTGATGAGTCTCGATTTCTGTTGAGACATTCAGATGGTAGAATCAGAATTTGGCGTAAACAGAATGAGAACATGGATCCATCATGCCTTGTTACCACTGTGCAGGTTGGTGGTGGTGGTGTAATGGTGTGGGGGATGTTTTCTTGGCACACTTTCGGCTCCTTAGTGCCAATTGGGCATCGTTTAAATGCCACGGCCTACCTGAGCATTGTTTCTGACCATCTCCATCCCTTTATGACCACCATGTACCCATCCTCTGATGGCTACTTCCAGCAGGATAATGCACCATGTCACAAAGCTCGAATCATTTCAAATTGGTTTCTTGAACATGACAATGAGTTCACTGTACTAAAATGGCCCCCACAGTCACCAGATCTCAACCCAATAGAGCATCTTTGGGATGTGGTGGAACGGGAGCTTCGTGCCCTGGATGTGCATCCCACAAATCTCCATCAACTGCAAGATGCTATCCTATCAATATGGGCCAACATTTCTAAAGAATGCTTTCAGCACCTTGTTGAATCAATGCCACGTAGAATTAAGGCAGTTCTGAAGGCGAAAGGGGGTCAAACACAGTATTAGTATGGTGTTCCTATCCTTTAGGTGAGTGTATATATATATATAAATATAAATAAATGTTATACTATAAATTAATTAATAAATAAAAAACACACAATTCACCATTTCAAATGTGTCACAGTATTTCCTTTAAGTACATTGTAAACCATGTTATATGAATATGAAACAGCACTCTATGTGCAGTATATAAGCATTAAGCTTTTCCTCTCATACTATACGCCTCATTTCATAGTATGATTATTATACCTTTCTATGTTTTTTAAATCCTTGGGCAACAGCATCTTCACATGAAATCATCAATGCAGCACCACACAGCGGTTTAACTTTTGATTTCTGACAGCACCAGATCAGGAGACTCCGAGAAAAGGATGATGATCTCATCTTCAAGTCAAGAACCTTCATAAAGCCATATGCACCTGCTCTTCCACTGTCTCCTAGCAACCAGAGAGAGAGAGAGAGAGAGAGAGAGAGAGAGAGAGAGAGTGATTCTTGAGCCGCTTTACGGGCATTGGGTGTCTGATCATGGCAGTTAAATGGTGGCTAATTGAATTGTGTTTTTTAGCTGAGCACTTTCAAGGGCGACGCCACATTTGCGCTCGCGTCTCACAGCTTGAGCGTTCCCAAAAACATCCTCACAAGCACTTAAGCCAAAACCGTTTAATTCAATTCAGCTCCATTCTGAGAGGCCTTATCGACATGACAAATGATCATGTGTTACTATAATACTCACAGACTTTCATTCAACAGAATGATGTAGCTGAACAGAGTTACAAAGCATTCATAATATTTATGAATATAAAGTGACCAGGTTAAAGAAATAAAACACACATAAAAAAAACAGAACATTCCAGTAAACTGTTTTAGACATTCATGTCCTTAAAGGGGACATATTATGCCCCTTTTTAGAAGATGTAATAGAAGTCTCAGGTGTCCCCAGAATGTGTCTGTAAAGTTTCAGCTCAAAATACCACACAGATCGTTTATTATACCAAATGTAAGTGCATTTTAGAGTGGAAAGAAAAACATGATGTTTTTGTGCATGTGTCTTTAAATGCAAATGAGCTGCTACCACGTACAGCTCGTGACTCGATATTCTGACAAAAACTAAAACATCTTTTTGGTTTTGATTATCATCTTTACCATTGCTGTTCTTCATCATCATTAAAGTTTATTATTTGCATGCGTTTTAAAGCTATATCAGTCTAAACTGTTTTATGGTTTCTGAGCGCACACACCCGAAGCACACACACAGAAAGCTGGCTGTCAGACGGAGCGTCCCGTGAGTATTAAACTAAGTTCTCTTTCATGTCTTATTGCACTTAAACTGTCAAATTCACACAAGGTTAAGTCAAAAACACACAAAGTTCACACAGTCGGTTATGTCTGTGAATCTAAACAGCAAATAAAGAAATCGCATGCATATTAGATCTGTGTATTAAAGCAGCGCAATACAGTACCTACTGCTATATATGCTGTTAATATGAATCAAACAACAAAAGAAAAATAGAAAATCACTCACTGCTCTTGACTCTATGGGCCCTATTTTAACGTTCTAAGCGCATGGTCTAAAGCGCACAGCGCAAGTGCTTTTAGGGTGTGTCCGAATCCACTTTTGCTAGTTTAACCACAGGAAAAATGGTCGGTGTGCCAGCATGAGTAATGGGTGTGTTTTGGGCTTTACGTGCAATAAACCAATCCGAGTCTCATCTCCCATTCCCTTTTAAAAGCCAGCTGCGTTCGCGCCATGGCGGATTCGCTATTTACATGATGGAATTTGCAAGCAGAAAGAGTGAACGCGTCTCCAGAGAGGAAACGGATAGGCTCATATTACTAACCCGCTCTTTAGACCAGGTTTCAGTTGGTCAATGGCTCAGTCTATTTCAGTTGCCTCAAAATAGCAACGCGCCAACAATGCGCCCGAACCCACCTCGTTTTCAGATCATGGGCGCACAAATAGGCGCAAATGCATTTGCCATTTAAAGGTCCCATGACATGCTACTTTTTGTAGGCTTTAATATAGTCCTTAGTGGTCCTTAGTACTGTATCTGAAATCTCTTTCCAAAAATTCAGCCTCGGTGCAGAATTATAGCCACTACAAGCAAGTCCCAGAATGAGCTTCCTTCAGACAGGCCGTTTCGGTGTCTGTAGCTTTAAATACTAATGAGGAGGAGAAAGGCGGCGCAAGGTGGAGGGTGGGTGTGACCTTGACCATCTTGTGCAACGGTACCATGCATGTTTGTTTATGTTGGATATATTGCAATGGCACGAAGACACGCAGTCGTTCAAGCATTTCAGTTTGACCCAGAATCTGATCAAGATGGAGAAGCAACGGATGAAGAAGTTGCAACTCAGCGGCTCCAGCAGGACGTTTCCGAATGGTTAGTTTAAAATATTATGTCTGGATACGGTACTTTATTCGGATGGTTTACAGTTATCATCATGTAGCTAACGCGAACCTACTGTTGCCTTTTCATGAGAGATCTGTAACGTCTGTAATTTATCTTATTACAATTACATCAAGCTCTGCGATTTTGAAATGCGGATATCGCGCGCGCCATATAACCAACAGGAAAACGGTTATCCAAATAACAAAGAAATGTACAACACTCGCGTTACAGTGTGTGTAACTTGATGCTGTCTACCTTTACATTAGCGTAAGTAACTGCATAGCTGCATGGCTAATGTGACAGGGAGACACAGCCTAAGTGTAAGAAGCTAGGTAACCATAAACAGTAAAGCAACACACTTATATATAATTTGTTGACTTACTTGTCCGACGTTCAGCAAGCCCAGCTCTGTATTGACCATTCGATGTTCATTTGTACATCCAATTATTGAGCAATTATTATGCTTCGCTCGCTCAAAAGCCATGATATCTCTCATGGACAAACTAAAATCGCGCGCGCGCGTTCTACTTCCTAGCTCATTTTCTCAACGGGGGCGAGAAATATTCTCTGGGCGGGCAAAGCACTGAAAGCAGAGAAAGGGGAGGTAACATTTCTCCTTATGACGTCATAAGGAGGAGATTCAAGATCAGCCCGGTTGAGCCTCCATTTTCTCAAAGGCAGAGAAAAATAGCAAAAGCTCGATTTACACCGATTAAAATTTTTTGAAACTTGGGGACCATATACAGGCTAGGGGAACTCATATTAATGTTAAAAAACCTCAGAAAGTGGAAATTTCATGTCATGGGACCTTTAAACAATGTGGTGCAGGACGTGAAAATGATAACTGTGTCGGGCTGAAACTAGCAAAAAACACTTGCATATATTCACTCAAAATAAGCTGCATTGCACCGGGTGTATGCTCTAGCGCCGAGATAAACATTACGGACTGTACAGCTCACTGAGGGCGGGTCTATGCTAATAGGGCCTGAGTAATGTCCCATCCTACATTATTTCTCAATGAATATTCCGTTTCATTCAGAAATACCTCACAACACAGAAGATAAAAAGCATTTTGAATGATGTTTCATGTTTAAATTGTGTGAAAAGTTGCTGTAAGGTTGATTGTATGTGTCTCTTCACCCGGTATAATTGTTTCCATCTGCTTATAAATTATTCACAGAACTACAGGGGGAAACGTCTCCCTTGAAGGACATTGTGTGGAAAAATAAATCCAACATAGGAAAAGGAAATGCATTTGTCCTTAATCCCCAATGTAAAAGTCCACAGAGATGTTTGTGTCAACACAAAACTTCAATTTTTTGGACAACATAAGTCTCACTACACTTTTAGTGTACTCAACCCGTACACACTACACTCACTAGATAGGCTACACTACACTACACTGAAAACATGACTGTTTGCCTATGCATGTTGGTTGTTGCCTTGGTGTTGCAATGAGGTTCCTAAAGAGTGTGTACACAGGTCATTTCCGAGTTCCTTTACAGCAAAGGATTGATGTTACCCTCTGAATGAACTTCCTTCCTCTAGAATTTCCACCTGTGATTTGATGTACTCTCTGATATGAACACATTTACATTAATTTTCTCTCTCGCTCAGTGTCTGTGCTATGGGGCAGAAACACTAAAGTAAAATGCTATTAGATATTAAATATCATTAAGCGCGCGCACACACACACACAGATGTTCCCACATGAGGTGATTTAGATCTCACTAAGTACTGCTTTTAGTGTCACAACATTAATCGCTGTACAGCAAACACACACACATTATCCCATGGCGCTTCCTGTAGCCATACTAATACGGCATATTCAGCATCAACTAATATTCATTTCTGAAATCTGCACTCACAGATATTAAAAAATAAATAAATTACAGAAATGGAACAATATAATTAGCAGATTTTCACCTTTCACCTTGTAACCTCACACACACACAAACACAGCTGTTCAAGTCGGCATGAAGCGGAAAGTTGCGATAATCTTTTCTTCCCTATCCGAGTGCTTCTTGAACAAGAATAAAATGTAGGGCGGGACTTGATTTTGTCAGTTGGGAATTGATTGGATGGTTGTGGTTTGCTATTGGTGGATCTCATGTGATTGACAGGTTGCCCCGCCCTCACGCAAGTAAACATGTCATCAGAGAAGAGAAAAGAAGAAAAGAGAAGTGAAGAGAAGAGAAGTCGCTGCAAGAGGGAGGGGAATATTTTAATTCAAGATTACAAGGGAACATGAATTAGCTATAAAAAACAATAATGTGCACAGATAAATCATTTATAATAAATAGCCTACTGCAATATTCCACACACACATACACACACACACACGCGCGCGCGCACGCACGCACACACACACACACACACACACACACACGCACGCACGCACGTACACACACACTCACACACACACACGCACGCACGCACGCACACACACACACACACACACAAAGAATGGTCAATTTTGATCCATTGGGATTGTGCATACATACACACAGACCCACAGGTGCAACGTCTTTTGGGATTTAATCCTTCAGGAGTTTGATTGTATCCATCTCAGGAACTCCCACATTCACATTAACACTGCATTATTTTAACCTAGAGGAGGAGGAGCAAACTGCTCATTTTATTATTATTAGCATAAGAACATTACTATCATCACATGTGAGCGCCTGATAATGTCTTTATTGCTTTGAGATGCTCACTTGTCTTTCCTGCTTTTGTCACTGATTAAATTTCCCTCCCTCCTTCCCGCCAGGGGGTCTGCCTGTGGATAAGACCATAAAACCATATATTGATTCCCCGTAATGTGGAAATTTATATGGAATCGTGAATTTAATGTGAAATATAATCAGTGAAACAAAAGAGGCTTGTTCTATCTTGCAGCTGAAAGGGGATTTTAATGTGTAAATGATTCCCTATTCAGAGCCATATAAGTCAAGGATAGGAGAACAGTGCCTCCTGTTGGCCAATCAGTGATACTGCTTCAGATTTGCATACTATCACACTACTATCTATCTATTTCTGCAGTGTATATTGTATGTATGCCGTGCATAGTATGTTCATTTCCTTTATGCACAGAATGACCAACAACATTTGCTTAAAAATGTGCAATGCACTTGACTTGGCTTTCCAGTTCCAGTGTGATAAATGAACAGGGAAATAATATTAGCTTAGGTTAGAAATGCTAGATACATTATGTATAGCATGTACAATGTCATTCAAGTGTTTCTGTTTTTGAAAAGTCCTGTAGTCTCTTCTGCTCACCAAGGCTGCATTTGTTTGATTAAAAATACATTAAAAACAGTAATATTGTGAAATATTATTACAATTTAAAATAACAGTTTTCTTTCTGAATACATTTTAGAATGTAATTTATTCCTGTGATGTAAAGTTGAATTTTCAGCATCATTCCTCCAGTCTTCAGTGTCACATGATCCTTCAGAAATCATTCTAACATGAGGATTTGCTGCTCAAGAAACATTTCTTATTAATATCAATGTTGAAAACAGTTGAGCTGCTTAATATTGCTTAATGTCATACATTTATTTTAGGATTCTTTGATAAATAGAAAGTTTAAAAGAACAGCATTAATTTGAAATGTCTTTACTGTCACTTTTAATCAATTTAATGCGTCCTATAGCTGAATAAAAGTATTAATTTGGTTTAGAAAATCTTACTGACCCCAAATAGCTACTGTGTACGGCCTACTAAAATAGCACTAGCAGGAATTACTTTTAATAAAATACATTTTAAGTAAAATATTTTACAGTTTTTCATTACATTTAAATAATCAAAATAGAGAACAAAACAGATCTTTACAAATGGAAGATCAACTTTGCAGTTTATACCCGCTCTCAAACACTCACAGCACAAACGGCAATATTTAACTAAAATATTCTTCTGAGAACATCAGGTTACACTTTATTTTAAGGTGTCATTGTTACAGTGTAATTATATATTTATAAGTACTGAGTAATATTAATCAACTACATGTACTTAGAGTTAAGGTAGGATTAGGATTTGGTTGAGGGTTAGTTGCATGTAATTATGCATAATGTACTTTTATTACTATGGTAAGTACATGTAACTTATGTAACAAGGACACTGTAACATAAAGTGAGTGATGTCTTAAACCAATCAGCGAATTGTTTCTCTTTCTTTTGATTGGTTCCTTGAAACAAACTGTCCAAACAAACTGATTGACTGAAATGAATCATATTTCTCAGCACTAACCAAGTGTTCTTCATTGATGTGTAACACACACTGAAAATATTGGGTGAATCTCTTCTGCATCACATGAAGGAGCAGGATATCTAAAATCCCTCCAGCAGAAAGTCTCAGTGTAATGACCGGATGTCTGTCTGTCCTCAGCGATACGCTCACTAACCTCTGTCCTGCTGCGACGCTTACACTGACCATCCTTTCCCTCACTTCCCTGCTGTGTGTGTGTGTGTGTGTGTGTGTGTGTGTGTGTGTGTGTGTGTGTGTGTGTGTGTGTGTGTGTGTGTGTGTGTGTGTGTGTGTGTGTGTGTGTGTGTGTGTGTGAGGTTTATTCTGTGATTTGAGGCAGAACTACAAGAAAACGTCATTGAATGGTTCTTTTGATACAAAAAAATTCAATAAATCAATCAAATGTCCTTCGCCAAGATGTGGGGCATTGCACAGTAGCTGCAAATTTCTGTAAAAAAAAAAAAAAAGTTATTGCTTTGGCAGAGACTGAAAATTGTAATAAGAATAATATAATAATCTTTGAAATATTCAACAACAAAAAAATTGGTCTTTGCCACACTAAAGTCTTCATTACAACCAAGCAGGAATGTTTTACAAATCTATTTCAAATTATTTTCTCATATTTTATATGGATATTAATATTTAATTTCACTGCAGCACCAATATTTTAAATGCTTGATGTGCTTCTTTTCATAAATCCAAACTAACAAGTAACCTTTATTAATCCACTTGTTGGCGATCACACGTTGACCTGATTGGTTACAAGTTTGTGACATCATAAACACCAGCGATTTCAAACCGTGTTTTTGAGACATGCTATAAGGAGAAAATACTCAGCAATGGTGTTGACTTATGAATTTGCACATGGTTTGTCTTAAAGCATATTTAAAAACACCACATAGACAAACAATATTAAACGCTTGATTCTGATTGGCTGTCAATGTTTTTATTGTTCATCAGCTAGAAAAAAAAAATCACTCTGAAAGTGATTCCGACTATCTTTGATTACTTGTGGGATCATTAGATTTTCTTTTTTTTTTTCTTTTTTTTTTTTTTACTTTGGGAGACTGGGAGTAAGCCTATTAGCCTGGTAATACCAAACTCTGCTACTTCGCTTTGCTTCGTAGACAGAGTCTGGAATGGCATAATAGAGAAGTGTTTTCTCTCTCGCGGGGGGGCGCTTGTCTGAAGTTTAAAATCATTGGTTACCCGTAAGCCAATCACATAATGTTTGGTTATGGCGTGTGTTATGCGCATGCTCAGCCGCATCTAACTTCCACTGTAAACACACATATGATGCGAAAACAAAAACCATCGAGCGAAACACCGGAGTGAACATGGCTGTGAACGACTTCTGCAGATTATGTGAAGTAAATCTATGCATCCACGGTACAATCAGCGTCTACGTCACGGCTCTCAGCCCGCCCTCTGTTCGTTGATTGGCCCGGCTGTTTTCAGGCCGGAGGAAAACGGAAAGCTATGACGCTGTCTCAGACTGAGTACAGAAGCGAAATGAAATTGAGCGGAAGTACGAAGTCTGACGTAGTCAGGCTATAAGCCTATAACTACAGCCTGCAAAATATTACTTAGGCCTATTGTACACTCTGAAAAATAAAGGTCAAAATTTTGTTGTTTTTTTGCAGTGATGCCATAAAAGAACCATTCAGTGAACAGTTCTTCTTTTTTTTTACATTTTAATAATCTAAAGAACCTTTTTTCTACTATAAATAAACTTTTCTGCAATGCAAATGTTGCATGGATGTTTAAAACTTCTCCATTGAACCAGATGCCAATGAAGAATCTCTATTTTAAGGGTGTACTCTGTTAAAATAGACATTCCCGTATTTTAGGTGTGTGTATTCAGGGGAGGACAAAGTCTGTTCAAGGGGACAAAGTAAAAGTTTTGTGTGTGTGTGTGTGTGTGTGTGTGTGTGTGTGTGTGTGTGTGTGTGTGTGTGTGTGTGTGTGTGTGTGTGTGTGTGTGTGTGTGTGTGTGTGTGTGTGTGTGTGTTTTGAAGTTAGTCTGAATCAAGCAAACTTTGGGGGGCAAAGACAAACATCATTACAAAGTTGGCTTTGATTAAGCTCTGTGTGTGTGTGTGTGTGTGTGTGTGTGTGTGTGTGTGTGTGTGTGTGTGTGTGTGTGTGTGTGTGTGTGTGTGTGTGTGTGTGTGTGTGTGTGTGTGTGTGTGTGTGTGTGTGTGTGTGTGTGTGTGTGTGTGTGTGTGTGTGTGTGTGTGTGTGTGTGTGTGTGTGTGTTGTGTTTACCCTACTGCAGGGTCAAACACACACATAGATTAATTTATTCAAAAGGCATATTATCAAAATCTCTGCTGAGTTAAAGGTGCCCTTGTAACCGGGTTTACAGGGACGTTCTGCCAGCAATAAATCACTCCAAAAACATCCATAATCTAAAAGACAATTATCAGCAAGATAAATCTGCCGCCGTTGAAAACTTTGGCTTATATTTCATCAGAGGAAATTGGCAGTTCCAACCACGGGGAAACAAACTTGTTTAGCGGTACATATCTGATTTCGTTCATTGGACATTGCTTATTTTCTCTCCCTCCCAATCTTTCACTTTCCACTCTTTTCTTATATTCACTTAATCATTGGTAATGACGCTCCTGGGCAATTTCCTTGAATTTCTCTCGCTCTCACACCTCACTTGAATACTAACATGTTCATTTAAATACTCATCACTTCCAGCTGAAACTTCTCTCTTCCTCTCTCATTTGTTTCACTGATTGACATTCAGATGCAGTATGACAAACTTTCTTTCTTTGATGAAGAGTATCTCTCAAAAGAAAACCCAACTAGGTGCAGAATAAACCATATTAGTGGATAATTTACTCACCACCATCATGTTGTGTAGAGACTTTCTTTCGTGGAGCTCAAAAGGAGTTATTCTGCAGACTGTCCAAGCTGCTCTTTTCCATCCAGTAAAAGTGAAAGCTGACTGACCACGGCTGTAGGGAAAAAAAATCAATGCAAGATTTTTAGTCTGTTCAAAAGTTTGGACACAGTGGTTTAATTTATGAACTTTTAATATTTTTGCTTAATTGCTTTAAATTAGAGCTGCACGATTTGGGATAAATTGAGAATCACGTTTTATTTATTTCAAACAGAGATCACGATTAAACTAAACGAACTAAACAAAATAACATGTAATTTACTAATTGATAATAATTGCTACAGTCTATTTAAAATGTTTAATTTGTCTGAATGAATTATTTAAAAAAAAAACTGTTTGAATGAATGATTCAGTGACTCACTCATAAATACTTCACTTGTTTCATTACTGGATGAATCAGCATTTTTGAACGAATCTCTTGAGTGAATGATTCAATGACAATCCATTTTTTCCATGCCTAAAATGTTCATTTCATGCCTATAGGCCTACATGACATCTGCCTTCTCTGTCTCAGCGGCAACACAAATGCATATTTGAACGTTCAGGTGTGATTTTGTCGAAGGTTTAATACACACGGGCGAATCATTGTCATTTAGGAATGAGATTGCGTGAGTGTTTGAATCGAGATCTTTTAACGATTAATCGTGCAGCTCTACTTGAAATACATTTCATAGTTGTGCATAACTATATTTCCTTACAAAATAATGTTGAAGAATATAATGTTGTATCATTTTGATCCACTTTACATCATAATTGAATCCTGGTTACTATATCTCCATTAGTAAAATGCAGTTTTAGTTCAGTGACAAGGTTCTTTATTGCCATTGATGGTTCCATGAAGAACCTTTAAAGGGGTTCTATTATGCTTCTTCACTTTTTAACTTTAGTTAGTGTGTAATGTTGCTGTTTGAGCATAAAATAGCTTAAATATCTCCAGCTTAAACAGCTAACACAGCAATTAACACCTGTTGTATAATTCATTCTCAGTACTTGAGAGAGAAGCAATAATTAGAGTTTTTTTCAAATACATTTACACATTTTATTAATAGAGCTGTACACACAGTACACAGTAAGTCTTCTGTTTCAGATGTATACCACAATATTATTATTGTTTATTCTATTTATTTATTTATGGGTTTTCCTTAGCCTCATTTAAATGTCTGTTCTCATGTCATATATGTATGTATGTACCAAGAGCTCCTGTAAAAAACACAAAAAAATTCCTTGTGTGTTTGCGCACACTTGGCGAATAAAGCTCATTCTGATTCTGATTCTGATAAAAAAGATCTGCAAGGTTACGAAGCTCAAAGTCCACTCCAAAGGGAGATATTTCATTTAACAGAATTCACTTTCCAAGAACTACAACGAACGACTCATTTGTACTACATACTCATTTAAATAATCCCTGCCCATGGAATACACAAACCAGGCGACGAGTCCTGGTTGAGCTGCTGCTGTCAAAGAGACGCTGTTTTTTCCACCCCTTTTCCCAAACTCATTTGTTTGACCTTCCTAAGGCTGATAAACTTAGAGTGGTTCAAATTAATTTTAAACACTGTTGCTGAACATTATAACACCAACGTTTATCTGTGTGCTGCACATTTTACGGAGAACAGCTTCCAGAAACTAAGAGAGTACAATGCAGGCTACGCACAAAAGCTTCTCCTGAAATTCAGCAGTTCCCACTTTGTCGGGACAGTCTGTTGTTTGTGGATCACAACTTGTAAGTATGTCTTATTTTTTGTAGTTGTGTTTTCTATAACATTTCCAATTATACGTTTTATGTTGTTGCTATGATTTTGGCTCTGGCCTGCTAGCCAACATTAGAGTTGATAATGTTTGTAAGCCCTGTCTAAATACCACACTTGCGGTCTTGGCCACTTGAGAGCACGTGCCCGCGCCAGGAAGTAAGTGTGCAAGACTGTCCCATGTCCTAAAAATGCCAACGCACAGTGTCCTGAACGCACACTAAACCCACACTATCTTGAAATCACGCCCACCTAGGTCGACGTGATCGAGTTAGCTCAGGCTGGGGAGGTAATGCTGTAACGTTATGCTACTGACAGTACCAAGTCTGCGACTGCACAGGGCCTCGCGCTAAAGTGACAGCTGATGATGTAAAGCCAATTAAAAGTTCCTATTTTTGCCCTTCGAAATATTATAATAGTTAAAAGACATGGCTACAAGTGAGACTGTGTATCGTGATTCTGTACTATTCTGCTAGTTGAAAATGTATTATGCAGTAATTAACTTAATATTACTCTGAGAGTGTGTGTGACAGTGATTTATGTGCATACATGTCAGTCACTCTTTTTTTATAGTCTATGGTCCGTCAGCGCGGCATCGCTCGTCAAGTTCGTAGAGAGCTTATTCAGTCCATTTTAAATTCTGATTTTGGCCGCCTCCCAAATGGGTTAAACCATAGATATATTGCCTATGAAGTTCAAGTAAATGCGCTAGAAAATCCGCGCTCATTCATGGATGTGCATTTATTGCATGGACGGAGAAAGCACCGACACCTGCAGGATTTCATCTGACGGTACATAAGCATATTATAATCTATCTGTTCCGTGAGAGCAGAACGAACGAGCCTTTATTGACGTTTTTAAATCTGAAAACTCCAAAAAGCAACGAAATTGTCAGACATCCATTAGTGCATGTTCACAGAGGAAAACAACTGAAATACAGCGCTGGTTGTTCTCTCGAACGATACTCGACGACAACGACGGAATCCTAAGCCGTGGGCGAAGTAATGGGTGTATTAAATTGTATGAAATAATCCCGAAAAAAAGCACAAAACACTGCAGAGATGGCAAGTTCAGCAGCTAACATTTGCTGAGGTGAAGTGACGGCTAGTAACAGCACACAAACGGCTAGCATTGACATCAGCGGCAATCCACCTGTCACTCAAGTGGCCACACCCTTAATTATGCAGAACTTTAAATATGAATCAACTAAACGGATGAGTTATAAAAAAATTCACCCCCCTCACAGTTGTTATGAAGGGCACAATTAGCTGTATAGACCAAAGCCACATAGAGAACCAGGCTGTAAACATGTTTTTTTCTGCTGTAAAGTTGGTAATTTTAACATGGGGGAGATACAGATTTGACTCACTTGTGCAGCCAGCCTCAAGCGGCACGTCAATGAATTGCAGTTTAACTCACTTCCGTGTTGGTTTCAAGAGAGAGACGGGGAGGTTGCCGCTTGGTTGACGATCACACGTTGACCTGATTGGTTACAAGGTAGTTTGTGACATCAGAAAAAAAACAGCGATTTCAAACTGCGTTTTTGAGACTGTCTTTGGTTCACTGCAGTTTTAAGGAGAAAATACTCAGCAATGGTGTTGACTTATGAATTTGCACATGGTTTAATTAAAGCATATTAAAAACACCACATAGACATATAAACAACAATAAAAACTTGATGTCCACCAGAGGGGGACTTTAATTAGAAGCACCACAATTTTAAAATTGTGTCTTCTAGTTACATAGGGACTACTGAACAGACATTTAGAAGTTTATTTTAAAATGCAAAATATTATAAATAAATAAAGCTCTGTAAACACTTGCACTTTTAGCATAGGCCTAAGTGTGTCCCATCGGGTAATCAAACACATATATAAGCTCCTTCAGTATTATCAGCAGCTATCACGTTTCTCAGGAGTTAATTAAATGTGAAATTCAGCTGGCAAACCACATTATCTCACAAGGAATCGTGCAATCGGGAATTTAGCAAGAGGAATTCGTTCCTCCCAAGGATTTCACCTCAGATTCGTGAACTTGAACACGAGATTCGCCGCATCGATCATAAGCTGCCTGATTTGGAAGTGACCTCAGTCTGCAGCTGCATTATTGACACAGGACTCGATATGATTCACTCTCCATTCATCTCTGAAAGTCTCCCCGAAGCTAAACTAAGTTCCTTTTTAATGCTCATTGCTAAAAGCTATCAGGGTATTGGCAACATGCTTGTTGCTAATGCTATCTGTGTTGCTTGGGCATATCTAGTATTATTGAGTATACTGTACTAAGCGACATGCTATGGTAATGAAAGCGTCAACACTAACAACATAGCTTGATGATCCCGTGAATGAGTGTGGAATCATGGGAGTCGTCATCCTCACCTCCACAACAATGGAATTCAGTACGACGGGAGCAGAAATCATGTTCATGAATGAAGAAGCACACTGTACTTCATTGCTTAGCTGCGCACTGCATATGACTCCTTCCCCAACCGGACTACACTAGTTTTAATACTATAGTCCCATGGTTATATAACATGCTTGTATCAGATTTTGTTGCCACTAGTCTGAGCTACTGCTGTAGGGTGTAGGCTTCCCCTGCAAACTACACTTGTTTTAGCAATAGTTCCGCGATTTATACAACATGCTTGTTGTATCAGATTTTGCTGCCGCTAGGGGTGTAAGCTTCCCCCAATAGATCCCATACACTGTTAAATTGGCTACAGCAAAATGCTTGTTGCAATGTGTCCTTGCTTGCTCCAGCTTGGGGTGATGCTTCCCCCATTAGATTGGATCTATAGTGGCACTAACCTATGCATATGCCACTAACATCAGGATGTATTAACCATTCTGTCAGCATCAGTCGTGTTGGGGATAGTGTGTAAAAGACATCCAGAATTTCTCTGTCAGTTTGTGTTTGGGGGATATTGGCATATGATTTTATTTTGGGGGGTTATTGCTGCTCTCCCTGCTCTTATCAATGCTAGGCTGCATAGATGCGCAGGGAGTTCTTGCCCAGAACAGAACCATAGCGCCAAAACTAACTGTATGCTAATTTTCAATCGTATTTGACGATAGTGGTCCTGACAGAAATCAAGCGTAGCGTCAGTTCTGGCAGGTCACGTTAGTCAAGCTCACATCAGCTGACTCTCAGCTGATCCACGTCTACCTATTGGAATACGACGCCTATCACCGTATACATATATAAGCTCCTTCAGTGTTATCAGCAGCTATCGTGTTTCCCAGGAGCTAATTACCCTCCTCCATCCCCAGTGCCGCCTCTCGTCAGTCAGGATTTAGCATACTAATTACCCCTGAATCAGACTAAAATTCTCTAATTATGTTGTACATTAAAATTAATTAATGATACCTGCAATACATTCATGTTGGTTCTGTTCTGTTTACCGTGTGTCCACCAAAGCGTTTTTTCACGCGGCTGGCGTATTTTTTCAATTGTTTTTAATGGGAGCGACGCGTTTTTAAAACGCCATGAGCGTAACGTTTTTTAGGTATTTTATTATCTAAAATCAATATTTTTATTCATAAATATGTCCTCAATGGTGTACAAATACCTCTGCCAATGATCTGACTTATCCTCGTAAACGAAGAATTTATTATCTTTATATACATGGGATGGGTAGGTCCACGGAGGCTTCCATGTAGTTCCGCCATCTTGAAAAACTATAATAGCAGAGAGGGACAAAAAGTACTAAGCCAACGCGTTTCCACAACGCGTTTTCGTTCAGAGCCAGCGTCACGTGACTGAAACCAGCAGAAGCAGAGGAGCAGAGCAGTGAGAGGCGCTTGTCACTGCACCGGCAAGTTTAAAAGGCTGCACTGTACGGTTATTTATAATGGAGGACCATACATATGCTGAGTCACAGGATAAGGAGTCCTCGTCGTCGAAAAAGTCCAAAATAGACCGTAAAAGGAAACGTGAACGGAGATTACAAAAAACAAGTGTTAATGTCGGGATAGCTTTTTCCAGGTGGAAAGAGCTAATGCAGCAGAAAGCTTTCAAAAGAGACGCTGAAGTTGCCTGCTTTCTTCTCGACAGGTAAGTCAATGTTACGGTCTTGAAATAACAAACCTGTTCACCAGAAGGAAAACTCGATGAAGTGCTATTAGAAGACATCCTGTCATAGCTTTTTGGTACATAGCGGCTACCGTAGATGCAACACGCATTTGAAAAAGCGAGGCGCTGGAGAGCACTATTTGTTTGAATGCAAAATACAATTTCACCACTAGATGGGAGAAATTCCTACACAATGTCCCTTTAATCTACCCAAGTCAAACTTTCTAGAAAAGCATATTTAGAATGGAAACGCCACTTTTAAGATTGACCGTATTTTCGTTTTAGGTCAAAATGCCTTTTGAATGAGAGTGCATGGGGCACGACTATGATAGCATCACATTTTTTTAAACACTAAGAAGGCTCGACACAAAATAAAACTGTGCTTGAAGTATCGTCAGGGGCTCTACACATGAACTTGAGCATTGACTACATTGTTTGTGTACACAAAGTTTACTAAAAAGAAAGGTTTTGTACAACTCCCTTTATCAGTTAGTGTTTCCGGTGGCTGGAATTTTGTCATTCAAAAGTAGTTGATCTCCGAATTTTGATGCTATCATAGAAGTGCCCCATGCACTCCCATTCAAAAGGCATTTTGACTTAAAACGAAAATACTGTCAATCTTAAAAGTGGCGTTTCCATTCTAATTATGCTTTTACACGAAAGTTTGACTCGGGTAGATTAACAAAAAGAGCCTAGGTTCAATTTTGGCGAGAGTTACCCTTTAATATAGAATCAACACAGAAACAAAATATGTGTGAAATGAGATACTAGTAACACTTTCACGGATATTCCGTATCATAACAAGCAAAGCGTCTCAACTGAAAAAAAATGCTGCGCTGCCAAAACGCTCTCAAGCGCCCATAGCTAGGCGTTTTCAGCTGTCTAAAAACGCTTTGGTGGACACACAGCCTAAGGGGGGTTATTGCTGCTCTCCCTGCTCTTATCAATGCTAGGCTGCATAGATGCACAGGGAGTTCTTGCCCAGAACAGAACCATACCACCAATGCTAACTGTATGCTAATTGTCAATCGTATTTGATGATAGTGGTCCTGACAGAAGTGGTTCTTCTATGGCCTCACTGTGAAAACATTTATTTTTAACCCTGTGATGCATGATGGTCACTACAGTGGACAGCTATTCAATTCTCACTTTCTTTTAAATGCTCTGGTTTCAATGGTGTAACTGCAGTCACTACAATGGAACTGCGCTCACACTACCAGCGACACAATCCCATTCATTTCAATAGAGAGGCGATTTCCAGTGACACGAGCGACAGTGACTGTTGGCGACAGGATGTAGACATGTCCAGCGATGCGACAATGTTAAGATATGTTTAACTTTATGCAAATGAAGAGTGACTTTGGGAGCGACAACCAATAGGAGTGAAGTCAGAGGAGCACACGTGATCTGTCAAGGCAAGATGGAGAAGTGCTGTCTGACTCCGAGCCTGAATGGGTTCTTGAAACCAGATAGACTGGAGTTTGCGCTTCATTATTTATCATGCAGGGTATTCACTGTAAAAAACAACAACAAAAAAAGTTATATTGTGACCCGCAGTGGGACCCCACCTCTGTTGGAAAGCAGAGAAGTGACCAGAGGACCTCCTGAGGTCAGGTTTGGCTATGGAATCACTGGCCCCAGCTCACCAAAGCAAAAAATGCGAATATACAGTGGGTACGGAAAGTATTCAGACCCCCTTAAATTTTTCACTCTTTGTTATATTGCAGCCATTTGCTAAAATCATTTAAGTTCATTTTTTTTCCTCATTATTGTACACACAGCACCCCATATTGACAGAAAAACACAGAATTGTTGACATTTTTGCACATTTATTAAAAAAGAAAAACTGAAATATCACATGGTCCTAAGTATTCAGACCCTTTGCTTTGACACTCATATATTTAACTCAGGTGCTGTCCATTTCTTCTGATCATCCTTGAGATGGTTATTCATGGATTTCATCAGGTCCCTTTCCACAGGTGTATTAATCAAGCACAATGCAGTCTGCATTCATAATCTAGGTGCTTGATTTTATACACCTGTGGAAAGGGACCTGATGAAACCCATGAATACACCTTCATTTGAGTCCAGCTGTGTTTGATTATACTGATTGGACTTGATTAGGAAAGCCACACACCTGTCTATATAAGACCTTGCAGATCACAGTGCATGTCAGAGCAAATGAGAATCATGAGGTCAAAGGAACTGCCTGAAGAGCTCAGAGACAGAATTGTGGCAAGGCACAGATCTGGCCAAGGTTATAAAAAAAGCTCCAGAGATGCAGTCGGGAGATGGGAGAAAGTTGTAGTAAGTCAACCATCGCTGCAGCCATCCACCAGTCGGGGCTTTATGGCAGAGTGGCCCAACGGAAGCCTCTCCTCAGTGCAAAACACATGAAAGCCCGCTTGGAGTTTGCTAAAAAACACCTGAAGGACTCCAAGATGGTGATAAATAAGATTCTCTGGTCTGATGAGACCAAGATAGAACTTTTTGGCCTTAATTCTAAGCGGTATGTGTGGAGAAAACCAGGCACTGCTCATCACCTGTCCAATACAGTCCCAACAGTGAAGCATGGTGGTGGTGGCAGCATCATGCTGTGGGGGTGTTTTTCAGCTGCAGGGACAGGACGACTGGTTGCAATCGAGGGAAAGATGAATGCGGCCAAGTACAGGGATATCCTGCACGAAAACCTTCTCCAGAGTGCTCTGGACCTCAGACTGGGCCGAAGGTTCACCTTCAAACAAGACAATGACCCTAAGCACACAGCTAAAATAACGAAGGAGTGGCTTCACAACAACTCCGTGACTGTTCTTGAATGGCCCAGCCAGAGCCCTGACTTAAACCCAATTGATCATCTCTGGAGAGACCTGAAAATGGCTGTCCACCAACGTTTACCATCCAGCCTGACAGAACTGGAGAGGATCTGCAAGGAGGAATGGCAGAGGATACCCAACTCCAGGTGTGAAAAACTTGTTGCATCTTTCCCAAAAAGACTCATGGCTGTATTAGATCAAAAGGGTGCTTCTACTAAATACTGAGCAAAGGGTCTGAATACTTAGGACCATGTGATATTTCAGTTTTTCTTTTTTAATAAATGTGCAAAAATGTCAACAATTCTGTGTTTTTCTGTCAATATGGGGTGCTGTGTGTACAATAATGAGGGGAAAAAAATGAACTTAAATGATTTTGGCAAATGGCTGCAATATAACAAAGAGTGAAAAATGTAAGGGGGTCTGAATACTTTCCGTACCGACTGTGTATGCCATGATGCTGCCTGATACGAAAGACCAGCTACATCTGCAGTTCTATAAAGTGTATAGGCTATACAGTTCCAGATTGTTTTGGGGTTTTTTTTGCCATAGGCCTAAACAGTATACAAATATTAATGTGTCATTTATCTGCATTTTTAATTTTCACATATAGTTCTAACGCTCAAACGCATGCAGAAGTTAATTGTGTTTTTTCATGCCTGGAGGACAATAAAAACACGGGGGGAAAAAAATAAATCCTGACTCAGGTTGTCATAATTCATGCATCAGAGGATTAAGAGGATTAAAAATGTATGCGTATTAGGTCAGATTTATGTGTGTGCTTCGTTAATAAATTCAGTGCAAATGTCAGTCATCCGGCGGGAAGTCTTGAGTTCGCAGGTGCTGCAAAAGTATAAAGCCACATACAGCCCTAAATAACCCAGTCAAAATGATCAGATAGAAATGAGGAGACAAGAGACAGTGTGTCTGGGACTGTGTAGGTGTTCTAGGCAGACGAGGAGAGACAGCAGGTAAAAATTATAATGACAGCGAAACACATCTGAATCATCTGCCAAGTCAATCTGAAAATAACACCCATTCTGTCTCCATCTCTGTAACTCCCACACTGAAAAAATACCGTCTTCTTCACAATGATGCGCACGCACATGCAAGTTCCCACTTTTACAATGAAACAGACAGAAGTCCAGACTTTGCCATTACATATTAAACTTCTGATAAAACAATAGATACATTAGGGGGGGGAACAACCTGTTGTTACTCTGCTAAGACAACAGTTTGAACTAAAAAATGACGAAGAGAAGTGAAGTTTGTTCTGAGTAAAGGAAGAGAAAAGCATTCAGAAATTCCCAAACATACAACAAAACATACCAAATCACCAAATCCTTTTCTGCCATTTTCGAAAACAGCCAGTCTGCCTTGATTCTCACACTAGTAAACAGCGCCACCATGTGTCCAAAGACTGCTACAACATCTACACAATAATTCCAAACAATAGCTGCTAAACCTTATTCATAACGATTGTGATCAATGATAAAACATTTTTAAAATCTGCATTCAGTCTCATTACATCTTCAGTTTACTCTCAGGAATTAACAATTTCAGAGAATTTATTGTGAATTTGACTCTTAGCTTTACAAACAAAGTGTCAATGAATATTGAATTGAATTACTAATTATTAATACACAACATAAGCAGTTATGAAAAGAAAAGGAAAATAATCAAATCAGAAAACAGGGAGAGTCAAGATGTTTTGACTTTTTTTATTTTATTCTTTACCCTAAACATACATTTACAAGCTTAACCGGAAAAAAACCTAATACAGAACAAAATGGAAATTGTCTGCTTTGTATTCAGGGTTGTTAACGTTAACTCAATTTATAAAACTAATATATATATATATATATATATATACACAGTAGGGAGAACAAGTATTTGATGCACTGCCGATTTTGCAGGTTTTCCCACTTACAAAGCATGTAGAGGTCTGTAATTTTTATCATAGGTACACTTCAACTGTGAGTGACGGAATCTAAAACAAAAATCCAGAAAATCACATTGTATGATTTTTAAGTAATTAATTATTATTTTATTGCGTGACATAAGCATTTGATACACCAGAAAAGCAGAACTTAATATTTGGTACAGAAACCTTTGTTTGCAATTACAGAGATCATACTTTTCCTGTAGATCTTGACCAGGTTTGCACACACTGCAGCAGGGATTTTGGCCCACTCCTCCATACAGACCTTCTCCAGATCCTTCAGGTTTCGGAGCTGTCGCTGGGCAATACGGACTTTCAGCTCCCTCCAAAGATTTTCTATTGGGTTCAGGTCTGGAGACTGGCTAGGCCACTCCAGGACCTTGATATGCTTCTTACGGAGCCACTCCTTATTTGCCCTGGCTGTGTGTTTCGGGTCGTTGTCATGCTGGAAGACCCAGCCACGACCCATCTTCAATGCTCTTACTGAGGGAAGGAGGTTGTTGGCCAAGATCTCGCGATACATGGCCCCATCCATCCTCCCATCAATACGGTGCAGTCGTCCTGTCCCCTTTGCAGGAAAGCATCCCCAAAGAATGATGTTTCCACCTCCATGCTTCACAGTTGGGATGGTGTTCTTGGGGTTGTACTCATCCTTCTTCTTCCTCCAAACACGGCGAGTGGAGTTCAGACCAAAAACCTCTATTTTTGTCTGATCAGACCACATGACCTTCTCCCATTCCTCTTCTGGATCATCCAGATGGTCATTGGCAAACTTTAGACAGGCCTGGACATGCGCTGGCTTGAGCAGGGGGACCTTGCGTGCGCTGCAGGATTTTAATCCATGATGGCGTAGTATGTTACTAATGGTTTTCTTTGAGACTTTGGTCCCAGCTCTCTTCAGGTCATTGATCAGGTCCTGCCGTGTAGTTCTGGGCTGATCCCTCACCTTCCTCGTGATCATTGATGCCCCACGAGGTGAGATCTTGCATGGTGCCCCAGACCGAGGGAGATTGACCGTCATCTTGAACTTCTTCCATTTTCTAATAATTGTGCCAACAGTTGTTGCCTTCTCACCAAGCTGCTTGCCTATTGTCCTGTAGCCCATCCCAGCCTTGTGCAGGTCTACAATTTTATCCCTGATGTCCTTACACAGCTCTCTGGTCTTGGCCATTGTGGAGAGGTTGGAGTCTGTTTGATTGAGTGTGTGGACAGGTGTCTTTTATACAGGTAACGAGTTCAAACAGGTGCAGTTAATACAGGTAATGAGTGGAGAACAGGGCTTCTTAAAGAAAAACTAACGGCGCTGATCCACTTGTCCGTGCGACACTTCTGTCGCGCCGCTCTCCACTATATTCCTATGGGTGACGTCAAGCGACTTTGACGCGCCCGCAAAGCATTCCGGGAAGGCGGCGCTTCATTTGGAAAAATGCTGCGCGTCAAAAAGCTGGCCGATGCCCATCTTTATGCAAATGAATTCCGTTAAACGCGACGCGACTATCCAATAGAAGTAGAGCATATGGAGACGGAGGGAAGTCTCTCGCAGGTCCTCTGTTCTAATACGCTACATTTCCTGCTCGGTCAAAACCACGCCCATAGTGGTAAACGCCCATCAATGTACCAATGTGGGGAGGCGTCGCGACCAGGGTGGGAATTATGTAATTTTAGGGGCAAGGCCATTTGGCCTCCACCTTTTCTTTTTTTTTAGGGGCACCAAGGCCATATGACAGGGCACAAAGGCCATTGAGTACAATTCGATGGTTTTCCCATTCAGATTGATACCATAACATCCTAATTTGGAATAAGACATGGATTATGACTTTTTTAATAAAAAATAAAAAAATTGAATGAGAGAGAGAGAGAGCGCCATTACATCCAGAAGGTATACACCCTCACACAACAATAGAAACAACATAAATGCCAATAAAAGCATTCAGAAACACCACAAATGCCAATAAAAGCATTCAGAAACAACACAAATGCCAATAAAAGCATTCAAAATATTCATTCAGTCCTCTATATCATGTGAGAATGTGAGTTATTAATTATGATTATCAAAGTTTACATTCAATATAGGCTATAAACAAATTTTGTGTAAACATGTTATAATTTGCCTATATATATACATACATACATATACATATATAACATAAATTGTAAGAATATGACTAATAGTAAAGACTAGTACTAATAAATAAACATTAGGCCTATGCTAAAGTTATTAAATAGCAGTCCCAAACTAGTTTTTGTTAATACAATGTTGGTATGAGCCACTACAGTCATTTAAAAATAACAACAAAAAAAAAAAAATAGTGGCATTTTGGGGTTAATATGGAAAGGACAGTTAACATGGTGAATACACAATATTAACAATAACTGTTAATGAAACATGGAAACGCCTCGGTTACGACTGTAACCTCGGTTCCCTGAAGAGGGAACGAGCGTTGCGTCGAAATGACGCTATGGGAACGCTTTGCGTGATGACGTCTTGAAGCACATGTAAAATCAGTCCAATGGTGTGGCGGAACGTCAGAGGCGGGTGACGTCACGTACCAGGAAGCTATAAAAGCCGGCCCGAAACAGAAAACGAAAGCTTCGTAAAGTCTGAAGTCACGCTGACAGGCATGAAGGAGATATGGCAAGGCGACGCAACGCTCGTTCCCTCTTCAGGGAACCGAGGTTACAGTCGTAACCGAGGCGTTCCCTTTCAAGGGAACTCGCGTTGCGTCGAAATGACGCTATGGGAACGTCTATACCAACGCCTCCATAGCTACAAATGTCTGTCCTGTGTGTAATCATGTGAGCAGCACTAAGAAGACAAAACATGAGACCCTGGAGTAGAGTCTAAATCCAGAGAGTAGAACCTGACGAAGGTGTGCGGTGAGGACCAGCCTGCCGCATCACAGACGTCCTGTAACGATACTCCTGATATAAGGGCCTTAGAGGCCGCCATACTCCTAGTAGAGAGCGACCGGACAGCCAAAGGAGAAGGCTGTCCAGCCGCCTCATAAGCCAGTGAGATAGTCTCAACCACCCACTTGCTCATCCTTTGCTTAGACACTGGACCTCCCTTGTTAGGGGAGCAAAAGTCACTTTTACGCCACAGGGCAGCTCGGTGGACATACGCGTCTAACGCCCGAACAGGGCAAGCAAATTATTCGCCTCCTGGTCCGATTTCGAAAGGGAGGAGGACCTCCAAGTGCCACGAGGGAAACGAGATACCAAAGGGTCTTTCCCCACAGACATTCCACCCAAAGGACTGTGGTAAGCACCTACGGCCGCCACATAAACCTTTAAAGTGGACGGGGTCAGACCTGCAGTGAACCGGTCCTGCAGGAACTCCAGAACTGTACCAATTGGGCAGTTGACTGGATCCAACCGACGGTCACTACACAAAGAGGTGAATACTCTTCAGTTCAGGGCATAAAGTTTCCTCGTGGAGGGAGCTTGGACTGTAGAATGGTCTCAACAACCTCAGTTGAGAGACCTGACTCTATGAGCTGGGCCCCCTCAGAGGCCAAGCCCACAGGTTCCACAGTTCTGGTCGGGGGTGAAAAATCGAGCCCCCTGCTTGGGACAGAAGGTCCCTCCTGACGGGTAGCTCCAGAGGATGCCCGTCGAGGAGGGACACAAGATCGGGAAACCATACTCTGCCCGGCCAGCGCGGGGCTATAAAAAGCAGGCAAACCCGGTCCCTGCGAACTCTTTCCAGAACTCCCGGGAGCAGAGCAACTGGGGGAAAGGCGTACAGACGTAGCCTCGGCCACGTCTGTACCATAGCATCCAGTCCCAGAGGAGCTGGATGCGTGAAGGAGAACCAAAGTGGACAGTGAGACGTCTCTCGAGACGCAAACAGATCCACTTATAATTTCCATATCAGCTCCACCACCTCGGGGGTGGAGCCACCATTCCCCGGGCCTCGGCCCCTGTCTCGACAGAGTGTCTGCTCCTATATTCTGGACCCCGGGGATGTAGGCTGCCTTGAGAGACAGCAACTTCCCCTGGGACCACAAGAGGATATGGCATGCCAGCGCAAACCCCCTTGATATAGGCGACTACCGACGTGTTGTCCGTATGTACTACACATGGTGTCCCCTGAGACCTGTGATAAAGCTCCTCAGAGCCCGGAAGACAGCTAACATCTCTAGGCTATAGAATGCCAGGAACGATGATGGTCTTCCCACAGACCTTGAGATGAGCGACCCTCAGGATCGCTCCCCAACCCGTGAGGGAAGCATCCGTCGTTAGCAGTTTGCGACGACAAGGAGCTCCCAGCACTGGGCCCTGGGACAGGAACCAAGGTTTCTTCCACATAACCAAGGCACGTAGGCATCACCGCGTGACCTTGATTGTGCGAAATGGGTTGCCCCTCGGGGAAAAACCCTCTGGTCCTGAGCCACCACTGCAGGGGCCTCATGTGCAGCAGTCCAAAAGGTATCCCGTTGGAAGCTGCTGCCATGAGACCCAACAGTCTCTGGAACTGTTTGACAGTGAGTAGCTGGCCTAGCTTTACACTTCTCACAGCTGCCAGGATGGAATCGAAGCGTGGCGATGACAGGCGCGCCTGCATCGACACTGAATCCCAAACCACGCCTAAAAAAGTGGTCCTCTAAAATGGAGAAAGCACACTCTTCTTGGCGTTCAGCCGTAACCCCAACTCTTTCATATGGGCGAGAACAACATCTCGATGTTGAACCGCCATCTAATGTGACTGAGCTAAAATCAACCAATCGTCGATGTAGTTCGTGATGCGAATACCCCGGAGGCGCAGAGGCGCCAGAGCTGCATCCATGCATTTGGTGAAAGTGCGGGGTGATAAAGCCAGGCCGAATGGAAGAACTCGATATTGGTATGCTTTGCCCCCGAAAGCAAACCTCAGGAACTTCCAATGACACGGACGGATGGAAATATGCGTCCTTGAGGTCTATCGTGACAAACCAGTCCTCGGACCTGATCTGTGGCACGATTTGTCTCAAGGTTAACATTTTGAACTTGAGCTGCATGGCTGACACGTACAGAACTCGAAGATCTAAAATGGGACGCAATCCCCCGTCCTTTTTTGGAACTATGAAGTACCGGCTGTAAAACCCGGTTTCCCTGTTGGAGGGGGGTACATATTCTATGGCCCCTTTCTCTAACAGAGTGTTTACTTCCTGTTCCATAACCAGAACCTGCTCGGGGCCCACCACTGTGGGCAGGACCCCCATAAACCGCGGTGGGCGTTAATAGAATTGTATCTAATACCCTTTTTCCACGGTCTGCAGGACCCAACGAGAAACATTTGACAGTAGCTTCCACGCTGTCAAAGATTCTACTAGAGGTACCAGTCTCTCGAGACTGGTTTCTGGATTTTGTTGCTGTTGAGTAGTCGGTTCGTCGCCCTGTAACGGCGCACCGGCAGGGAACGACCAAACAGACTGCTCCAGCACCCTCCTCAGAGGGGGCGGGCATCCCGAGGCCACTACGTTTCCGGGTGGACCTTGAGATATGTGCTCGCCGGAGACCGCTGCGCCCTGTAACACCGGAGGCGGCAGGGTTGGCAGAACGGTCCCCTGAGGGCACCGAAGAGAGACGGCACCGTATTTTTCTCCTGCTGTTGAGTAGTCGGTTCGTCGCCCTGTAACGGCGCACCGGCAGGGAACGACCAAACAGACTGCTCTAGCACCCTCCTCAGAGGGGGCGGGCATCCCGAGGCCACTACGTTTCCGGGTGGACCTTGAGATATGTGCTCGCCGGAGACCGCTGCGCCCTGTAACACCAGAGGTGGCAGGGTTGGCAGAACGGTCCCCTGAGGGCACCGAAGAGAGACGGGCACCGTGAAAAGAGGTGTTAACCGCTCTGCTTCGGGGGGACTACCCTCATTTGTCCTGAGCCCTCAGACATCAGGACTTTTTCCCAGCAGCCTTCTTGGCGGTAATAACGGTCCGCAGATCCGTTTTACCCCTCGAAGACTGCTGGGTTTGAGAGCGCCCTCCGTGTCCCCGAGATTTTTGTGGGGGAGCACGAGAGGACACACTCTGTTTTTGAGTGGCACGATGTTCAGCGCTCTTTTTAGAGGAGTGAGGCTGCTCCCGCTCAGCAGCCTCAATGAAAGAACGGCGGGGGAGAAGTTTTTGTAATGCAGCTGCCTGTTTAGCAGCTTCCTGAGATTTAGCTACCGCACTGTTTACTGCATCACCAAATAAACCAACAGTGGAAACCGGAGCATCTAAGAGAACATGCTTTTCTTTCTCTTTTATATCGCTCAAATTGAGCCACAGATGCCTCTCAGTGGCCACCAGGGCTGCCATAGACCGCCCGATTGATTTAGCGGTCTCCTTGGTGGCCCTGAGAGACAGATCTGTGGCTCTGCGTAGTTCAGCCACTGTGTCAGGACCAATTCCCCCGCCCTCCTCTAAATCCCCCAATAATTCTGCCTGATAGGCTTGCATAATAGACATCGTATGCAGACACGCTGCAGCTTGACCAGCGGCTGCATACGATTTATGAACCAGAGATGATGTGAATTTTACTGGCTTAGAGGGAAGTGAAGGAGCTTTCAGGGAAGATACCGTTGCTGGAGAGAGATAGCTCGCAAGCGTCTCCTCCACCTTCGGCATCTCCCCATAACCATATTCTTTATATTTCTGAATGGAAGAATAGTGGGATGTTTGTGGTGCATACACTCTGTATGAAACCGGTTTTCCCCACGATTTCGACACCTCGGTGTGGAGATCGGGGAAAAACGGAAGGCTTCTTCGCTGAGGCTGTGTACGAGATGGCAGGAAGCGTTCGTCGAGCTTACTTTTCGAACGAACGTCCTGCCTATCCTCTGGCCACTCAATAGATAATCTGTGAACTGCTCTCGTGACAACATCGAGCAATTCCTCAAAAGCGTGAGACTGAGGTGGCGAATCCTCAGACTCAGCTTCAATACTAACAACGTCCAACTCCTCAGAGCTGGACAATTGCAGTATTGGTGCCTCCATCGGGGGGGAAGAAACCGCAGCGCGTGCTTCCACACCCTGATGAGAGGCACTGGATCTATCAGAAGGATGTTGAGATAAGGCAGAGCCCGTCTCAACATCCACTGATAAATCCATTTGTGAACCCCAGGTCTGAGATCGACGCCGTGCCTCGGCAGCGGCGGGACCCAAGCCCTGGGGAACGTGATCGGGATTGAACCGAGCCAAGCGGGATCGGAGCGTACGCAATGGAAGCGCCTCGCAATGCACACAGTCACCACCCTCGAGTGCTGACTGGGCATGCTCCTCACCCAAACAAACAACACAAAGAGTGTGAGTATCACCTCCCGTTAAATAACGCGGGCAGGGATGGACACACACTCTAAACTGCTGCTTGCTCGCCATACTGAATATATATATATAATATAGACAGACAACACCAAATAACAAGGACAGATTCAACACAGAGCGCAACTGAAGACTCAGAAAGCTTTCGTTTTCTGTTTCGGGCCGGCTTTTATAGCTTCCTGGTACGTGACGTCACCCGCCTCTGACGTTCCGCCACACCATTGGACTGATTTTACATGTGCTTCAAGACGTCATCACGCAAAGCGTTCCCATAGCGTCATTTCGACGCAACACGAGTTCCCTTGAAAGGGAACTGCTCCTGGTGAATAGAATAGAATGAAAATCATACCTGCATTACTTTTATTTCGTGTGATTTACAACGTAACAGCGTTGCATGCTCATAGTTTCTTTTGCACTTGATCAGTGAGGCGATACAGCGCGCGCGCCGTCGCATTTGCGCGTGCAATTGAAGAGTGTGCGCTACGAGTACAGGATAACGGCTGACAGGACAAGAAAGTCCGTTTTTCTGAGGTAAAAGACTTTATCTCAGCGTACACTTATGTCACTGCCTGGTAGTTCCTATTGTGCTGGGTTTTCTGAAGTAGTCATGATTCGCCTCTCATAACATAACATGCTCTAAACACGCACGCAGAGTGGAAAAGGAGGCGCGGGGAGCAAGGACATTTTAACTATATCGATATGCGATATGGTCTAATTCCATTTCGCATTTCAAAAATATATCGATATATGTTTTATATCGATATATCGCCCAGCCCTACACTGCACCTGCGCGAATCCACGAACTAATTGAAGTTCAGAGACTACTTGGGTGGCTCGCTGTAATTCAAAGCAAGCCCACTATGCCGCACTGGCGCTTTATACATGGAACTTGGACAGGGCCAGGGCACACAGGCCACTGTGGCCGTACGATGATTTTTTTTTCACGGGGCATGAAGGCCAAAGTGTAGGGCAACGACGGCCATGGCCGCGTGGCCGCGGTATAATTCCCACCCTGGTCGCGACACCACGCGACAGTCGTGTCGGACAAGTGGATCAGCACCTTAACAGGTCGGTGAGAGCCGGAATTCTTACTGGTTGGTAGGTGATCAAATACTTATGTCATGCAATAAAATGCAAATTAATTATTTAAAAATCATACAATGTGATTTTCTGGATTTTTGTTTTAGATTCCATCTCTCACAGTTGAAGTATACCTATGATAAAAATTACAGACCTCTACATGCTTTGTAAGTGGGAAAACCTGCAAAATCGGCAGTGCATCAAATACTTGTTCTCCCCATTGTGTGTATATATATATATCCCTACAAGTCTAAAATATAAACACTTATACACCTATTAGACTCACCATGAATCAGGGTAAGACAAATACATGTTTTGGAAGAAGGATTGATGATGTATCGATTCATTATTGAAATTTTGTTATAGTTTTAAACAAAAAAAACTTTACATAATACAACTGAACTTACCCTAAACTTATTTCATTTAGTTGCCAATTTCCATTTAAATTTGAAGCACTAAAATTACTTACTGAAATTAAATAAATCATGAAACTGAACTGCAACTAAAATAAAAATTATTAAAACTAAGTAATATTGAAAAAACAAAACCTAATAAAAATGACAAAAGCACATAATACAATTAATGAAATACTTGAAAATATAAAACTAAAAGCTAATAAAAAAGGTTACACTAGTAAAGGAGTCCATGTTACAGTGTAATTATGCATTTAATTACTGTGTAATAATAATTCATATGTAGGGTTAGGGTTTGGTTTAGGGTTAGTAATTGTGCATAATTAATTATACAGTATAACTACATGTAACCTGTGTAACAAGGACACTGTAAAATAAAGTGTTACCAAAAAAGTATAAATAGCAGCACTAGCATATAAATAATATTATAACTCTGCTTAGTGTCTAACACCATCCACTAAAAAAAAAAAGAAAAAAAAAGTGTGTTTGGATTTAAGTGATTTAATCTTGTACATCGGACCCACATGAATCAATTAAGTTATATAAACGTAATTTGTTCATGTAACTTCGACATCGTGGAATTAAGTAATTTTAAGTGACCCAATTAAGTAGTCTAAAAGTGAACTCCCTGACATGATTCAGGTATTTGATTTCATATATTTATTCATCCA
Organism: Leuciscus leuciscus; assembly: GCF_965113295.1. NCBI lineage: Eukaryota > Metazoa > Chordata > Actinopteri > Cypriniformes > Leuciscidae > Leuciscus > Leuciscus leuciscus. Next base: position 32,485,254 of record NC_138740.1, on the reverse strand, counting down.
ATTAGTGCCACACAACTGAACTATAAGGATCTACTAGCTAGTTAAACTTTTAGCTAGCAATAGCACATATTAGGATCTAAAATGCTAACATGCTCCTTCAGCTAAGCAGTTATGATATTAATTGTGTTAATATCCACTCCACTCTTCTCCACAATGATAACCCAGTGTACACTCTAAAAAAAGATGGTTCTTTAAAGGTTCTTTACACGTGGTAACAGTTCAATTTAGAACCGTATCGTCCTGAAGAACCCTTTATATGCTGAAATGGTTCTTTTAGGATTCTTTATTCCCGCCTTTTTGTTTTTCAAATCTGTCAAAGCCTCCTCATTACTGATTTTCTGGAGCACAGCTGTACAACTACAGTCACACAGACTGTCAACTTACTCTCAACAGGTAAATTATTTATTTCTTAAAATGTCTATAAATTATAGCTTTAAAAATGTTAACAATCATTTCCTAACAATCATGTCTTTACAGCATATAGTTAAATCAATATATAACAGCATATAGTTAAATCAAAACAGAATCAAAAAACAATAATAGAATTATAAACAGTAGACAAAAAGCCAGGTTCCCCTCCCTCTTGCAGCATCTCTTCTCTTCTCTGATGATGTGTTTTCTGCGAGGGCGGGGCAACCTGTCACTCACATGAGATCCACCAATAGCAAACCACAATCATTAAATCATTTCCATGGATAAAATCAAGTCCCGCCCAACATTTATTCTTGTTTGAGAAGCCGTTTCGCTCGGATAGGCTATATAGGCCTACGTCACAACATGGAATAAAAGACTATCGCAACTTCCGTTTCATACGGACTGAAAATAGCAACCTTCAAGGCAAATCTGTAGAGTATCAACAATAGTTTTTACTCAAGCAATTTCTCGGTTTATTATTTAAAGAGTTTATGTCTAGTTTACAAAAAAAGCTATTAAACATTTCAATCGTGGTTGTCCAGGAAAAATGATCGATTTCATGAAACACCTTTTGTGCGGCACGTTCAGCACTATATAGGGAAGGCAAAAACTATTTTCCACACTTTTGAATAGTCCCTAAAACCATGCAGTGACTTAAAATATTTAAAATCATTAACATTTGACCCTTTTTTTTCTTCTTCTTCTTTTTCTTCTGACATGCTCTTCTTAAGCAACGTTATATATTCTGGGATGCTTTTCATGTCCAGTAGCCTATATTGGACACCTGTTGTTGGCATCATTCAGTAAATAAAAAATAGTCATATGTTCATATGTTCAAAATTCATATGTAGTCATAATATATATATATATATATATATATATATATATATATATATATATATATATATATATATATATATATATATATATATATATATGGCTACATCATTCATTTCACAACACAAATTCAGTCTGTTCAGCAGTACTGTGTCTTTAAGTGATTTCTGAAGGTAAGTCGGAAGGCAGAAGGGGTGCACGAGACAGCTGCGCGCGCCCGCTCCCGTATGTGGACACTCCAAAAAATGTGTTAAGAATTACAAAAGGTGGATCTGCTACACTGGACGATAAACGCAACAGCTGTTCATCAGTCGTAAGGTGAGTCTCATCCCGTTATGTCTCGCCTGTATGCAGTGGGCTGTTACCACTGTGATGTTTTACGTTAGAGAGACACCATACAAAGAGGGTTTTGCAAAAACCGGCGAGAAGTGAAGAGGCCCCGCGAGCGTCTCACCGCGAACATATCAAGGCGAACTTTAGCTTTCCTCCTTCCCTCTCTTTACTACATTTTAGGGGGGCTGCTTTATTAATACTCCGATTTAGACGGACGACCCCCGAACTTCCATCTAACAGACCTTCTTTTGACACTAAACGAGTGTAAACACTGCCGGAGACACCGTGGCCGGCAGGCGGAAGACGCTGGTTCCTCTACGGTGTCTCTTAGCTCCGCTCCCCGGTCTCGGGTGCAGGCAGAGCCGCGAGATGCGCGCAGGGACAGCGCCGGTGAGACGGAGCTTTGACGGCAAAACACACAACAAGTTTCTCGTACGGAAGTGTAAAAGAGATACAATGCCTCTATTTGGCGGGGGTTTCATTGTAACATCATAGTGGAGGGAGTTATTTTTTCATAACTTACGAGAGTTTATTGTCTCGGGAGATGAAGCAGTTGAAGGCGGTGGAGGGGCCTCGGCTACTGCGCTGCTCGGGATCGTGGTGTGTAGCATATGCGCCTTTAAAATTAGCAATGAAATTGCCACTGTGGTTCCTCTTAACGATTCTGGTTCATTAACGGTTGCAAACGTGATTCTTTTAGTAGGCTTACTAGGCTACTTTCGATAAATAAGTATTTGAAATAAGAAATGTTATTCCTGTATTCATTCCCCTCAAAGGTAACAGTGTAACAAAGCACCAAGTACATTTTACACAGCATTTTTATGAGGCGTTATAAACGAAATAATTCTCATAATCGGTTTTAACTATAAAATAAAAACAAATTAAATATTAATAGAACATTTTCCTTCACTTATTTTAACTCAAATACCACTGAATAAAACGTTGTAAACGTTGCGATATGAACGACTAGTCAGTAAGCTTTAAGTACAACATCACACACTGACAGCTCTTGGCTCATTTAAACAAAATGTGTCTAACAACAGCTCCTTTTCAGAAAGTGTCACTATTATAAAACTTAATATTAATAATAATAACTATGTAAAAGATTAATATCATTCAGAATTGTGTTTGTCATTTTTCTTTGCTTTAGGCCTATATGTCACTGAAACACCTGTTCTGGCTTGCACAATAATTGCAGTTATTACATCTTTTATGAAAGAATCGTGTAAGAAGTTTATCCACACTTTCTATTTGCTCTTCAATGCACTGAAAGTTCTAGGGCTTTGTTAATGTTCCCATACTTAAAGTTGCCAAAGTCATTGCATGATTTGCAATGTGCTGCACTTTATTTGAACCATTTTGTTTTATTAGTATAATGTTATTTATCTATTTACTTTTTTTTGAATTTGAAAGATAATAAAGATATTGTTTGATAAGTGAGATCTCTGATTATATTGCTTGACAAGTACTTGAAAGTCCTTGAATTTTCATGCTTAAACCCTGGTTTAAGCATTGTAATTCAAAAGGTAAAATCAAAAATGTATTTTAAAATTCCAAGCAAGTTGGATTTTTTTTAAAATAAATACATAAAGCTAATATAAAAAAAATATTAACAGACTGTGTACGTATTTGAGAAGATAATCTGCTGTATTACATGATACCAGTTCCGTCAGTTAACATCCATTAACCTGATCAAATCAAATTATAGTCCATTAGTGATCATGTAAATGTTAATTGAAATGATGGCTAAGGCCCTGCCTGTAGCTTATTTCTAAGTAATTAAAGTGACAATTCTACAACTCTCTCCGGAACCTCATACCATTAATATTTTTGACAAATGAAACCTTATAAGTTTAAAGGTGATATTTTATATAGCACTCTGCTTACATTGTCATGTTATGTTTTAGAAGTAAATAATGTTGTTGAAATTAAGAAATCTGTTTCTCCCATTTTAGAATGTGAAGATCACCGGTGGAGATTCCCCATGCACCTACATCCCTTCCATTCCGACCTTCTAGAATGTTCCTGAAGACGGTTCCTCCGGTGGTGGCTATTCACTCGGAATGGAGGTCCAGTAAGAGCTGCAGCCTGCCTCTCTTTTTCAATGACAGTGCGTCCGACAGCGACCTTGCCTCTGTTAGCGGCACCCCCATCCCACAGAAGATCCAGATGATTATAGAGAGCCTTCACAGCACCCAGTCTTCGGACATGAATGAAAACGGGCAGACCGAAAAGGCTGCTCATTCCAGCCACGAGGCTGGCTACAAGGGTCAATTGCGATGTATGGACACTGCGACGAGATCCCGGCGAGCAGGGGTCGACACTAAGCTACAGTCCGCCATGGTTGATACTGGCGATGAATCAGATAGTGACGATTCTGTGGACAGGGGCATTGAGGAAGCTATTCAAGAGTATTTGAAGGAGAAGGTGGACCACAAACGCAAAGGGGATCTGGTGACAAGTTCGCCCCCAGCGGCCAAACTTCCACGGAGAGAACCAACTGTCCCAGATGCTGCTAAACAACACACACATTCCAGTAGTGCCAAGGTGTTAACTGCTAGCAATCATATCCAGAAAGCCTTGACTGGGACGCTGGCATTAAAGAAGAAAGTCATCAAGAAGAAGCTAAGCAAAGAAAATCCCTTTAAGAAAGCTGAGTCAAGTAAAGTTTTGCCTGTAAAAAGTCTTCCTCTACCCAGAGCTAAGAAAGGATCTTCCTCGTCTTCCGAGATGGACAGAACTCCACCTCGTCTTGTCATTAAAGAGGAAGAGGAATTGCTCGATTCAAGCAGCGATGATGGAATCGAAGAAGAGATTCAGAAATTCCAGCAGGAGAAAAGAGAAAAACAGGAAAGTGACAAAGATGTCCAGAGACCTTCACGACAAAGGGAGGACTCTGATTCGAGCAGTGATGAAGGTATTGAGGAAGCCATCCGTCGCTTCCAGGAAGATAAACACAAGCAGAAGAAAAAGAAGAGTCCTCTCAAACCTCCCCAACTCCTGCCTGTGCAACGTAGCAAACCATCCGTCATTTCTCCCGAACGCATAAGCACTCAGCCACTCAAAGCGCTGTCGAAGAAGAACAACAAGAAGAAGAAACTGACAACCAAGAAGTCTAATCTCCCTACACCATTGGCTGTAAACCACTGTTTGAATAAGTGTACATCCCAGGGCTCTAAAGTTAAAGGGTTTACACCTCCCCCTCCAAACCCAAAACAAACCCACACAGAACATCAGATCCACTCCAGCCTGAAGGTCAACACTGCTGAGCTGATGTGTGCAGAAGCCATTCTAGACATCTCCAAAACTGTCATGCCCGAGGTGTTTGAGTCCAACTTAAGCATTGCTAACACAAATTTGCTGCAGACTCCACCATTCCCCATTGTTGCGCCATCTGAAAATAAAAGTGATGAGAGCTCCGTTGACAGTGAGGATGGAATTGAACAAGAGATACGGAAATTTTTGGAGCATAAAGCGAAAATGAACAAAGAGCTTCCGATAACAGCAGGTGCACCTCCACCAGCTTCAGGAGATTCCACAGCAAGCAAGGAGCCGAAGAAGACGACGAAGGAAACCCAGCCGAATAAAGCAGCCAGGCTCTCCCTGTCAAAAAAACGCAAGTTTAAAGAGGAACAAAGCAAACTTGACAGAGATGGTGACTTGGTATTAAATGTTAAAGAGGAGCCCCCAGGGACACCTCTGATTTATAGTGACTCCACCAGATCTGACCTTTCTACCATTCCCACTGTGACATCACATTCAAGCAGTCTAACCACCATAAAAAATAGCAAACCGAAGCAGAACTCCCCATCTTGCAAGGATTCGGATGTTAGTGAACCCAAAGACAAAGGTTCCACTCACAGTACATCCAGCCCAAAGACTGTGATTGGCTCTGAGAGAAACGACAGCAGTGACAAAAGCAGCTCCCTGGACAGTGATGAGGACTTAGATGCTGCAATTAAGGACTTGCTTAAGACAAAGAAAAAAGTCAAAAAGAAAGTGAGGGATATGAAGTCGAGAAAAAATGCCAGACCTTCAGAGGCATCGTCTTTGGATGTCGTGAAAAAACAGAAACCTTTCACCGACCAGAAGAGTATCCCAACCGCCAAGCTTGTTAAGTCTGGCATCTTGAAAGGTGGCAAAGAAACACTGAACGTTCAGGCTAAAAACGACAAGGGTTCTAAAAGCAAAGCTGTTAAAGGCAAATCAGAAGTCCAGAACATCAAACAATCTAAAAGCCCTGCACAAACCGACAAAGTGACCGGGAATGATGGTGTTCCCAAGGCCACAGATGGGGATATACCTTCTCCCAGTCCACATGCAGAAGATAATGACAGTTCTGTTGACAGCGATGATAGCATTGAGCAAGAGATCAGGAGATTTCTAGCTGAAAGGGCCAAGGTGTCCGCACCTCTCACCGCAAACATCAAACAGGAAGAGGCCGTAAACACTTTGACCTCATCTGCAGAGTTTGATGTTAAAACAGAAATTCAAAAGACTCTTATTGAAACTCCAGTGTCCGCTTCAACGTCAACCTCTGGTAGTAAAAGTGAAACGCAAGAGGAATCCATAGCCACACCCACACCCACAAGACCCATGGATGAACCTGCAGAACTCAACAAGGGACCAGTCCTGACACCAGGCAGCAATTGCATTATGGGTTTCAGGAGGACTGAAAGTCAAACATTAGAGATCTCGACCCCAAGAGATCCAAAGAACGGCGGCTCCCAGACAGGAAAGGACAGTCTGACAAGTCATGGCATCAGACCCAACTTCTTCACAACACCCTCTGTGAGGTCAGAAGCGCCCCCTTCATCAGGTCATCAACACCAAAACTTGTTCCTGTTGAGGCCCGTTAACAGCAGTATGAGCGACGTCAAGGACCCTTCCTCGGCAGACTGTAATGATGTTCCCGTCAGCCGCCACAGTAGATCAGCCACTAGGATACCTTTAAAGGATGTCATTAGCTCTCTTTGTCCCTCACCTCTTTCGAAACCTCAAATTAGTTCCCCTGCAGATAACCCTGCCGTCATCACTGGTGACCTCTCGACCTCAGCACCCCCTGGGGGCAGGACAGAGGGACTTTACTTGCATAACCGCCTCAAAAGGGAAAGACACCTCTCCGATAGACTACACTTATCCCCCGCCACCTCACATCTGTGCCAGCCCTCACCTGTACTGCAGCCCCACCTGGGCAACGAAGTAATCCAGGTGCAACGGGACCAGACTCCTTTCCCGTCACTCTCAGCAAAGACAAAACTGCAGGGCATCCAAGCTGAGTCGACAGAATCCACTGCAAGTTTAGGAGAAAAACAAAGGGAGGGAGAAAGTGTTAGCAAGGAAGAGAAAAAGCAGGAAGATGAGGAAGATAAATGTGTTGATGAGACAGATGTAGAGTCAGATGAGGAAAGGAAAGATCAGAAGACAAAAGACAGCAGGAATCAGCCCACTAATCAGTGAGTACTTGTTCTCTCCAAACACACACACACATATCAGTTGAGGGAACATGGTCGCCAAAAGCCCAGTACCAATCCATGCTTTTGTTCCATCTAAGATATGACTTCATCAAATTGTTGCGGTCTTAAATTAGAAGGATTAATGAGAGTTTTTGGTCATTGGTTTGGGCGGAATTATGGATCCATATCTGATCCACAGGTGTTCTGCAAGATTCCCAACCATACAGCCGAAATTTTCCTTCGGCTTTAAGCGTTAGTTGTGTTTTATTTTCAGCATTTAGCCTGACGGACTGCAGCGTCTCATCCTGCATTTCAACATTTTTGTCTTTTTGTACTGTATTATTTAGGTTCCAAGGGACCTCACGTAGGACTGTTTGAGTGTACCACATAATTTTTTTGTATGTTTGTACATTTATAAATATATTTAAAAGCAGACATGTCATAAAGAGAGATTAAACTTTTTTTTATTGTTTTTGTTGTTGTTTTTTTTCTCTGCAGCATTTCTGAATGAATCCTGCTTTGCAAACTTTGCTTTATACTTATTGTTTTGAAATTGTGACTACGAAAAAGTAATTGCTATGAAAAACCGAAGGTTTATGAAAAGATGAAAATATAACCGGTGAGTTTACATAAGTGAGTTCCACAGGTTAAAAAATTCCCCCATCCATAGAAAAAAAATAAAAATTCCCCAGAAAAACATGGCTAAAAGGTAAATAAAACTGTGCAGATTGCATCTTCCAGTACTAAACTGTAAAAAGGACTGCAGAATGTAGAAGCCAAGAGAATGAAACTGTTTTAGTGTGCATCAATGCATATTCATTTGTTATACATTTTGCAATGGTTCTTAAGAACTACAACATTTTTTGTAAATATTTTGATATGTTTCAGAGTAATTCATCCACAATAGAACGACATAATTTTGACCTCTGAGAGGGAAGTCTGAGTCGCCTCTCAGTAACATTAAATGTTCCCTGAGGATTCTTAATGAGGAACATCTCCTCAGTGCAACAGTGAAGGACTAAAATAGGCCTCGTTTGTGAAACACAGGCAAAATGCATTTCTTACAATGAATTTTACAAACAGTTTACCAAGAAATTTGTTCTGCTTGTGTTTCTTAATGAGCCCCTTTGAGTTTACAGACAATATGTATATAGAATGTGTATGAAAAACAGCCATTTACTTGGTATACAAATTTTACAGAAAAATGGCAGTAGCATTGTATCCTTTGCCCTTTGAATTACTAACTTGCCCTCAACAAATGCATTTTTCCCCTGATGTGCCCTTTTAACTTTTTTTTTATTTAATTTTTTTTATTTAGTTAGGAGTTCTTTATATTCTTTTGTCATAACTAGGTTATTTTTACACCACTGGACTTAAAACATTCAGAGATTTATATCAGACTGAGTACAAATTACAAGGAGGAAACTCTCAATGTTTCAATATTCAGTCATCTTTCTCTTTTTAATTTGCACGTTTGCATATTATCAAATCACAATTGTCAAGTCACACCTCTCTCTCTCTCTCTCTCTCTCTCTCTCTCTCTCTCTCTCTCTGTCTCCGCACCCCCCCCCCCCCCCCTCTCTCTCCGCACCTGTTTCTTAGTTCCAGTTTCTGTTGCTTATTATATGTAGGGGTTTTCCTATGTAAAAAGAATGTTATTTATTTTTGTTTATAGAAGAGAAGAAAGTAAAGACTCATGCTGACTTTGCTGGGCATTGCCAGTTTTCATAAATATTTTGCAAAAAAAGAACTTTTTTGGTCCCCTGCTCTGCACAGAGAAAATAAACTCAAACTGTATCTCTGAAGATGTATAATAAAAATTGACTTTGAGACACAAGGCTGTATTGTTCTTAACTGTGTGTATGTGCAAACATGCATGAACGTGTGAGTTTCCGTACATGTTTATATTATAATCAGTATCTTACATAGCTTCCTCTGCTATATCTTAATATTAAGTTGCTTCCTTTCTCGCAGACGTCCAAGGAAACTAAAGCTAATGCCGGTTTATGTGCGCTCTCTTGGATAATCTGTCAAAAAGACTAGTTTCCTTGCGATTTAAAAATAAACTCTACGTCGTGTAACTGACTGGCGAATATTCAAAATATTTGTTTTATATTTCTGTCCTGCTGAATGTTCATGTTTTTACTCTAGAGTAATTAAACACTCGTCAAGACACAAAGGAATGGGCTGTTAATTTTTACTCACCAAAGAAGATTGGAGGATTTCGTAAGAATGTAATGTAATACAATTGTTTGTTGCATTATTGTGTCCACATGCTGTGTTGGTTGAACTTGATGCATGATATACTGTATCAGACCAATATTATAAATAGATAAAAATGTTTGAATGCTTTTTATGTTTATGTTAAAAATGCTTTCTGCTATCCAATTATGTTTTAAACAGTTTGCATGTTTGTAAATGTTGATGTTTTATTTTTGCTTGAATATGTAATTCTAGATTTGTTGCTTTACATTGTAATGCTAAAGTAAATAAACACGCATCCAGATGTGTTTGCAAAATGCATAAATGAAGATTTGAACTCTAAACCGAATAGTGTTTTTTAAAAAAGAACATGCTTTGTATTTTATAGTATCAGCAAACAAATGTGTTATTTGCAGATGACAGATGCAGAGACTGCCAGTGTATTTGCATGTGTAAATATGTTTGTTTTGTTTGCTCCAGGTCTCTCTCCACCTCTATAGATCCAGGGTTCTTACTAAGCCCATATATCGCTCTGGACACGGAGGAGAGGTGTCTGAAATTCCAAACCAGACGCCGCCTCATTCAAAAGCAGCTAGAGGTACATACAATTACTATATTAAAGATTCATGCATTTACTTGCACACACACTGATGTAACACAGATTTAATACACTCATTACGTGTAAGGGAATATATACAGTATGGACATATGTGATGGTGGAGTTTTTGAAGTGGTTAAGTCTCTGTGTGTGTGGTCCTAGTTACCCCTACGTTATGGGGACAAAATGTCCAAGCAAAGATGGCAATATTGGGCAAAACATGTTTTTATGTGTTTTGCACGTGTGTGTGTGTGTGTGTGTGTGTGTGTTGTAGGACTGCAAAACAGTGAAACGAAGGCTGCAGTTTGTGGTCAGTGTGCCCAGGTAAATACACCACTTAGATAATACAGGACATACTGTTCACTAAATGACATAAAACAACAACTGATGGCTCACACGATAAATAAATACATTGATTAAGCTGTTTTTGTGTAAAGAACTGTGATAATGTGATAGGCATTCCAACAGAAATGATTTAGATGCTTTCTGGTTGTTACGCTTTAGTGGAACTTGTCCATTATGTTTTGTTTTATTGCAGATAAACTGAAGAAGCTGGAAAATATAATGAAAAGAAGGTTCTCGTGTTCAAAAGAATATTGTAATATGAACTATATTTAAAATGTAAGAGCTGCATTTAAATGTTAGAAAAATATATATATTTAAATTTTAATTGTTGCAGCACATTATTTAGTTCTGGATTTATATTTGTTTTTATTTTCTTGTTTTATCTATCGTTCTTAAGTTCCATCATTTAAATTGTCCATTGTAATAAAAAAGACACTGGTTCTTTGAATAAAGTTTTTTTTTTTGTTCATTTCGAATAACGGGGACATTGTGGTACTTGTAGTTCATATGGTGTGTAACCCAAACGGGTTACATATGACCAAAGCATTGTTTGGAATATCACTACCCACAATCCTCTGCGCTTTCCCGCAAGCTCAGTGGGCGGAGCTCGAACGGAAACATGGCAGCGGGCGTCTTAACTAGAGGTGAAATAAAACGTGTTTTATGTAATGTTAGTTTAAGTGCATTTCATTGTGTAAACCATTGTAAAATGAGAATAGTTATTAACACATAATTACTTTGTAATCTTGCTTGTGATTTGTAATGACACAATAAATTACGTGTGAAACTACGTGAACATCGAGTTTCTGAGAAGCCATGCATGCAACATACTTTTGTTTTGTTTTTTAAATCTAACATTTAATGAATTGAGTATGATGATTTTAGTAACGCAGGTTCTCCGGAGACCTCGGTTGGTCACTGCTGTGTTCTCATGTCACGGACAGACATTCAGCTCTGCAGCAGCTGCAGTCAAATCAACGAGAGACACCGGTGATTATGATTATGATTATCATAATGAAACCCAGCGAACTAGAGATATAATTTCTGTGTCTGTGTATAGTATATTACAGGGCTTTTCAAACTGGGAGCCACAAGGGAGTGCAGGGGGTCGATGGAAATGTTTAGAGGAAATACAGTGACTTTAAAAATTTATGAAATAGCTAATTTCACTATCATTTGTTTAATTATTTACATATAAAATACATAGCATTAGCAACCTTTTTAAGTTTTAAGATGGTTGTCCCTTGCATGAGGAGGATGATTATATTTGGGGATTATTCACCACAAAATCTGTCACCACATTTTACATTACTTTATTGTTTAACCTCAAAGACATACATTAATACAGATGAGATGTATCTTGCACATAGAAGCAGCTCGATGTAGAATTATTCCTCTTTAGCTAGCATATGTGGTGTATGAACTTTAATGTAAGTACCTGATATGTGTGCTTTTTTTCTGTAAAGCTGTAAAACAATATTTAAAAGCCCTATACAAAAAAAAACCAATGAGAGTGTGAGATCTATTTATCATAACTAATATGCAGTCTTCCATATGCAGCTGCTACGGAGAAAATCCAGAACTTCCCACTTACTCAACCAGACTATTTCCGCTTGTCTGAGCTCTTCTCCATAAAGGACCTGTTTGAGGCCCGTGTCCATCTCGGACACAAGAAAGGCTGCCGACACAGGTGGGTAATTCACATGCAGTGTTTTTCAGTATGACTTGATATTCTTATAGTTATTATTATAATACATTTATTTATTACTTTTTTGACCTATTACTTGAGGAAACTACATGGAATATTTGTGTTTATATTTATTTTAAATGTTTTTAATTCATTTGTTACACAATTCAAATATCTATCTATATGTGTATACACAACTATACATACGTAAGTGTGGGTGTGTGTGAAATATATATATTTATTATTAATTATATAATATTATTTATTTCTGTGATGCAAAGCTTAATTTTCAGCATCATTACTCCAGTGTCACATGATCCTTCAGAAATTCAGCTTTGCATGACAGAAATAAGTTATATTTTAAAGTATATTAAAATAGAATTGTAATAATATTTCACAATATTATTGTTTTTTTCTGTAGGTGTGTGTATATATACACACACAGTAGTGTTTTTAATGACCCCCTACAAGTTCGATTAAACCATCAAGTATGAGGAAAATGTTTTATATATTTTTTAAATATTTTAAATATGAAGGAACAACAAAACAATAAACTTGGTTAGCAAAAAAGGCAAACTACAGTTACAAGTTTTATTGTACTATGCAAAAAATAAATGCATAGAAAAACAAAAAGCTCAGGAAAAAGCATACATTGACGTACAACATAATCGGTTATTAATATTTTGTTGGTTCTCTCTTGTATTTTGTATGTGTTCTTCATAATGTCTTTATGCTAACAAAATCTTAACACTTTTTATAATTTGCCAATTTTCTTAGACTGGACATCACTTTTGGCCACTACTGTATTAAATATATATAATGTGGCAAAATCTGAACTTTATTTGAGAGCACTAAGCTATGTTTCTCTCTCTAGGCTGATGGAACCGTACGTGTTCGGCTCTCGTCTGGATGTTGACATCATAGATCTGGAGCAGACAGTAGAACACCTCCAGCGGGCGCTGAACTTCACGGCTCACGTGGCGTACCGCGGCGGGATCATCCTGTTCGTGAGCCGCAGGCGGCAGTTCGGGCACCTGGTGGAGTCGACGGCGAGGGAGTGCGGGGAATACGCTCACACGCGCTACTGGAAGGGAGGACTGCTCACCAACGCCCCTATCCAGTACAGCCCCGGGGTGAGACTTCCAGACCTCATCGTCTTCTTCTCCACGCTCAATAACGTTTTCCAGCAGCACGTCGGGATCCGGGACGCAGCCAAAATGAATATTCCCACCGTCGGGATTGTGGACTCTAATTGTAACCCCAGCCTCATCACGTACCCAGTGCCAGGCAACGATGACACCCCTGTTGCGATGGAGACGTACTGCCGGCTATTCAAAATGACAGTGAACAGGGCAAAGGACAAGAGGAGACAGATGGAGCTTCTCAAGGGTATTTCAGCCTCAGGATGAGGGAAAGTCAATGAGCTTCAGCAGCGCTAATCACAGTGTTCGTCCACATATAGAAAGCTCTGTTGAAATATGAGTAACTGCAGTTCAAAGTCAGGTTAAAAATGAACCATCCCAGAACTGAAGACGTCCAACAACTTAATTTGCCAATGTAAAATCCAGTGGCTTCGAGCTGAATATTTATTGGTTTTGTTTTGATTTCCATTGCTCACTTGTTATGAACCCCAATAAAGTTTTGCGAAACCATAGTGCGATGTTTACTTGTCGTGCCATTAAAGATGGTAAATTATTTTTTGACAGCAAACACTTACGATGGGTTTGGTGCACACAGGGATAAAAAAAAGTACCCTATGTGTGTAAAATGAAATACTCTGCTGTATCTTTAATGTTGTGGATCTAATTTTCTGCCAGAGGTCCTGGACATCTTGTTCAGATACATGGCATCATGGATTCGATCAAATACCAACAGATAAAAAATCAAAACCTGACAGAGCCTGTGCTTGAAATCTTATGACAGGCCATGTTTGGATCTTCCAACAGGACAGTGATCCAAAAATAAACATCAATTTAATTGTGTATATATAAAAAATTAGGCCCTTTAAAGCCTAAAATGCAAAATAAGGATAGTAAAAGTCATTTTCAAGCACAAATGTAACATAACATTTGAAGTAAAAAAAAAAGTTGTAATTCTAGGTTATACAGTATAAACAGCTTATGAAAATATTAAATACAATTATAAAATGTGAACATATTTGTTACATATTTTTATTTATCATAATGCACGTTGTTTTATTTTTGTAATGGGTTTTTGTCATCATTTTGTTATAATATTGTTTTGAACTATTTGGTATTTGGTTACTATTAACTGTTTATTTTGTGTGATTTTAAATTTAAATATTTGACGGGTGCGCCAGTGAATTTTATTAAAACCAGACCAAAAATCCTAATAATCAAACTAATTCTTAATAATTCTTAATGTTAATAATAATATAGGGAACCCACAACAATAATAAAAATAAAAATAAACATTTAATTAATAGATAATAACAAATGAGATTTCGATTATATTTTGACAACTCAAATTGGAAATGAAATTTCTATTTCTGAAATGAAAATACACCTGACTTTTCTAACCTTTATCATTACTGCAATGCTCAAAACATATACATACTTGTATTTTAAAATACCGTTAAATAAGACCCCCAACCTTTTGTTTTACCTTTTTGGAGAGGAATTCAAGCATTAATTCATGGCTCTGTGTAAATCCGCCTTGAATGTCCCAGCAGGCTGCCGTACTTCTTACTATAAATACCTTAAGCCACTCCTCTGGACTCACTGGGTCTTTTTTCCTTCTGCAATGAAGGTGAGAACATCTATTCTACATATTGCCTAGCTTACATATATCTTGATTTCACGAAGCAAAATAATTTACGCATTAGATTTTTATTATGTAGACATAGGCATTTTGTGTTATTTATTATATTGTATAAGATCTTTACTGTACATTAGATCTTGTGCATTGAAATACTAAGTAAGGGTGATGAGAGTGGTATCATAAAAAGAAGTATGTTGTAGTATTTATGATACATTAATTAATCATAACATTAAATATGGTCGATTGGAACATATGCTGTGTTTACAGACATAACTCACCTTCCTGCTTAAAACTGGCTTAAACCGCCCACGTGTTGCATGCAAATAACTTAGCCTATAGTATAATACGAAAACGTTGATCTACAGTGCAAAATCCTGGATTCTGCTGTTAAAAGCTTATAATGAAACCGTGCTGTCATGTTTTAGTTCTTTATTTATTTCAATATTATCCTATATTTAGTTATTGTTATTCTTGGACACACAGCAGCGCGTGCTCGTGTCGGTAGGGGGCGTGAGCGCGCAAGACACGTGATTTCAACTCAAAGTGACACTCACTGCTGTCAATCACAATGCCAAGTACTGTAACCACATTGAACCCACTGCAGCGAGGTCTACTCTATAGAAAACAATGCTGCACAGTTATGAATTATGTTTTAACTCCATTACAGACCCTGAATGAAGGCCTTTTTCTTCCTATTTGGAAACCACCATGATTTTCCAGCATCAGGTAAAGATTTACTGTCAAGAATATATTTATAACCATATATGGTTGAATTTCACTTACTAGCTGCTTCTGCCAAAATTAAATCTTAAGGAAATTTCAAAGTGATCATAGAGGGAAAAAAAATAAAATAATATTCTGTTATTTATAAAACACACAGTTGACATAGTTTTTAATTATTCTCATATTTGTTTTAGATTAAAATGTATAAAAGTTTGAGGTCTTAATAGTTTAGTATTAAAGAAATTAATACTTTGATTCAGCAAGGATGCATTAAATTGATCAAAGTGACAGTAAATATTTATATATACTGTATATATAATATAATAATATTGTAATAATATTTTGATGACTGTAATAACATTATTTTTGTTTTTACTGTATTAAATAAATGCAGCCTAGGTGAGCAGAAGAGACTTCTTTCAGAAACCTTAAAAATATTACTGACCTCAAACTTTTGAACAGTAGTGTAAATAAACTGTATATGTAGCATTTTTCATGCTAGTATTTTACATAATATATTAATTAATAACATACAACTGCATTATAAATGCATACAAATAAATACAATGCATATCATTTGCACAATAATTCTTTACAAATCAGATAAAAAAAAAAAAAATGTTTTAGCTGAAGTCTAGTCCATCAATGTGTGTATCTTGTGTTAGTGTGTGTGTAGTTGTGTGTTTGTGTTCTCTGGGTTTTGCCCTATGAGACGTAACTCTGGCTGTGATGCCACTGTTGTGCCAAAAGTGGGCAGAAAGAAACTGGCTTGTGATCGACCCTGCTGTCCTGCATGGTGGACCAGGGGCTTGGAACGAGGCCGGATAACCCAACCCAGACCTCTGTGTGTGTTAGTGCCCATTTTAGTCCCATGTTAAACTCTTTCCAAATACTCCATTGTTCCCTTAAATTGTTTTTGTATTTGAATATTCTAGATTCTAACTGTGCTTCATGAACTCAAGACAGACACGGAATGGATGAAGTGGAGCTGCATTTTATATGGGTTGTGACTTAAAGTGCCCCTATTTTGCTTTTTCGGATATTACAGTTGTGACCAATCACAACAGACTGAACCATCTGACCAATCAGAGCAGAGTAGACCAATCACAACAGACTGAACCATCTGACCAATCAGAGCAGAGTAGACCAATCACAACAGACTGAACCATCTGACCAATCAGAGCAGAGCAGGCTCTCAGAAAAAAAGGGGTTTAGAGAGACTGGGTCATTTAGTTTCAGACATTGTGAGAAAAGAGGCGATGCTGTATATTAGTAGAAAAGTCAAATGTTTTTCTTTTCTTTTTTTACCTTGAATGCATGTAAACCTATCATAGGAGCCTCCAAAACAAAACTAGGAACCTTTAAAATAGCATAATAGGGGCACTTTAACCCAGTACCCTGAACAGAGGTCAAAGGTCGACTGCAGAAAGCTGGACAAGTAAGTCTTCCTCCTCCAGTAAACACACACACACACACACACACACACACAGGTGTTTTTGCTCCTCGAGGCGTTGCAGCACAGCTGGATGTGCCGTGTCTGTGTCATGAGGCAGCATAGAGCAGAAGGGCGCCATCAATTACTTTGTACACATAATTCCACAATGCAAAGAATGAGTGCCAGCCCGTACAAACCAGCATGAGTCCCTGTTTCAAGGGGGATGTTAATCCTGTAAAGTTTAGTTGGTCTTAAAATGCTCTCAAAACAGTTTGAATAATAGACCAGTCTCTATTTTTTTCATTTCCAAACAACTTTGCATGACTGTCATGCTGTTATCTGCAGTATGTTTAGGTTTTAATTAATTCTAATTCAGATAATCAGCTATTTTGAATTTAATTCAAAGTAGAGCAACAACAACAAGAAAGTCTCGGGATACCTTCTGCTGATGAAACCGTATGATTTTGTGTGAAGTGTGCTGTGATTTTTACTTTCTCAGAAATGGATCTTTGCTTCAATCTTTATTTTGCTTTAATAATTTCAGAAACATGACCAGCCAAATTGTTCATCTGCTTCGTGCCACATGTATCCGACTCAACTGAGGTCGTTGATCTCCGCCTGCTCTTTGGGCCCGCTGAACAAGATCACATGACCATCACCCACAACATACTTCATTCTGATTGGTCAACTTTTTTAACGAGCCATAAATTGTACAGTTGTTTTCACTCGTATCAATAATCCAGTGTCAGTTTATTTATTTTGAAAGCTGTCATAACCGAGATAATCCACAGTGAACTGGTCATTATCACAAAATAAATCAGTCTTTTTTCTCCATAATTGATCATGAAAAAAGTTAAAGTTTGGGGTCATTTTTTATTCTGCAAGGATGCATTAAATAGATCAATGTGACGCATCATTTAAAAAAAAATTTTGGGAACTAATAAAACAAGTCTTAACTTTAGACTAAAGTCTTCTGATGTGATAATTCTTCTGCCATAGAAATATTTAATGAAATAAATTTAAATGTTTATTTTGTTTGAGTCTTTGTCAGTCAAGCATGAGAATTTACATGTTTTGGTCCTGTTAGTAACGCATCCCTTTAAAGGTGAGGTTTTGGGAGGCCTCCTTGACTAATATATGCAGATTCCTTGTTTCTTTCTAAAGGTCAGGTAAAAGGATACGTGCATTTGGGTTTTGTCCTCCAAGAGCTGTGCTTTTTGTGCCAGTGCTTCACCCAAAAACAAAAAACAAAACATATTTAATAAAACACACGTACTCACAATTTGAGTTTCAAACATTTACTAATCACTGAATAATAGTTGAACAGAATGATGGAGGTAAAATAAATAAGTATTTAAGAGCCTGAACAAGGCCAGATGCTAATTGTGCTGCTCTCCATACAGAGACACAGAATAAAATAACAAACATGACTTAATAGTACATAAAAATCACTTCATTCAACAACATGAAAAGCCTAGCACACACTAGAAGACATAAGCTTGTCCTTTCGAAATCAACTCTCGCGTAGGTAAAGTATGTGTGTGAATCTGTGCAAGAACCACATTTCAGGATTGTTCCCACAAAGTCAGAGAGGAGATTGATCTTGAAAGTAAAAAGAAGAAAACAGGAGTTTTTAAATGTGCGCTTGGTCACATGATTCTCAATGTAAATACTCAGAGAGATGTACTTCCTGTTGGTTATCCGTGTAATGTGCATGTTGTTTAGTATTAATGAGATGTGAGATGTTTATAAAAGTGGCTACTGTGAGTCAAGTAGAAGTGTTTACAGTATGCACACGCACTTTCAGGTTTATATGCAAATATGTTTTACATACCTGTGCATTCAGTCACTAGACCGTGATTCATCAAACTGTACTTTCTGTTCAACACCATATTGTTTAATGTTAAAGGGATAGTTCACCGTTTGCTCACCCTCACGTTGTTTCAAACCTGTAGGAGTTTCTTTGTTCTGTTAAACACAAAAGAAGATGTTTTAAAGAATGTTGGCAATCAAACAGTTGATGGACCCATCGACCTCCATAGCAGGAAAAAAAAAAAATTACTATGAAAGTCAATGGCTATTGTCAACTGTCTGGTTACCAGCATTATTTAAAATATCCTCTATTGTGTTTAACAGAACAAAGAAACGCATACAGGTTTGAAACAACATGAGGGTGAGGTGAGTAAATGATGACAAAATGTTTATTTTTGGGTGATCTATCCCTTTAATAGTAATCATTTTCCAAATACATAAACCCACATACCCTGAGAAACACAGCAAGTAATCTCACCGTTTAAGCATAGCAAATCCTATCACAAATGCTTCAGACCGCTCAGAAAAGGAATATCCTTCCAGTAAAACTACAACATGAGATAAAGCATCCTCCTAGAATACACACACACACCAACACACCATACGCTCTGTAAAAAGACCTATTTATATAACCTTTACTCATTCCTTTAACTCATACTCATTCCAGTGTTGACGTCTTGGTTGAGTTGCAGGTTTCGGTGTAGAGTCCTGATTTGAAAGGAAGGGTGCTTCCAAACATTGCTAAAGATCCCTCTTGTTCCATGTTTAAAGTCAAAACAGGTGTGGATGTAGTTTACCCTTCAAGAAGCAACTCACAAAAACTGTCTTGCTCAAGGGTATTACAGTTGTAGATCAAGACTGTACTCTTGCAAACTCTTTCCTTGGGTTACTACTTAATGGAATCAACCTTTTATCTTTGTGCTTGCAGCCCCAATCCTTTTAACCAAAAGTTTACAGAGCAGGACTCAAGGTTTCATTTGGGAAGGGGTTTTGCGTGGTCAAAGAAAGTCCTCCAGCTGTCTTTGTTCGTAATTAGACTCCTAACTTCACCTTGGAAATTTTGGCCAAAGGAAAGAGACAGTTCCAATAGTTTTTCTATAGATTTAAAGGGGTTTCAGATGAATCGAGTAAAATGAAACCTAGTAAAATAGAGGGTGGGGATGTAGAGCAAGTCCAATCTCTCAGAAACTCTCCTTTCCTAGGTTCACTTCTACTTGGAATTGACCCTACTAGTATTGTGCTTGCAGCTCAGATCCTTAACTAAAAGTTGACCAAGCAGGATTCAAAGTATAATTTGGGAAGGTGTAGCACAGTAAAATGTCCTCCAATTGTTTTTGTTCCTAACTGGACTGGTCTTACTATAACAAAAAAGGCATTTCTATAGGATTAAAGGATCTTCAATGGATTCCCTTGATGAAAATAGTAGGTGGGGATGTAATGTATGCCCTTTCTTAGCATTCACTATATTATCTCTCAAAGATGATTGATGTTCGACAAATTTTAAGTCCGTAGTAGCTGACATTCTGTTGGCCCTTCAGAGGCTGCTGTGCCGACCCCACTTTTGCTCTCAGGAAGTCTCCAATTCTCCTGCTCTTTGTTGCCTTTCTCTTGATCATCCCAATGTTGGTCTCAAGAGTACTTGGTATTCGAGATCTTCTTCCACAGTAGTGTTTTGAGGTTGTTCAGAACAAGGGAATGATGCACCTCCATCTGCGAGGCAAGCCCGCTGAGAGTCACACAGGTGCGGAGCTGTTTCTCCAGGTCCTCCCTCAGGTCTGATGGCGCTCCGAAGAGTAGGAAGTCTTGCAGTAGCGCGCACACCTTGGCCAAGTTGGGCTGCACCACCTCCACATTGCACTGCCTTGCCAATCGGTCGCACGTCGCAGTACAATCTCGCCCGTAAGTGCAGTCGGCATTTGCCTCGCAAGTTCTCCCTCGCAGGAACCCCTTGACGGCTGCCTCCGATGCTAAGCTCTGAAGGTCCGCCATTTTGAAGTCATAATTTGCATTGTAGCCAACCCTTCTCGGGCTTGCGTCACATATGTAGAAGCTTCCGTAAACGCCATGAAACACCTCCTCCACGAACTCTAGCAGACCGATGGTTATTCGAGCCCTGCGGGGCCACGCGGGAGCGAGCCACTGGTTTAGAGCGACACCCAGCGCCTCAGGAAACACTGGCTGCAGCCAGTCAGGCACCTCCAGCCTGAAGAGGGCACTGTGTGATACGTGTTCGGTCACGTAAAGGTCTCCACAGAAGCCCAGCAGGTGAGGAGCATGTTCTTTATCCTGCAGTGCCACCATCAAAACAAATTCATTGATCTGAAGCAAAGCCCACACGGATTTCGCCTCTGCTAATGAAACTTTGCCATCACCGTTGACATCAGCTAGAGAAATCACACGGGTTACAAGGGTGCCAAGAGACGATTGCTCTCCAACACTGTCCTGTGAAGGAATGAGAGAAAGAGAAAGGGGGAAATTTAGGAGCATAGAAGTATTCATTCTAGAGAGCATTTTATTGGAGAAAATCTTTATATGCATTTATGTATGAGATCATTTAAAAAAAAAAATTTGATTGTTTTTCAGTGGGGAAAAAAAGAAGTAAGTAATTTGCCAATTTTAGGTGTACACTAACAAACAGATTAGCTACTGACTTCGGTACCAGGTCAGTAAGGAAATTACAAAAATTTGACAATACCAGCATTTTGAGCGCTGTTTAACGGATTCTTAAACACCTCTGATTGGCCACTGCGTTCACGCGCTCAACATATATGTCTGTGATTGACTACAATGATCAACGCTTCAAAAACATGTTGTCTTCCCCGAGCGCTTACACAGATACACAAGGGAGCGTTTGAAGCCATGTTTTTGAAGCGTTGTTCATTGATTGTAGCCAATCACAGACATGCGCGTGAAGACAAGCGTGTGAACACAATGGCCAATCAGAGACATATATGTTGAGCGCATGAACGCAATGGCCAATTAGAGGTGTTTAAGAATCCATTCAACAGCGCTCAAAATGCTAGAGGGAAATGCTGGTATTGTCTCATTTTTTTAAATTTCAGTACTGACACTAGCCTCAACATTAACAGACACGGACTAAAAGCCACAAAACTTCATGAGATGTTTAAATTACAGTCTTTATCAAGTACACTTGTATGCGTGTATACTGAAGTGTGCATGGCCATTTACAGCATTTGTGTGGGTTGTGTTTAAGTGTGTGTGTTTGTTGTTCTCCCCTGTGACACTGAAAGTGAGTGTATTGTTCTGGCTGTGACCTTTTCAAGCTCCTTCAGTTATTTTTGGCTTCTCTTCCTTGTTACCCCACTCCCTCCCCTGCTCTCTCTCCATTTTCACCCTTCTACAGGAGAATGAGGAACAGCCGAAAGCTTAGAGAGGCTTAGGCTGTCTTTAGCGCACTTTCTGCTTTGCTCTGCAGGACATGAACATCTCAAATCTCACTCACAATTAGGGCTGGGTGACACAGCGAATATTCTTCATATATTCCTGATCAGTTGAATGGTGATTTTTTGGTGATTAAAATTGACAAAGACGGCATTACAGTCTTTATCAAGTCTTTATCATGTCTACACGTCTGCACCACAACAATTCAAGTAAAAGACGTCAAGTTCTAGAATTTAAGGAAAGGCACTTTAGAACTCTATGAGCATAAAACTGGTTTCTTTGTCGAATGCAGGTCTGGTTTGCTGTGATATTTGCTTTTAATGTGAAAAATTGTGACAATAATGGAGATGTAGTAGATGAAGAGACCTTGAGGAAGGAATGCAGCATCGCTCTGAATTCATCCATGGATGTTCCGCGGGTGGGTTTATCATAGAGGTTGTTGTCATGCAGTAGTGGAGTGTCCGGACCCGTTTCTCCTCTTATGCTCTCTTCAATACCACACTTCACCAATAAGGCTTTCTCCTTCCACACAGCACTGTACACCTGCACCACACACACATATATATATTAACAGCTGTGTGACAGATATATATGCCTATTTAGGACCATCATTTAGTTTTTTACGTTGTGACCAAAAATGATGGAAAGGAAAAATAATTAAAATATGAATAATTTAATAATTTTTATTAAATAAATAATGCATTAATATATATATATATATATATATATATATATATATATATATATAGTAGAAAGGTTACTAAATAAAAAAGGTAAATATGAAGTAAAATGTCTAATAAATATTGTGGGAGGAAAATGTGCTTTTCTTTTTTCTTTTTAATTAAAATGTAACCAGAACATATTTTCAACATATTTCAAGCTATTTTATTTTAAGAATCATCCATTATTATATATATACACATGCCTATTTAGGACCATTATTTATTTCTTTTTCACACTGTGACAAAAAAATGAAAAGAAAAAATACATTATTAATAATTAAATTATTTTTTAATAAATCAACTAAGAAAATCCTTTAAAAAAAATGTATATAATAAAAAAGTAACATTGCAGTATAGGAAAATCACCATTGTGAAAAATGCATATTAAATAAAAAACGCTGAATATTAAGTAAAATGTCTAGATGCATTATCTCAATGAGAATCTGGGAGGAAAATGCTTTTTTGTTATGGAAAATAAATGTGATGCAAAAAAGATAATTTCTTATTTATTTTCTTTAAGAATCATCCATGCGTGTGTTTACCTGGTGTGTTGGTGACGTTGAAAGACAGTGTTGAAAAGACAGCGTTTTCTCCTCGCAGAGAGACTTACACACTGACCCCGAGATGATGCCTCTGCGGTAATGATCACACTAAAACACACACACAGGAAAAGGACAGGCATTGACCACAAATGCTACATACTGTAAATACTATATCTTGCCATCTATTCTCAATTAAACAGCCTTGTTCCAGGACAAACCTGCCAGTTAGAGGACAGACGGATCATGATGTTATGATGGATTGGTGCTTGGGTTGATAATGACCCACAAATGCACAGATCACTCTTAAGGCAGCGTATTACTTCTCCTCATCTGCGCTCTCTCTTCCTTCTCGCTTTCATTTCTGATATCTATCAAAGCGGCTGTCAGCATGCATGTTGCAAAACAAGAGCTGAAAAGGGCTTTCCTTTCTCTGGGCCTCACCAAGAGTCTAAACTATAACCGTGACACACAGATATGTACAGACGTATATTCTAACATCACTTTGAAAGGCGCTGAAAGGACTGGCAAATTCGTATGATACGAGACGGTGAGTAGATGAGAGAATTTTTTGGTGAACTATCTTTTTAAGAAAGAATATGTGAATGAGTTAAATCATAAATTCTATATTCAGCTACAGGATGTAAACTCAATCACACAGCATAATTAGCCAACTGCATAATTATGGACTGCCAACTCTCTCGGTTCCTCCTTTTAATTTTCCAGTTTCAGCTGTTACTGTATGTGCAATGACTTCCTGTCAGTGACAAATACTAGAGGGCAAAACAGCATAAATATACCCCATCTGTGTATGAGATCGCACTGAGGTGTTTGTCAATCATCCTGAACCATCACAAGACTCTCACTCTCTGTCTTAAGTGGCAAATCCTCTCTATTCTACGCTGATTCCACCTAAGTGGCAGGGAATGGCGCTCATGGGAAGAGATGTCCAGTTCAACTTATGCATTATGGAGGATGCAGTGACTTACGATGAGCATGGTACAGACGTGTCCTCTGCAGAGCTCTGAATAAGAGGAATACTGCATGTAAATCACCCAGCTGGCCACCAGAATCCCAAACCACGCCACCAACAGGTACTTGACCTTTACTGCAGGTAAGCGGGACTGAAAGAAACATAAATATACACTCAACAATATTTCACATGACATATATAAGCTCATGTTTACATTACATTTTCAATTCGATCTTATTTCCAATTTCATATGTTTCAAATTTTGTTTCAATGTGCAGTGTAAAAATCATTATTATTATAATATCAATCTTAGCTCAAACTTTGGCGTACTTTGACTATATATCATACAATAATGTATAACCATTTCTTTCTTACCTTACAATAAATATATTAAGTATTACACAGAAAGGTAAAATATTTTTAAAATAAGCTAAATGTAATATTTATTGATGAATCTTAACTCAACTATTGTCATCATTTTATGATATACAGACAAATTATTAAGAATAATTTATTTACACAATAACTAAATTATTATTGTATTATTATTATTATTATAAAAGTATTACACAAAAATGTGCATATAAAAATATGTTAAAAAATATGTAAAAATATAGATGCAAAATGTAATATTAATTTAAATATATCATTTCTTTAAATGCATTTCAAATTAAAATGTCATATTTATCGATGTGCATTATGTCTCAAATGTTTAGCTTTGAACAGTGAAATGAAGACTGGAAGTCCTAATTTTTCTTTTTCATATAAGAAAAAAATATATTAAATTACATGATGTAACTTGATGATGACATTGTGATGAATATGCCAGGGTGGAGTGTTTAATGCAGGATTTGTGCCACATTTAAAAGGTCATTTGAAAAACGTTTTTTGATTTGAGCAGAAAATCAGAATGGGGCGAGTTGGCTTGCGAAGGAACCGTAGCTTTGCTACTTTGTGAGAGAGAAAGCAACAGAGAAAGATTTTAATGGTGATTAGCATGTGTCCTCTTCTCTTGGACAGCTTTCAGGTGTAAAAGGGCACTGAATGCCGGAGGCAGCAACTGTTCTCTGTCCTCGAGTGGGAAAGTGAGTGTGTGTGACTCTGTGAAAACACACATATCTGATTACTGCCTGTTGATACAGACAACTTGTTATTAGACACCTAAATTCACTCTGTGTGTTCTCTGAAAACAAGGCCTGAACAAGCAATCCAAAAAATTCAGTTTTTAAAATTGTATTAATTTTTTTTATTTATTAAAATTTCTATCATGTAAAAATATGCACTGAATTTTTAATTGAAAAATAAACATTATGTAATCATTTACTCACCCACATGTTGTTCAAAACTCATATGAACAACATTGCAATTAAAAAGACATGCAAATACAACTAATGGGGCTTTCGAGCTTCAAAAAGCCGGCAAAAACACCATTCAAGTATCAAAAAAGAGGTCATATGACCACAATCATGAGAAAAATGTCACCCTATCTCTTCCTGACACGTTCATTTGAGTTAACAAAAGTAGAGATGTCGTATGCATGAACGGTTCATTCTTTTGAGTCAAATGTTTTCAATGAATCTATTGATCTCAATACCAGCCTGAGTGATCTGTTCACAAATTGACAAAAACAGACGCCCGCATTGACAAGCTCTTGTGTGAGGGGGGTTATGAGATAGCCACAACTTTGGTTAAAAAGAATACAAATACATTTTTATCTGTC
The DNA here is from genome assembly GCF_965113295.1 of Leuciscus leuciscus. Lineage (NCBI taxonomy): Eukaryota > Metazoa > Chordata > Actinopteri > Cypriniformes > Leuciscidae > Leuciscus > Leuciscus leuciscus. The sequence goes on along the minus strand of NC_138740.1, from coordinate 32,459,275 downwards.
TTCGGTCATAACTTGTGGAAAAAAATAGGGCAGACACTTGACAAGATGACAAACCGCCCTACATTTGCGCACGTTATCAAATTTACTTTGCTAGCATACGCTAGCGTACACATAAAAAAACTAAGCATGCTTTGGAATGCTTTAGAATTAGGGTTAGTTGCATGCAAGTATGCATAATTTATAGTTATTACTACAGTAACTACATGTAACAAGGGCATTGTCAAATAAAGTATTACCAAATTAAATAGTCTGTTCCTTACACATGGCTTCAGAAGACTTGGAATATAGCATACAAGTCATCCGGATCACTTTTATATTTTATTAAGCTTTTGCATCATTCTTGGAAGACTGAAAGCCTCAGTTCCCATCCATTGTAATTGCATGGAATAAAACACCAGTGAAACTCTAGTGCTTTTGTTTAACTTCAGGCTGAATCACTGCTGTTTTCGTTCTCTTGTACGAGAGAAAAGAAAGATGCATTTGTCATCTGTGCCATCTTCAGTGCGAGGAGTTGAGCTACACAGTCTCAAACGGTCACAGTGTGCACTTCCACTGAGTGCACTTATGACACAGTGTGCATTAAGCATCAGTCGTGTGTATGTGTGTGAGATTAGCTAAAGATGGGAAAACAGTATATTAACAGCAACATTTAAAATGACAGATCCTCTTTCTTATGATTTATGTAACCTGTCTTATAACAATACAGACTAAGAATGCAATGCATATAAATCAGGAGATTCAGTGATGGTATCAAATGGTCATACCATGCTATATGATAGAATAGGGGTGACCGGGGCTAGTTGTCACACTGGGTCACAAAGACTGTATTTCAGTTAATTTTAGAAGTACAATTACACAAATGTGTGTTTTCACTAACAGAATTTGTTGATATGTTTACATGTTGCCTTTAGCATATTTACTGTTTCATTAATACTTGTGCAATATATATATATATATATATAAATATATATATGCATATTTATTTTTTACTGTATATACATATAGACACTACTGTTTAGATTTTACTGAAAAGCCTAAAATAGGTTCATTTACTGGCAGGTTCCCCCTATAAGTTGGGCATGGTGTCACAAAATGTCAACATATTTCTGGGCAAAAATGTTTAATAGCTAACAGAAATTGACTTTCAAAATTAAACCTCCCATGAGATATCTTTACTAGAGTAACAATATCCCTGGTTCCCCTTTTCATAGTGTTGAATGACTTCCATTTTTATGTCTCATGGTATTTACACAGTATTCATGGTAATGCAATGCCCACGAAACATATTACCTTGGTGCCATAGGCTACTCAAAAAATATGGTGATATACCATGGTACTTTTGTGTTACTGTGTTATTTCAATTTCTTTAAAAGGTTTCCGTAGGTTAAATTATTCCCAAACATCGTCATTCGAGTGAAGAAAGTTACCTTTAAACCCTTAGATAAGGGACAGAAGAGCACCAGGTGCACCAGCCTGCGTAAACTCCTCGGCATCTTCACAGGAACACTGATGATGCGCAGCACAATTACAGATTCACTTTCTCATCTCGTTTTCTCCTTTACAGACGACACGCCAGCGGTGTTCTCCGGCACAATAAAGAGCAAAAATAAGCATTTGCTCTTATTTTATAGCCCTGTGCTTTCGTTTCAAGATGCAATCGGCCGTGCGATGGAGAAACATCCCATGCTGGTGGTGCTCAACTCAAGGGCACGCGCGCGCACACGCATCCATTTGCACGCGCTGCATCCAGAGACGCGCGAGCTCCAGGCATCATCCTCGCGCGACGAGATACGGAACGGCCAAAGATGCTTTAAAAACTAGCTCTGACATTTGCAAGATATTTCTCCTGAAGAGTGAGAATGAGAATCACTGACGATCTGCTGGAGATTCGGCCTCTCTGTGTGACTCCACAAAGCGCCTTAAAGGGGAAGAGACTCTGATTTACACTACCGACAGAAAACAAACAATACTGTCCCTTTAAATAGGACTGATTACAATATAATATAAACATAAACATAATAAACTAAGATAAACATCTCTTTAAATGTGATATAATACATTTATTTCGATAAAAATGTCTTTAATGTCGTTTTAAAAAATAAATAAAAAGACAATATAGCCTACTATCCCTTACATTTGACCACATACAATAGGATACAATTAAGAGAAATATCCCTTTAAATGTGAAATTTAGAATAGAAAAATATAATAAAACCTTTTTCTATTATTGTTTTTTACCGATTACCGATTGTTTTTTTCGGTTTTAAAATATCTTTAATTTCGCTTTTTTATTTATTAAAAGACAATAAGAATACCCCTTAAATTTGACCAAAGACCAAAATGATATTGCAAGGATATTAAAACCATATTCACAAGGCTAAATAGAAAGACATTTAGAATAAAATATACATAAAATAAATAATCAACATAGAACAGAAAAGAATAGAGAATCCCTTTAATAGAATAGAATAGAATAGAATAGAATAGAATAGAATAGAATAGAATAGAATAGCATGGAATAGAACAGAAAAAGACAAATTTATCATGAAAATCAGCTATGTTTTTTTGCACATTTAGTACATTTGTAGTCTAAAAGTAATTGAAGTGTCAAATGCATTTTGAATAATAATTCTAGAACATTTATGAATAATAGAAAATGAAACACTTAAGTTCAATTAGATTTGAGTTATTATCAGTTAGATATATATTATTTAGAATATCAAGTTATATGAGCGTGCATAAACATTCTTAAAGGTACATGGCCATAGCGGTAAAAAAAAAAGCAACGTTTAAACCATTAAACCAAAAAAAACATTTATTTTGTGGAAGAATTTTGTTGTTGTTGTTGTTGTTGTTGTGCTTTTTGGCAAAGCCAAATGGATAAATATGGCTGTGTTTGTATGAATGGTTCTTTCTCATAACTAAAGAAAGAGAGATTTAATTACCCTATTGCTCATTAAACATTCATAGGCTTAAGAGATATAACCAATTTAGATGAGAAGGATCTCAAGCTGACTGAAGATGTTACTGTAGCTATCCATTAATAGACAAGGTACTTGAAAATAAATTGCAGCACAACAGCAACCTATAATGAAATGAGAAATGACCCTGCACAAGATAATGCTTTTTACAATGAGCTCGGTTGGAGAGCTACATAATATGGCAATTTACCTGTTAAATAAATACCTTACTCACCTGCTGAGTATAAAAACACCATATCCATGTTACTTTTACAACATTTCAAATCCCTCAGTTCTCTCCAAAAAGCCAAACCTATGTTGGTTCTTGTTTTAATTACGAGCTCTGTCGCGTTTTGGTTTGAGGTTTGAGATTTAATTGCTCTGTGTCAACCTTTCTTGCTCATGGTGAAAACTAACCTATGCCACTCCCACAACATACATGTGTCAAAGTAGCCGGAGCAACTTTTCTCCATTTACGGATATGACGAGACACAAACAGGTGAGTGGCTTATGAATGCGTTTTGCGAAAACCATCCCGCTTATCCCCATATAAACACTTATAAAAGGCTTACCATCTGGGAAAGACAAAAACAAGACTGATTGATGATGTACTGACTCATTATTTATATTTTGTTCATTTTGAACGAAAAAAGTTACATACCTTTAAAGTACTGTATGCACGTGTATAAAATGTGCAGGCCACTTTCAGGCTGTTGTTGTTGATTGTGTCCCACTGGTTGTCTTTGTCTTATGTCAAGCCTTCACATTCCCTACAGTTAGGCTTGTACTTGCAGAAGTTTCGTCTTGCATGCAGCACATTGAGAGTGAAACTGCAGTGCAAATATAGCTAAAGGTGAGAGTGCATGCTCACAGTGTTCTTAGTTCTTAGTTCCTATTATGTAAATAGATTACATTTAAAAAAAAAAATTTTGTATTTTATATTTAGTTTCTAAAGAAGTAAAATGCAAAATTATGTGCAATACATTCTTGCAATTCATGTTACGGACAACAGAGTGCGGTAAAGGTTCATTGGAAAATTGTGCTAAAATAAATCAGAAACAATAAGGAATGCACAGAAATAGTCCATATCTATATAATAAAACAAATCATCCTGCTAAATTTCTGGATAACCTCCATTATATAAAATGTCACAGTGTCTCGTCAGTGTGGCAACATCTATGGGGACAAAGTTTAGCTCAAAACTGTCACCGTCGCTGGTGATGACATGATGTGCTCCCTTGACCATTACTCTCTGACGTCATGATAGGTAGCGCAGAAGCTCTGCTGTGATTGGCTGTTTAGCTCAGCTGAGAAAATGTCGATTTTATTTGTCTTTTTGTGACATCAAAAGACAACTCTTTCCATGTATTAATCGATAATAAATATACAGATTGTGGTCACTTTCAAGTGAATCAGAACGTGTTCTTGGAGGCAACAATTTTCATATTGACATAATCATAGACCACATATTTCACACATTGATGCATGTATGTTGAAACTAAAGCAATGGCACTAAAAGGACGAAATAGCCTTTGTCCGGGAATAAACACACACACACTGGCCCAGAGCTGTGACTGTGGTCAGGTCACATTTAAACAGCTAAGTGACTCTGTGTGTGTGACCACATGTAGCACTGAAGATCTGCTGGATCAGATTACACACCCTGATTAATCATTTAATCTTGTTAACTGCAACTCCTTTCATCGGTAATCTGTCTGTTCACTTCTCAACACTTGGCATCATGATTTTTCCTACCTAGAATTCTAAAATGACAAGATACATTTTATGACAAATAGTTTTGCAACAGCACATTGGGCAAATCAAACTTTAGCCTACTGTAGGCTATGGCAGGGTTAATGTACTAAAATATCAATGACACTAACATACCACTGTGACTGGTCTATTGAATAACTCATTTTTATTTTAGTGCACAGGAAGGAGACATTTTTAATATACATCGGATTTTTTCTCTCTTTTTTATTAAAATATCCTTTTTTATTACAGCCTATAAAATAACCACAAAGATTTAGAGGAAAAAGTATGCACAGCATGACACCTTTTCCAGTAGTAATTTACATTCAAATTAGATGTAAATACTTTAGTTCGTTGGGATCCGTGCTCAAGACTTGTCTCAGTAACTGGATCGTCCTGTTAACAGTGCTGAGCATTTTCATAAGACACAGTACATCCTCAACTGTTCCAGAACGTTCCATTGAGGTATTGAATACACACTCCAAATGTTGCCACAATCTAATATGTTGAGTAAACTGTAGTTTGCAACAAACACACATGACATGGAAATGCAAGCAACCAGTACCCGGAAACACACACATGGGAGGGATTCAAACTTACAGCAGGCTTTTTTGTGCATAAGACAGAGCGTGGGGTAGTCCGAATCATTTGAGAGAATCGGTTCGTTTCAGTGAACTGGTTCAATGAAAATGGTTCACTGGTTCGATCAATTCAACCAAATCATTACTCGGTAGCCTAGTGTTCTAGTAGCTATTTGTTTAGAAGCCCAGAATAATGTTTTTCATACTATGTGTCGTGAACATATGTGTCATGTGTCTATGTGTCGTGACACAATAATAACTTAATAATCATTCAATACAGCAATAAAATCATTGCATTATTATTATTAGCCTACATTGTAGTTATATGTCATTTTTGTCAGTGTCATAAAATGTCTTAAAAGTGTTTGTAACAATATTTTTTATGCAAAAAAACTATGTATTATAGCATATCGTTATTAGTGGAGTTAAAAAAAAAAATTCTGTACTAATGCTCTCTAAAAGGTATTGCATTACTTATTACTTTATAAATCCCATCAACCTCGACCAGTTGAACAATACAAGGATAGACACCAAACTGCCCTATCAATTCTTTCAAATAAACAACAGGCCTACAATTGCATAAATTATTCTTGAACTGACCAAAGTGTGTAAAGGGAGAAGGTTACATTAAAAACATAAATTTTAACATTAGGTTTTTATGTTAAATTGTTTTATATAGAATTGTTGTTGTCTATACAGTATTTAATGCAATTACATCAGAAGTAACAAATTCAATTACAGAAAAATTCAATTACAGTACAACTTTTCACGGGAGAGTAATTGAATTACAGTAATTAAAATACTGTTGGAAAGTTGATGTTAAATGGGAGTCATTAAACTCTAGACAGAATAATTTCAAAGAATCGGTTCAAAAGAACGATTCGCGAATCGAACACAGCTAGTGACACACACTCCATACGGCCAAAGGTTACACTCAGAGGCGCTCTCAGTGGATAACCCACGCCTGGCTCTCTTCATAAACCTCCGGTTCTGGTTGACATCCCCCTCGGTCGCGTTATATTACGTAAACGACAAGCAGGAGGATCGGTAAAGTTGCTCAAGTGTGCGACTTGGACGTGGTGTCTGATGTAGACTCGGTTCTGAGTTGGTCTCGTACGGTCTTCCCTCCGCTCCACACCGCTGGCCTTGTATAATTTCTCGACAGCCGGGAAAGAGGCGCTGGTCGCGGGTATGGATGCCCTGTGGATGCTGCCTGTGCTGCTGGTGCTCCCGCTTCTGTTATGGACCAGCAGCACGTTCGTTTACTATTTCAAGAAGTGCTTCTATGTGGCGTACATGATGCTGCTGGCCGTTGCCACCATACCGATGTGCATTCTGAAAAGCGGCGGCAGAGACATTGAGAATATGAGGTGAGTTGTCAACAACGTAACGTTAAGTCACACAATGTTTCCTTTCTACACTCGTGCACTGATTCAGAACACTGGGCGGCCATTATATGTGGTTATTGGATGTTACACCGAAAATCTGGCTATCATAATACAGATTAAATTGTATTTTAAGACTGGAACATATTGCTATATACATGCAATCACCCTTTTTATCGTTTACACGTCCGATGCATGGGTCAAATTGCTTGTTTATGTACCCACATGTGTTTTTTTATGACTGAGATGTGAATGCATTTGTAAAGGAATGCATTGCATCCGTTTACCCCGGACAGATGTTCGGATCACGGTAGTGAATCTTTAGCCAGCTCGCTAAGAACAGTGTACGCGAGAACACACATGTAGAGAGAACAGGCCTATGTATCTTATATTTAACTCGAAATAAGAATTAATTAAGCTCTGTATGTTTTATCTACACAAGATAATGTAAATATGCGAGCATATTCCACTTGTATGTGTTTAAGGCTATCTGGTTTAGCGTCTCGTGCAAGCCAGAGATGGCGACCAGCGTGTGTTTGTTTCCTGATGATGTAGTGGAAAGGTGTGAAACGGTTGCTTTACTAGTTACATGGTCTAGTCTGTCAGATACAAGACTTCCTAGTTGTATTAATGAGGCCATGATGGATTGGTTTCATGGCTCAGCTGGTGCAGAGTTGATCCTGGTCGATGGTGCTAGATTAAACCAACAGTCACACGTTTCACACAGTGGACAGTTGATCGATGGAATTGCGGATTCCATGCCATCAGTTTAGAATCAATGTTCGCGCCGAAAATAATTTTGAATGACCGTTCCGTAACGGGCTAGAATGTCGCTGCCATGGTAACGGACGTTCTAGAACATCGGATGTTTACACAGAATCTCCTAGGTCCTCCTGTCAAAGTCAATATTTAAACTGATTAACATAAACTAGGACTGTCCATACATTAAAGGGTTAAGTTCACCCAAAAATGAAATAATTAATAATCCCATAATTTACTCACCCCCTAAAGCCATCCTTGGTGTATTTTCTTCTTTCAGACAAACACTATTGGGAGTTTTATTACGGTAAATAATATCCTGGCTCTTTCAAGCTTTATAATGGGAGTGAATGGTACTTGAGATTTTGAAGAGAAATATCCATAATTATAACTTTATAAACTGTAATCACTGGCTTTCGGTAATGCCCGTCCGCACGTTCACAAGAGAGTTGAGTTCCGGCGTATGATGTTGGACTTAAGGCTTAGCGTAAACTTAGGTATGAGTAGACGGACGCCTCTCATGGTTCAAACAAATCGGCCTGGGCAAGAAACTAAATCTCTTCTGACATTCTCTTTAAAAAATCTTGTTTTAGACTTTGTGACCGGTGTTCGTCAATGCGCCATGCGTCGGGTCAGAGGTCACGCTACGGCTGGAAATCGACTCGTGTACGGCCGTTACCGGACGCCAGTCATTATAGTTTATAAAGTTATAAATATGTATATTTTTCTTACAAAAACGCATCGTTTCGCTTCAGCATGCCTTTATTAACCCCCTGGACCCGTATGGATTACTTTTATGATGGATGGATGCACTTTTTTGGGCTTCAAAAAACAAGGTACCTTTCACTCCTATCATAAAGCTTGGAAGAGCTAGTATATTTTTTAATATAACTCCGATTGTGTTTGGCTGAAAGAAGAAAGTCATATACAGAATCACCTAGGATGGCTTGAGGGTGAGTAAATATGGGATCATTTTCATTTTTGGGTGAACCAACCCTTTAAAAGTAATTGTGATTGTGTGATTATGTGTTTGCAGTTGTAAATATGGGATACTTTTCATTTTTGGGTGAACCAACCCTTTAAAATTAACTGTGATTGTGTGATTATGTGTTTGTAGTTTTGTTCAATGAAATTAATACATAAATAGAATAAAGCAAATACCTAAAAAGATTTTTTTAGCTTAGTGGTTTTCTTGATTAAGTGACCGCTGAAGTGATTTTTAGCTATTTTACTTGATTTAATTGTATTAATAATTATTTTACTATAGCATGGCCACCCTTTTTGGGAGCCACTGTTCTAGAATGCAGCCGTGGAATCATGTAAATAGGAATGTATTAGTAACTCTCATTTACATCTCATTGAATATTTTGATTATAATTATTTTTGGCCTCCCATAGACATTATTCACTGCTGCGCCATCTTTGATTTTCTAACGGGTATGAAAGCGAGGATGTCAGGGATAGACTTCAGTGGGTTGTACTATTATTTAATGTGTTTTTGGATTGTTCTGCTGACGAAACACTGCAAAAATATCTTTCCAAGAGATTTCAGTAGACAAAAAAACTTCAGACAACATGAGCTGTGGAAAATTATAAGTCTGGGAGCTTTATACTGCTTTTTAACTTTCCAGAATGCCTTGTCCTGTAGACTTCCTTTGTAAGTTACAAACTGAGGTGTGGGTCAGAATTATTTTCTTAATCTAGAACTGAATCTGGAACATTCATTTAAAGAGGACATTTAGTCCTTTATTGAAGCATTTTTACAAGGTAGGGTTCTCAACAGAAGTAAGTTTGGAGACTTCCTTTTTTTTGCAATTTGGCCCTTACAAAAATAGCAAAATCATTGTGTATAATGAATATCAAGATGTTAAATTACAATTGATATTAATGTTTTCAGGAAATTGTATATAAACCTGCATGAGTGCGAACTTTTAATTAAAAATATTCCTGCATGCATGCTAATGATTAAAAAAGAATATCAAAAAGCTGTTTTAAATGGAGTATGCCCTATCACACACCATATGCCATGTCAAGTTTATGTCAACGGCACACATGGTCAACTCACTTTTATTTATATAGTAATATACTTTCAGTAAATACTGAAATATTCAGTGAATATAAATACACTGTATTGTATACAATATAGCACATTGTTCCAAAGCAGCTTTGCAGTGATAAACATTAAAATCAATATGCAAACAGAATTCAACTCTGCTGTGAAGCACCTCTAAAAAGACAAGAGTGTCATTGTTCAGCAATTCAGTCATTGTTAATTCTGTTCAATAACTGTGTAAAGACTAAAGAGCGTCAAATAAAAAAAGACAAATGATTTAAATTCAGTTATATAGCAGCTCTGTAGAAAACAGTGATGTCATCATCCTGCTCAGTTCACTTCTCATCCAATAGTGTCAGTGCAGTCAAATCTGTAAAATCGCTGAATATTAAGTGTCCCCAGCTAAGCCAGCCAGACTGGCACAGACAGGATCTCTTGTGTGATATGAAAAGCAGCCTTGTGTTTGTGGCCTTCACTAATAGTGTGCATGGGATATGAAAATCAGAGACCTGAGGTCCGACTGCATGTGCACAAAAGTTCCCGTCAGCGCCTGTCCCGATGTTCTGCAGCTTTTAAATATGTTTGAAAGAGACTATTTCACATGTTCACGAAAAACTATTGCTGCTCTTCATAACAGTCTGTTCATTCACGCGCAGGGTACAATGAACACACACTGGGCGCCGTAGAATAACAGCCATCGGTTTATTGCAGTCATTAATGCAATCATCTTTCCCAAGTGGAAGTTCACTGATATTTTATACTGCCTGTTTAGTGATTCAAGCTATCAGTGCCATGTGTAGGGTTTGTAGTTCCCAGGTGAGCCGGTCTGCTCAGGACAGTGTTTGAATGTGGGGGTGCGACGTTACCCGGTAATTGGGCCAGGAGAGTGTGAGCTCATGTGTCAAGTGTTGACTTACCGTACCTCGACTATCGAGTGTTGAAGTGTTGTCATGCGTGCAAAACACTGTACATACTAGAATCTGATCGTGGCAAATATGTGGAAACTAATTAATGCAAGCTTAAGTGTTTTGGCCATGGCAATTAAGAGTTTAACAGGATGACCTAACACCCTTTTTCTCTCTCTCTCTCTTTATCAGTGTGATAGGAAAGAGTGATTGTGCCACATGGAGAGATGATGCAAGGATTCTGAACTTATTGGGTGAAAGGGGAGAGCTGACAAGGCTAATAGAGAGAGAGTCAGTAGAGTAGTTTCCCAACCATTGTGACAGGTTGTCAGGTGTGCCGTGGAGAATTATCAAATTCCCCAAAAAAGAAGAAAAATGTAAATGAAAATAAATGCTACAAATAAGAATATATCGTCGCTTTCGGGCGGAAACCTTGTAACTCTAAATTCCGTCGTTTTTATTTTATTTTATTTGAAGAATCAATGCTACTAGTCATCCTTTACGCCTGTATGTGGGTTTTACAAATTAATTAACCAATGAAAAGTATTAAAATGAGCTTGTTGTGACTAAACGAAGTAGGCTAACTCCTCAAACTGTCAGTCAAACCTCATAACTCCACCTACATCTATTATGAATGAAGTGATGCACACAGGTGGAGATAGATCGCTTCTTGTTTGCAATGCAAAGGTAAACAGAACATGTTTGAAAAAGAACAGCATTTTCTTTACTCAAGAAACTGTCTATACTTATACTGTCTATAAAGGCTAATGTTTTTTGTATTTTTTTGTATTTAAAGAATGGAGAAGAGTCTTAGTCTGGTATTTGATGGCGTAGCCAATATATCCTTCATCTTTTATATCATACTATTTTGTCCAAAGTATTCAACAAGAAAAGCTGAGCGCCCACATATCAACAATAAACTTTATAACCTGTAAGTTGATGAAAACCTAATGTGATGCATTCACTGCGTCAGATGCGGCCGTTCTAATGATGGACGAAACGCATATCTCTGTCATTCGCTGTCCAAAAACCTCATAACTCCATTTGATCTTGATTTTCATCAAATGTTAATATTATAATGACAAGTGTAAGTGTCTGGCCATATATAAAGCCACAAAACCAACTTTGACGACACACTGGCACAGTGTTTAATTATTTAAACAATACGAGGTTTCCGCCCTTCAGCGACGATATGAAAATGTGTTGATTTATCATCACCAACAACACCATCTAGAGACAATCAGTTTATTCTTTTACATGTGCTTACAGTAAATGTGGATCGGAGATTTAAAACTTCAAAATGGACACAAAAAATGATGTTTCAAGTTTTATGAAGTAATGCGATTAAGAACAAATTTTATTTGTTATTCACTGATTATTTTCACCTGGTTAAACGCTGCGACCAGATAATTTTATTTATTTTTATTGAATAGTTTTTAGTATTGAATAAGTTGTTCGTCGAGTCAGTGAGTTTGAGAACCAAATGAGTTTGATTTATGACTGTAATAGAGAAATTGGTAAGATCGGACTCAAAAATGACTATTACATGAGTCACACATTTTATAACTCCGGAAGACTTGGGAATATGTTGTACATGTTGTATTATAATACTTCAGTGATTTTAAACTCCAGTCCCCATTCATCGTGGCCTGTACCAGTTTTACCGTAGTATCATTAAGATACTATTACAGTTTTTTAAATTTTTAAATGTATAATTTTTATTTTTTTATTTTGAGTAATTTTGTCGTGTTTTTATGATTTTAATTAGTTATAATTTTAATTCGTTTTAGTTATTTTAGTATAGTAGTTAAACTAAATGAAGATGAAAAATGTTGCAGCTATTTGATATAAAATAAGTTTAAAGTTTTTTTTTTTATATTTTAGTTAACATTTATTTTATTTCAAACAAGAATATGATTTGTATGGTTTAACTGTAATAACCCTGGCCGGTGCATTATTCAGAATATCTCCTTTAATGTTTCACAATAGAAATGAAGTAATTAACAGTAATACGTGAGGGGAAATGAAGACAAAATAAACCTCTCAAAAAGACTGTAGTATAACCTTCAATCGGAGTTGTTGTGTGTTGTTGATAAGCTACTCGTGAATTTTACATCTATGATAACAGCCGAGCTTGGCAGGGTTTAAACTCTTGCTCCTCTGTGCTTGTGTACTAGGGTTAACGTGTCAGAGGACAGGCTGACATTTATGATAAGAGTTTAAGATGTGTGTAGTAACAAATAAAATATGTTTGCCGTTCCATAGCTGGTGGTCATAGAGTGTGGGGATGATGTGTTTTTGTAGACCAAAACCTAGAAACAAGTAAGCATTTTAGCACTTCCTGTTCCGTCATCCTGAAGTCAGTGTGTTTTTGGTTAAATGCTTGAAATACAGTCTGTGGTGTAAGGCTGAACGCTATTGGAAAATAATTTAGTTTTTCTGTGATATGTATTGTGATATGAAAACAGTTTCATCACTTTTTTTCTTTACAATGGTCCCAGTGAACTGTCACAAGCCCCTAGCTGTCAATATCCCACTGTGACACAATGGATCATTCAGTTTGACCTTTTCTTATTAGACCAAAACGCACTTTAGGGAGGATTTTTATGTTTCATACACTTGTGTGTTTTCTCCTCTTCTTTTATCTCTAGGAAAGCAGCGAAGACTTACTTTGCCCTTCGACTGAAAATTACAACCAATATATATCAAGTCAAGTCAAGTCAAGTTTATTTGTATAGCGCTTTTCACAATACAGATTGCATCAAAGCAGCTTCACAGTATTAAATTAAAATAATACAACAAAGTTTGTTTCAAGAGGAATTTATTGATTGATAAATTAAATTAAATATCCCCAAAATATCCCCAACTGAGCAAGCCAAAGGCAACAGTGGCAAGGAACCGAAAAACTCCATCAAGTGACCTAATGGTGTCCTAAAACTCCATCAGGTGCCTTAATGGAGAAAAAAAACCTTGGGAGAACCCAGGCTCAGTCGGGGGCCAGTTCTCCTCTGGCATTGGATAGAGGCCGGATTGTAGTTTGAACTGTAGGATTATATGAATGCCTGGCTGAAGAGATGCGACTTTAATCTAGTTTTAAACTGGGAGAGCGAGTCTGAGCAACGAACAGTATCAGGAAGACTATTCCAGAGTTCTGGAGCCAAATGTGAAAATGCTCTCCCTCCTTTGGTGGTTCTGGATATCCTAGGTATGACCAAAAGCCTTGAATTTAGTGATCTTAAAGAGCGCGATGGATTTCAGTATTTAAATTTTTTTTGTGTGTTGCGGCAAAAATAGCAACAGTAAGTAGGCTAGCTCATCAAGTGCAACCGTTTGACGTCATCGACGCAGAATGCACTGCGCACCTGAAATGGCGCCCCCCATTGTCCAAAATATGTATAAAACGATGTGGATTTTTAAAAATAACGTAAATCTTTCATGGGTTTTCTACTACATATTTCAGTAAGAGACATCATTTACGTTATATTAATACCCGTGGTTTCCTTTAATGTCCCGATATACTCACGTTAGTTTTTTCATTCTTCGTTTAGGGGTAAAACGAAATTCGAAATACGTGACCAGTGATGGCGAACATACGACTCCGACCACACTGCTGAGAGCGAAGTTTAGATGAACATGTAAATATGTGCCAATGTGCGATGACCAAATCTATGTGGCATGGTGTTACTTTGGTAGTACCATGGTAGTACTGGTTAGAGTACATTCTTGTTGTTTGAATAAGAATGCATAATGCACAGTGCAGTGAAAGTATAAGATGCAAATGCATTTTTATAAATAAAAAAAATCATTGTACTGATTGATTATCATATTCATATGCTATGCTATTTACATGGTACACTACAGTTCAAAAGATTGGTGTCAGTAAGTTCTTTTCTTTTAAGAAATTAATACTTTTATTCAGCAAGGATGCATTGAATTGATCAAAAGTGAATGTTTATAATGTTACAAAAAATCTATTTCAAGTTAATGCTGTTAGGGTGAAAATTCAGCTTTGTCATCACAATAACATTTTAACATATATATTAAAATAGAAAACTGTTATTTAAAATTGTAATAATATTTCACAATTATCCTTCTTTTTTTTTTTTATCAAATATATGCAGCCTGAGTGAGCAGAAGATAAATTGTTTTACCGACCCCAAATGTTTGAATGGAATAAATGTAATTCTTTTTCTTCTTGTTCTTTATACAGTCACATTTATACAGTTCCTATGACATAGAAATTTTCGATATATATATATATTGTATATTTTTTATATTTCCAATTTTTTTTTCCAATTTTTTTTATTCTGTGTAATCATGAGGTAGATTGTTAAGCTAAACGAATTCAAACAATTCAAATAAACTTACAGTAAAAATAGCAGTCCAGATTTATTGCAGAACTGGCTCAGATTCTTGTAACAAAACGCACATGCAGTGACTGCTAAGAGCGAGAGCTGTTGTTTACCATTCACAACATGTCAAACTCAAACCCTCAGGGTAATTTCACAACCATCACTGTTGAGGAAATGCCTGTGTAAACTCTGGAGACAGACATGCATTTTTGTGCATTATTGAACCAGAGCTAAATCAAATCAAATGAACAGTAAATGTTTATATTTAGCAGGGT
The DNA here is from genome assembly GCF_965113295.1 of Leuciscus leuciscus. NCBI lineage: Eukaryota > Metazoa > Chordata > Actinopteri > Cypriniformes > Leuciscidae > Leuciscus > Leuciscus leuciscus. The sequence goes on along the minus strand of NC_138740.1, from coordinate 32,444,254 downwards.
TTTCGCGGGGCATTAAAAAGCATTAAATGGATTTTGCTAAAATTAAGGCCTTAAATGGCATTTAAAAAGCATTAAATTTGAATCCTACAGGCATTAAAAATGTAGATATAGTTTTGAAGAAAAGGTTATATTATCAATTTATTTGAATATAGCCTTCATAATTAAAGGAACCGTATGTACGAAATGTATTTCAATTAATCATAAAATGTCCCTGATATGTCACTAGACATTAAGAAATCATGTTCATTTCAAATACTTATATCACTGACAACAGTAGTCCGGCCAGGATATTGTCATTTAAAAGTGAAGTTGCAGCCCTCAACTGATGTTGATGTTGTCATGTTGTGTTTTGGCCTGAAGCTCCACCCTCCACCTATCTACCAATCACGAAGTCAGTAGTGTTTCGGCATCGGGGTTGCCAGCTCTGCTCTAGTTACCACAGCTGCAGCTACAAACGTGTCGGATAAAAAATGCCAGCCTATCTGGCAACCTCGAGTCAGGGGGGAGGGGGAGGGGATACACCGCTCTACAGTAATTTGAAAGTGATTGCAGTACCAGTTTTGGCCACAATCTTACGGTTCCTTTAATCATTTTTATTTGCTGTTGCAAAATATGTACGATAGTGTGATCAACGCGGAACCGGTTTGGTAATTGCTTCCGCCTGGAGCAAAATTGCCGTGATGCGGAGATGACGCGGGCCTTTTGTACAGCGGTGGACAGGAATAAAACTAGACCAGAAAAATGGGAAAAAGTACAAATTCCAGCAGAAGTGGCTGGAAGACAGTTTAACGCGTTCAAATATTTAACGCTATTAACGCAGCATCCGTTTTTTAAGGCTAGTTAATATACTGTCTTTATGTTGGTTCTACATTAATTTGGAGATTAACTGTGAAATTAATACATAATAAAATATATAAACTAAATATATACAAAAATGTAAGTGTTTTTAATTGCGATTAATTAGAAAAAATTGTGGTTAATAGAGTTAAAAAAAATTTTTATCGATTCATTGACAGCACACAATATATATATATATATATAATCTGTGGTTAGTCATGGGTCATGTATGGCATTAAAAAAAAAAGGCAATAAAAAGCATTAAATTTGATTTGAAGAGACCTGCAGAAACCCTGATTTAGTGTTTGGTACTTATTACTTGGGGTGAAGGTGTTGTGCTAAACCACTAACCCTAAGTATTTGAACACGATTCATTGTATCATCTTTCAGGATCCGGAAATGTTTGAATGAATGAGTTTTGTTGACTCGCTTCAGCTGCAGTGTTGCATAACCGCAGATGTCTTTAGCCCACATTTGCTCCACTTATTCACATTACGGATATGAAGCTCTTATGTGTTCAAAGGTCTCACAGATACTACATCTGTAATCTCTCTGTTCTATCGCGCAACATCACATCAACTTTACTTTTCATTTGTATGTATGTGCAATTAGTCATTTTAGTTCTTCAATGTCAACTCAACAACATAATTTCACTTAGTTGCCAATTTTCATTTAAAGCTTTTCATCTTATATTTATAACAAAATAGTTTTAGTTTAAGTTAACTATAAGAACCTTGTCTTTCACACACATACATGTTAGCTTGGATAATTATTGCACTTATAAACAAGATCTTGGTCACTTTAGTTTGTCAAAACATGTTTTTTTGGGGTTTTTTTTAGATTAAAGGGATAGTTCACTTTGAAATAAATTTTTGGTATGTTTTAGCTTACCTCAAGGTCATCCAAGATGTAGGTGTCTTTTTTTCCGCAGTAGTTTCAATTTTGATATTTTTAGGTCAAACCGTTCTTGTCTGTCAGTCATATAATGCAGGTCTATGGTCACTGTCTCAAAGAGCATGCACAGAGTCCAAATTAAAACAATTCCCCATCGTCCAAATTAAACAATTCCCCATCGTAAGTACACATTGATGGCCTAAGACACGAAACGAGCGGTTTGTACACAGCCATGTCCAAGTGATCTGATCTGACGTGTACGCAGACTGGTGCATAGATATATACACTAGATGTCGCCTTAAAGACATTCGTTCCAATGAACTGCCGTAGACAAGGCGACATCTAGTGTGTATATATCTATGCACCAGTCTGCGTACACGTCAGATCAGATCACTTGGACATGGCTGTGTATAAGAGGTAAAAACGATATAAATACTGTTCGTTTTCTCACACAAACCGCTCGTTTCGTGTCTTAGGCCATCAATGTGTACTTACGATGGGGAATTGTTTTAATTTGGACTCTGTGCATGCTCTTTGAGACAGTGACCATAGACCTGCATTATATGACTGACAGACAAGAACGGTTTGACCTAAAAATATCAAAATTGAAACTACTGCGGAAAAAAAGACACCTACATCTTGGATGCCCTTGAGGTAAGCTAAAACATACCAAAAATTTATTTCAAAGTGAACTATCCCTTTAAAATAAACTTTCTGACCAATCCATTTTGGAATGCAGAAAATCTGTATAATTAATGACATGGTGCTTGACACGGAACATATTATTAGTGTTGTAGTCTTCTTTATGTTTGTACTTGAAGCTAGTGATTCGAAAAACAAGTTACGGACATGATCAGTATGTCAAAATGGGCATTTTTGATGGGCTGTTACGATTAAAATCGAGAAAACAATCTACTATTAAAAACGTTTGATTTCTGCCTGGTGAATGATAAAATGGTGGGAAAATGTCTTGAACTGAAAGAGATATAGAAGCCATATTTGTGAAAATGGATTGCGTGACCGTTATCAGTCGTGCTCTGGATTGTAATGTCTGTTTACTTCCTGCAGGGTAATCCGGTTCATGGTTCGTCATGTGAAGTATTTCCTGGGTCTGCGCTATCAGGTCAGCGGTTGGGAGCATCTACAGACAGAAGGACCCTACGTCATCATCTCCAACCACCAATCATCTCTCGACGTGCTAGGTGAACCAATACACACAACCAGAGGTGTGAAGTCCAGGTTCAGAAAGTAAAAGTCCTCCTCAGTATTTTTGTTCCAATCACCTGGATTTGCTAATTAGCCCAGTTTTTCAGCCAGGAGACAGAACTAATTAGTGAAATCAGGGTGGAATAAACATATGGCAGGACTTTTACTTTCTGACCCCTGGACTTTACACCTCTACACACACACAACCAATCAACACTTAGTCAAGTCAAGTAACCCACTCTTGCCTTTCAAAACATGGTTTGGGATCGCAATCTGGGTCAAAAAAAAGCTCTGGGTCAAAATCCTGTTTAAAGAGCTCTGCCACCATGACCGGACCTGATGAACTAGCTTCTTTCTACATGCACACCCTCTACATGCTCTCCTCATCTCTGCAGGCATGATGGAGATACTGCCGGACCGCTGCACGATGATAGCTAAGAAGGAGCTGGTATGGGCCGGGACGGTGGGCATGATTTGCTGGCTGGGAGGAATCGTCTTCATCAACCGCCAAAAGACCAGAGACGCCAAGAATGTCATGAGTGAAGCTGCTAAAACCATGTTAGCCGACCAGGTCTCGTCTTTACTAAGTCTTCCTGACAATTCATTCATGTTAATTGATGGTATAATATGCTCCTATTGAGGTGTAGTTTCCTTTTTTATTTAAAAAAAATCACATTTACATGTTGTCATTATCATGTGACCCACCAGCATCAGTTGCGTCGCTTCATCCACAAATCCTCTTTGTTTAAAAAAAAAATCCATATTGAGAAAATGAATAGGAAAAATACTTCTTTTGATTTCTCTGAATACCAAACATTCTAACAACAGCGATGATGTCATTGTAATATTTTGCATACTAAATTGTGGTTTGGTACTTTGTTGCATCTATTTATCCATCGATATATTAATTGCTAGTCATTTTCAGTGGGTGCTGCAAAGAATCTCATTTTGTGTTTGAAACTTTCTGTAGATCCGATTGTGGGTGTTTCCAGAAGGCACACGGAATCAGAACGGCGGGCTTCTTCCGTTTAAAAAGGGAGCGTTTCATCTGGCCGTTCAAGCACAGGTGAGTGTTACTCCTGAACACCTGTGCTTAAAGACCCCTGTGGTGGAAATCAAGTTTTTAATGTTTGTTTGGTGTTTTAAAATATACTTTAAGACAAACCATTGCTGAGTATTTTCTTCTTAAAACTGCAGTGTATCAAAGACAGTCTCAAAAACACGGTTTGAAACGTCCCTGTTTCCTGCGGTTACAAACATGTAACCAATCCCGTCAATGGCTTTTCTCCACTGACATTCGATGATGTTCAGTTTTTTTAGAAGGCAGCGGTCTGACTCTGAGATGGTGAACGGGAACATGGTTTGGGTAACCCACTATTAGACGTTTGATAGCATAGACAAGGCAAAGGCTAATCATATGAATTACCGTTATGTGTCACGTTGTAAGAGCGATACATACAGTAAAGCGCATTCCCGTTCACATTGAGCCTGTATAATTCACTCTTCCTCTTCTTCTGAGTCAATTTCTGGTTCAAACATACAGTATATGGCTGAATTAAACCAGTATTTCCACTTGCCATTGTTTAACGTTTATCACAGTGGATCAGGTATTCTGAGCTGGTGTGAGTGTGTGGAGGCGGGGCTAATTTGCCTTTTCATTTTTCCGCGTATACTAAACAAGGCAAGGGTGTAGAGTTACATTAAAGTTCAAGAACTCATGAAGCAATTGTTTTCACAGGAAACTTTTAAATATGTCATTTTGATTGTCAAAGATGAGTTTTAAGACCTGATCTAACCTGACGTGTTGGTGCAAAGTACAAAGCTTGAGTAATTTACCAGCTTGAGCTCAAAGGTCCCTCATCAGCCCATGAAACCTGTGTCACGGGTCAGAGGTCGTAAGGGAGACTCTGGCTTTACCCTTGTAGTGTCGTGTGTTATCTTCACCAACAGAGGGAGCCGTTGTGTCTTATATTCGCTCCTGTTCAAGTGCAGCCACATAGAAACTTTTACTCTTATGCAATTGATCTGCACAAACTCATTTCCAAAGCCACATGAAACATTCCTTCAGCATTTCTTCCTTTGAGGCTTGTGAAAAAAGTTGAAGCCAATTGGATTATATTTGTATTGGGCGAATGAGACTCACGGCGGTTTGGTCACTTAAACTACTTCCTGTTTCACTTTATAGGCTTTATTTTGAATAGGGAAAGTTGTGTGTGTGTGTGTTTCTGTATATTAATTAATAAATAAGATTTTGAATGTTTTTGGAAAATGTCTCTTACTTGCTAGTTAGCTATGCAGTGCTAAACAGAGGCAATTGCCAGTTATCTTATTAATAATCTGTTATTTATACAAAGGTTTTTATTTTTTAATTCCCACTGAGTTACTACTTTATAGACCCCATGAAATGGTTTTAAAGCAAGTTTTCTTCCCTTTTTTTCTTTCTATCGAAACAGGAAGTTAGGCTAGTCATGTTAACAAAATCCTGTTTTGTAATAGCTAAACTACTTTATTGTGTTGTCAATCTAGAGAGCATTTGATTGAACCAAATTTTTTTTGCATGCCTCTAAACAATCAATATTTTTGGTTATTTTCTCTGAAGCGGGAAGACTGTACATTTTAAATCCATACTGTATATCTGTTAAAATGCTATTTTGTCCATTTTTAGGAGTGAACTAGCATATACATTAGGCTCAATGCTAACAAAGCCTTAAGGCTAATAATAAAATTGCATTTGTATGGCCACAAAAAAATATTTTGGATAATTGCTGTAATGTTGAGACAAACCTATATTTATATTTGAGACTGACTTTGGGCTGGAAAGGTTTTATGTCCGCACTTTCCCCTCAGAGTTGTTGGTGTAAAGAGGTTTTGGAATTAATTAGAAACGTGAAATTATTCTAATCGCAACAAGTTCATGTGAGGTAACATTAATTGTGCAAGTAAACGAATATTTTGGAAAGCGTGTATGTATATGTGGCTGTGAGTCTGTGTAGTTGTTATTAATAGTCATTTGACTTTATTCTGAACTTAAAGTCACTACGTGTGTGTGTACATTTGTGTGATGATGCTTACTGATATCAAAATGGCAGGCTGACATAAACAAAACCAGATGAGCATGTGCGTGAAGGCGGACAGACATCACTTAATCTAGACCAGAGTAATGGAGCCCTGATGGTTCTCATTAGTTAAGGCAAAATATGTGAACAGTCTATGCTTTTCTTCTCTTTATCTGTGTTTAACATCTTGGCATTACGCAGCTACACCACATGTGACCTGACGGAGTTTTATACCTGGTCTAGACTTTGAGATGTTTAGTAGAAATTGTTTAATTTGGGGTGTCAGCTAAATATTTACATAAATAATGTGAAATACATGCAAAATATTGCTAACCTTTTAAAAATGCTATTAAATGTTTAATTTATAATTTTATTGTTATTTTACAACATTTCATGGAGTAAAACATTTTAAATATGTGTTTCTTTTATGTTTATTTAGCATTTTTAATCAATTAGTTGATTCATATTATTTCATTTATTGATTATATGTGTATATTAGTAAATTATAAAAATATATGCAAAATATTTTTTACCTCAAAATGGTAATCAATATTAAAAATATATATATATATAATTTTGTTACATTTAGCTACATTTTAAACATGTATTTTAAAATGTATATGTATTCTTCTTTCATGTTATACATATTCTTTTATATATATATATATATATATATATATATATATAAACAAAAACAATTTTTTTAAGTAAAACATGAACATTTTAAATTATGTATCTGTCATTTTATATTTATTTATATTTGTAAAATATAAATTAGTAGTAAATTCTTTCACTATCAGACACCCGTTTACACACACGGTCCAGCTGTGTCGTCATGAGAACCGACCCTTTCTGCGTCTATTATTAGTCTGGGAGGATAGTTGAGTCTGTGTCTGATCATATTTTTGTGTGTGAGAGCGTTTCTAATCCCTGCTGATTTACTGTCTACTGCACATCGACCAATCATCCCTCTCTCTCTCTCTCTCTCAGGCTCCCATCATACCCATCGTGTTCTCGTCCTACAGTAACTTCTACCTACGAAAACAGAAAGAGTTCAAATCAGGTAATGCACATTACAATGTTACAGAGAAACACAGGGTTCCTGCACAGTGTGGAAAAGTATGGAATGTCATTTCCAGTTCTGGATAAGTATTTGAAATGATTCGTGTTTCCAGACTATTGTCCCTATTCTGATTTATAAACTCAAAAAATGTGAATTTCTGAAAACAAATGTATTGTACGAGCAGGCAGCCGAAAGTTTAGTGGCTGTTTAACACGACTGAATGAATTCAAGACGCACATCTTCATTAAACAAATAAATAATAATACATTATTTCATCAGTAAATTAATAGAAGAGCTATATAATATTTTGAATATGATATTTTCAGAATTAATGTAATCAGTGCTGGTATTATTTTAAAATGTATGAGACAATTTAACATGTTATTACATTTATGTATAATGTATGCAGTCATTGAAAATGTGAATATAATCAATATTATTTTATTATTATTTTGACAATATTATTTTATAACTTGTATGAATTTACATTATTCAGTGAATCCTGTATTTTAGCATTGCAGTTTTAATAAAATGCTGGGCATTGGTTTAGTGTGATATTTTGGCAGTTATTTGGAACAATATTCCACCAATTATTTGGCAACGTAATAGAATACATTTTCCGAATGTAACATCCATGTTAACAGTTGGATTTTAAAACCATTTATCAGATGTTAAATATAGTCTGAAAAAGTATGGAATTTTGAAATGAAAAATAACCTGGAAACATTAGCCCTTTTTTTGTAAATTAAAGAAATAGTTTACTAAAAAATAATTTACTCATATTCCTGTCGTTCTAAACCTGTATGCTCATGAAAAAGGATAAAAACAGTAGTCCATATGACTGGTGCACTTTATTCCACATCCTCTGAAAACTAAAATATCAGTTGTTGTTATTATTATTTAGTGAATTATTACTTTAAGAACTAGTCCTTGAAATGCATTGTGGGACGTGTTTATGAGTGATGATAATGATGGCGATTATGGCTGACATTTAGAAATGACTTAATTTAGGGTTTCAGCAAATTATTTCTAAAATATTTATTTTAATATGTGAAATAATGTTTGTAACCTTTCAAAATGCATTTTATAGCCATTGCTGATACAGCGTTAAATCATTAATACATTTGAAATGCATTTTATCATATGCATGTATGCATTTATGCATGTATCATATATTTAACTATATTTTTTAACATGAATTAAACCATTTTAAATATGTATTGGTTTATTTGGAATTTTTTAATAAATTAGTAGCTGATTATTTCATATTATTATTTTATTTAAAAAAAAAGAAGAAAAAAAAGAAGTGTGTGTGTGAAGAGTTCAGATGCAAAAGCCTCTAAAATGTTCTTATAGAATGATAATTTTTATCAAGCTTGTATATTTAAGTTCAGTAATTTCACTTAAATGACAATTAATAGGTAATCTTCATTGCCATTTGAGTGAAATTATTGAATTTAAATATACGAGCTTGATAAAAATGATCATTCTAGAAGAAAATTTCAGATGGCACTTAGAGGCTTTTGCATCTGAACTCTTCATATATATATATATATATATATTATAAATTAAAGTGTAAATATTAAAATGCATGTTGAAAGGTTACAAATATTTTGCAGATATTTCACATATTTAAATATTTTACATATATTTAGCTGAAACTCCAAATTAAACAGTTTCTAAATGTTCATTACATCCATTATCGCCGCCATTTCTACATTTTAAAACATGAATTAAAACATTTAGGCAATTTAATGACTAATGAACATTTCCACATTGTTTCTAACAGGAACCATCACTCTGAAAATTCTTCCAAAGATCGAGACAAAGGGACTGACGGCAGATGATGTCACAGCTCTCTCCGACCAATCATTCGGCGTCATGCATTCGGCCTTCCTGGAGATCTCCAGCCAAGCCGCCCAGTGCAACGGGCCTTCCAGCCACTGAGCGCTGCCGTCGCGCCCTTTCTTTCGCTCCGACAACAAGGATGGCTCGAGACTACGCCGTTGCCGCGGTGACGGTAACCACGACAACCAGGCGCTTTAGTATCCTCTCCGACGGCCCCGTGAAGCAGGAACACATGTCCATACAAACAAAAACACACAAGCATTCACGTTGACTACATACAGATGTCATTTTAGCCAAGTTTTGATCTCCCGTTGGACTCCAGGGGGCGCTAAGCAGCGGAACAGTGTGTTTTTTTGTTGTTTTTTCACCTGGCCTGGTGCGACGCTTTGTTCCGTGTCCTTTTCGACGTCGGACTGCTTTTGTCGGCGACGGGTTGAGTTTTGGAGCGACGCCCTGAGAACGTCTCGGATGTGCGTTCGACATGCATGCCTTTTTGACTTTCTCTGTTTCTCTTCCTTTCACTGATTTTACAAGGACTCGTTTCGTTGGTTCGTGTAGCTCGCTTTTTCTCGAGGTACTCTGCTTGCATTATGGGAAATCGGTGACAAATATCTGTTCGTTTTTTTTTTTTTTTTTTTTCGTATGCAAGTCTTATTGGTTGCCAGAGTATTTTTCAAGGGTGAGCGCTCAGAGATGCCCTTTTATTGTTTTAGATAATTGATTTAAAGGAAAATTGCTGACCAAAAAGTGAATTCGGAAAAATGTCCCAATACACTCCAGAGTAAAGCTTTTTGTGTCGTCACAACCAAGGATTTTGAAAAAAATGCCAAGAGATCGTTTCGCTGCTTTCAAGGTTAGTTCATAACGAAGCTTTATCAAGTGCGGCTTCTTCCTGTGCCATGTGTCCAAAGTGTCTCAGCCGGTGGCTGCGTAATGCTAGAATATTGTGAGAAACGCTATTGATTATTGATCTGTGATCAGTTTGATTGGCGTTTAGGGATAGAAATATGTTCCGGTTGGCTTAAGTTCATTGCTTTGCTCGTTTCTTTTGTTTTTGTTTATTTTCAAGCTACGAAATATCAGATTTTCATTCATACAGATGTATTTAACATTGTTCAATCCTATTGTTTAAAGTAGAAACCATTTACAAGTGAACTATTATTATAATAACTGATCGAATAAGTATTATCTAACACATTATATAGACTATGGCACAAGGAGCCAACTTAACTAAAATGTGTTTAAGAGTCATTATTATTCAGACTTTTGATGGACGAAATCGAAAATGAGAATTTATTTTACATATGTTAGCAGATGGTAGCATCAAAACCTGGATTGTTCTTCCAACACCTCTTATAATATGATCCCAAGAAATGATTCTAATGTAAATCGCTGAGGTTTGTAATGTTTTAAGTGGATATTGACGTATAGAAAGAATGATGCCGCTAAATTGCACTCTAGAAATGAACCATATTCGCAGATCAGATATTAAACTTTATCTTAAACTTTAAGTTTTTACCAAGGAAGTCCATATGAAAAATGATGAAATATATATTTGAAAAATGTTCACAATTTAATCTCAAAATTACCAATTATTTAACATCTATTTATTAGACCAGACTGTATCACCAGCTTATGGCAGGATGATAATATAAATATTTGTAATTATTTCAAAGACATTTCTAATCGCGCTGCATTTTTGAATCTTATATTTAATGCTTGATGTTGCGGTTCTTATTGTTTAAGAATGTATAACATCTTTGATATAATATGTACAATGTTATTTAAGAGGACTGAACTGTACGCTTTACATTATAATGGCTCGCTGAGCTGAAAGACATTTTCAAAACTTGATTTGAACGAATGTTTGAGTTGGTTATTGCTAAATGTCCAAATAAAACCCAGTGATGATTATTATTATTATTATTTTTATAATTATTACCACTAGTTGTACAAATTTAAATACTGATGCAATTATGGAACCCTTTTATGTTGTGTATTAGGTCACAGATTTTATAAGGCCTTTTCCTTTGTTTTCAGTGTAATTTCTGCCCTGCTGACTGAAAACCGTGCTGCGTACACGAATCAATGTACGAAAGGGTGTACAAGGTGTTGTGTGATTTTCACCAAAGCTATTAAGGATGTATAACAGGGGAAAGCTTGTAAAAGCTCTGATTCTAAGATCCGTTAGACGAACCTGTCAGACATTTCACGGGCAGCCTTGTGTACGTGTGTGTATGAATGTGTGTGTGTGTGTGTGTGTGTGTGTGTGTGTGTGTGTGTGGTCCATTGTGTGTGCTGAATGTGTGTGTATGGTGACCAGACACACAAATGAGCTAAAGCCCATTGTAAAATCTGTAAAGTCATATAAGACGATGATTATATATAAAAATGTTGATTGTGGTAGAATCTGGATGCGAACTGTTAAACACATCTAGGACAAAGAGTTAATAAAATCGTCTGTTTTTTCCAATATAAATGTTAGGATTTGTTTTTGATGTCATCTGTGTGTGTATCTTTTTCTTTGTTTTTCGTTATCGTTTTACACACACACACAGGTTTCCATGTTTTGTGGGGACTTTCCACAGACATGGTTTTTATATTGTACAATAAAAAATTCTATATATAGTAAATTATTTTCCAATTGAGGATGTTCCAAAATGCACGTAAAGTATGAAGCTAAAATGGTCTCAAAATTAATGCATTTACAAAATGTGATTCACAAATGTGCAAGCTAATTCACATAAATAGTTTATACATCTGCAAACATCAATTTACAAACTTATTACCTAATGCAGATAAATGTTGAATGTCAGTTTGGTTGTGCATGTGCAAACATGAGTTAACATACTTTCAAAATATGATTAACATGCTAAATTCATATTCACCCAAAAAAAGTTTATATAATTTTTCATATATATACACACACACACACACTGTGGCGAGCAGGACGAGGGATTGATAATGAGCGACACCTGCACGACGCTCCGGTCTCGAATCTCTCATGGAGGAGCAGAAGCATAAAGGAGGAGCGACGACAGTGAAGATCGAGAGAGGAACAGGCCTGGATTTATGTTATGTTTTCTTTGTTTTATTATGTGAAAGCAGTCATCCGTGAGGGTCTGCTGTCTTTTACTTTCATTTTGTGTTTGTTCATTTTATTATTAAAGTCTGTGAATGTTCGGCGGTTCCCGCCTCCTCCTTCCCACAATAACGGACTTTGATATATATATAACCTAATTGTGTTTTTGAATTACTGTTTGCATATTTAGTAAAATTTTGTCATTCATTTTGAGACTATTGTAGCTCCATAGTAAAAAGCAACAACAACAACAAAAAAAACTATATTAAGTAAAAAAATAAATTGTAACAAATTGTAAAATTTGTGAACAACAAACTATAGAAACATTCAATGTTTAAGCAATTTTATTTAAAAAATGTAAACATAAAAATGATGTTGAAGGTTTTTTCCCAATAGAAATACTCAGGAGAAGAACATGGAATTATAAATATATAAATTTACATATCTCCTGACCCAAACCTACACATAGAGACCCATACAGCTGCACTTACACCAAGATTAAATGAGAGAAATACATTGAAAAACATTATGAAAAAATCAAAGCACCTGGTCATCCACCATAAAACTCCGAGAATTTTGTTAGTTTGACATTGCGCTTCCCTACATGCTCTTTAAGTGGATTGAACATGTTTACATGGTTCAGACCCTCTGATCAGTGCTGCAGTTGTTCATTTAGACATCAGATATTGGTTTCACTTGGATCCAGCCCATCTTTGAGTGATCGTCTAGTTTTCCTGGCAGGCACCTGATAAAGACACACATAAGATGTTTTTGTTATATTATCTATAGAAACAGATTGTACAGATACGTTTCATAAACATACATATATGCTTACAGGCTCCGATCCGCTCCTCCAGGAACCCGACCTGCTCGCTGAGCGAGTCGATACGGTCTAGCTGCTGCAGAGAATGCGACAGGAAGTTGGTCCTCTCGGACAGGAAGCTGTTATCGTCTCCCGCGCCATCCAACGGGAAGAGTGTGATGAAGGGAGCCAGAACCATCTCTAGTTTCTGCAGAGAGAGAGAGAGAGGAAGGTTTTCTTACATTTAAAGACACTGAAATTATGTCTTTATTAAATTTTTGTTTTATTTTTTTAAGTGAGACTAAAACGGCAAATATGAGAATAAGGTAAATGCTGTTATTCTGAAGCTTCTATTCATCAAAGAATTCTGGGGGGGAAACGTATGGTTTCTAAAGAAAAATATTAAGCAGCACAACTGATTTCAACATTGATAATAATCAGAAATGTTTATTGATCAGCGAATCATCTTTTAGAATGATTTCTGAAGGATCATGTGACACTAAAGACTGAAGTAATGATGCTGAAAATTCAGCTTTGATCACAGGAATAAATTACATTTGAACATGTATACATAATTTAGTCATGAAACTCTTCTGAGCAGCTGACTGCTTCTCTTAAAGCCAATCGATCTGTTTGTTTTATCAACATAACATTTTTTTATTTCCGTCCCGAACCGGCTCATGGGAATTTTCCTAGCCCTCCTCCTTCCCCAGCACCACCTGCCTAAATCTGTGAGAGGTTCTCCCTACTTCACTTGCAGCAGCTCATTAGCTATTCATAATTCACCCTTCATGTCTTCACTAATGCATACTGTAGCAGATCTAGTCTATATTTTATTATCAAAATATATTATTATAAAATATAATACAGAAAACTGCTTGTCACCGAATGAGGAATATGAAATTGAATATGCATACTACTGTTTTATCCTTACATAATGCATACCCTTCACATACTGTTATTACATTTACATTTGAGTGTTTTACAGTACATACTCTAGTCTCTCTAGAGTATATGAATATTGTTTTGTTTATATCTTAATTGAGCGAGGTTAATGAGTGCAAACTTATTTATTAACATTTTCAATAACTTTAAATTACACATAAACCTTTTGGAAGTGCTGAAAAACGTTTTTTGCCAACTAATGTTGTTAATAATGTGATGTAATACCTCCTGTTCCTGTGGTGCTGACTGAAAAACAAACTAACTATTATCTACTAGAAATATCTGCCGAACACACTCTTTTCCTGGCAAACAAAGACGGTTAAAACCTGTATGTGTGTTTTATGTTTCCAAACCTGTGACGTGTGAGGTTGACTACTGCTTTTAATTAAACCATTAGCAAGGCTTTGAACCAATAACCTCTCTTGGCAAACGTGCTACAGTTTCCTGTCGTTTGAAGTAGGATGTGTCCTGAGGGTGTGTGTGTGTGTGTGTGTGTGTGTCTGACCTGCTCGAGGAGCTCCACTCTGTTTTTAAGCATCTGAACTTCTTCGGTAACGTTCTCCACCAATCCAAAACCTCCACCTTTAAGAACAAAAGAAAAACACACATAAATTAGAGACGGACCACACACACACTGACATTCAGCCTTCATTAAAACCCAGAACGCAGTGCACAACTCTATTTTTGATGTTTTAAGATCCAGGCTTTGAACATAAGTAACGCTTTTATTCAGACAATATGCAAACACACAAACTGACTTTTGTAAGACAGTGTTTTATGGTTATATTTGTGCATGTTCTCTGATTGCATGAATCCATGATTAATATCCAAAGCGCTCCCAGAGCAGACCAAAGATCACAGGAGAGTAGAAAGACAGACAGAAATAGAAAGAGAAAGAGAGAAATTGAGTGTTGGGGGTGACAAAGGAGGAAAGTTTGAGGTTTGGCAAGAATATGATGCAAATACTTTGATATGCACTCGGGTCCAAAAGTCTGAGACAACTAGAGAAAATTCTTGTTCTTTGTTTTTCAATTGAATACAATATATATGTGTGTGTGTGTGTGTGTGTGTGTGTGTGTGTGTGTGTGTGTGTGTGTGTGTGTGTGTGTTCCTTCAAATTATATTATATATTATACAGTTTGAGTAAAAGTTTTAACTTAAATATGTATATGTATATTTTTTTATTTTAAATATTTATTTATTTATTTTCCATTTATTTATTTATTTGTTTATTTTATTCACTTATTTAAATAAATAATGTAATGTATTTTATGTATTAAATTATTCATTAAATAAATTGTTTTATTGATTTGCTATGTATTTGTTATTAATAATACATTATTTTTATTGATTGACTAATTTTGCTATTTGTATGTCCCCTTTTGCTTTAATGACAGCAGCACTCAGATCTGATGGTCAAAATCTTATTTTTCAGCATGATTGTGTCCAAAAGAGCATCTTGTGCGCGCGTCAGTGTCAGCAGGAACATCTGACAGCTTTTGCAAAGAGTCACATGTCACTAATTGGTTTATTGTGACCAAGAAAGAGTGCAGAATCTGAAATATTTCTTCATGTTACATTAGATCTCTTTGCTTAAAATTTTTTTTTTTAAACTACAACGTTGTACATGTCCCAAGAAATCCCAGTGTTCTGAGACATTTGCACTCCACAATAGATGAAATCAGGTCATATTTAATCACAAGCTTCAGTATGAGATAACTGTGACTGTGATTGGTTGTTTTGTAAATGGACGTGATTAAGACCCAATCATATCAGAGCTCAGCCCAGTAAGTCCCGCCCGTTGGCTGTTTTTCTGAATGTTTTAGGTTATGAGCCCTATCAGTCTTAAAACTAGTCAATGGGTCGCGCACACACACATTTTTTCCTCAGCGTTTGATTTGGCTGTTTCCACAGACGCACACTGAAGCTCAGTCAATCTGTCCCAGATGTGTGTGTTATGAAGACACGTGGGAGAGAGAGAGAGCGAGAGAAGATTTGTGTGAGGGAAAACAGTGACCCCCAGCAGTCTGAGTTTGATAGATATGGAATGCGAGCTACGGATTGAGCCAAAAGGAAAACGGGAACAGCGGCTACAAATCGTGTCCGGCAGTGGCCTCTTTAAATGCGAAATCACCATCATCGTACAGCTAAACACTCCTTCTATCTGATGACACTAATGTAGCTTTAAACTCAAGGTTTTAGGGACTTTGGGCCCCAGAAACTCAACAAAGTATTTGTCCAATAGTTGAGGTCAAAATGAAATTTTAACTGATCAGGGCTCTCTCGCTCTCCATGTCTGTCTTTCTCTGATCCTTTAGACTTAAATAAAATGATGAAACATTTTACTTAAAGGGGAAGTATGTAATTTTTTTTAAGTAAAAAAATAAATAAAAGGAAAAATATGCTAAATCAGCAAGCTGTAGAAAGGCACAACAATGGATGAAAAACTAAAAACCAATTAATGCTAGAAAAACATGACTTTTTAAAATGTTTGTTGACATGCTCACACTAAATGAATGCTGAAAATTATTTATAAAAACCTCAAATAATATTTATTTTATTTTATAATAAATATATAAATATTTTAAAACAGATTTTTATACAGAAAACTAATCATCTGTTATTAGCTATCACTGTCATTAAAAAAATACTTTAAAAAGCTTTTTATTAAATACTTTAAATAAATATTTTTATTAAATTAATTAATTGTATTTGTTATTAAATCATTTACTTTTGATCATTTTTACTGTAGTAACAGTAACTGGTTAATAACATTTGGTGTAAATGTTTGTAAGGAAACTTCTTGCTGGTCAGTAAGACTGATGACACATGTTTTAAAGATTACACTGTCATTTAATAAAAAAAAATATTTTAAACAATTAATATTTTAATTATTTTTTTTAATAATCTTGTTTTAATTGAATTATTTTTATAGTAACCGTAGCAAATAACATAAACTGTGGTTGTGCTTAATGTTTAAGTGTAAGGAATTACTCTTGCTGGTCTGTAAGACAAAAAAAAGCTTACATTTTGAAAGACATCTCAAATTATTATAGTTTAAATAATTAATATTTATATTAATTATTAGTAGTAGTTTAAGCATAAATTCTTAGTTTAAATTATAATTATTAGTTTAAATAATGCTTTTTTTTTTCTTTTCTTTTTTACTGTAGCAAGTAAGATATTTGGTGTAAACTGTGTTTACCATGGTACATGTTAGTAGGGGAACTACTCTTGCTGGTCAGTGAGTGAGGCTGATGACAGGTTTAGAGTAAACTGAGCTTCTGCACCTCGAGTCTCAGGGGACGTCCCACCAGACAGATGTGGCACAGGGTCAAACTCAACAACGCTGAGGTCTGACTAGTGTGGGAACAGAGAGACTAGTGTGTGGGGTCACTTAAAGGTTTACTTTGAAATATTTCTCCTTTGATATCTAAAAATGAATAAAGAAACTAAGCATGTCCTATAGAAACAAGGTTATCAACAACATTTAGATTGCCTTGCTAGCTTTCAACTGCCTGGATTCATACATTATTACTGAGATTTTGAAATGTGCTGCTCTCTCTTGTACTTTCTAGTAAGCAAACTCCAGGAATGCGTGTTTGAGCTCCAGCCAACAATCAGAACGAGTGGCGATTATTTTAGCCTGTCGCTAGGAAACAGCGAACATGACTATTTAGGGCCAGAGGAGATTCTGTTCATGCTGTTATTTTTAAATCGTAGACAGATATGAAATAGTTTAGGGAAAGAAAACAGAGGAGAGGAGTGAGAGGAGCGCTGCCAACAGGCTTAAAGACACAAGATAGTTTTGGCAGAATATAGAGACAGACAAAGGGGAGAGTATAATGTTCAGTAGCTTCTCATAGGGACTTCACTAAAGAACTCAAACTTTAACAAAGACTTTAGATATACAAAGAAGACATTTTAATATGAATAAGAGAAAGTGCAACTCGGAATATGGCGGAATAAATCCCGCCTTCAAAATAAAAGAGCCAATCAGAAGTTGGTAAAGTTGCATCACTGGCACATTGACAGCTCCGGCCTGAAAAATGCAGGGTTTTTTTGTCATGATTTGAGCATTTAGAAACCAAATTTATTAGACAGTTGTGGTCAGATTTCATCCGTGATTTCAAATATGAAATTTAATCGTAAGTTTGAAGAATAGCTTTGGAAATGTTGGCTGTGAGTGAAAGGACTTGCCTTAAAGGGACTGTGACTTTAATTCCGTTATTGCTGGTACAAAAACAGCATTATTATTTTATACCATTAAAACTATATATAAAAAAAATATATATTGTTAAAATAAAATATAAATATTACATGAAAAACTTATTGTGAAAAAAGGCAACTAACTGAAAAATAATAATAAAATAAATTCAACTAAAACTAAAACTTAAAATAAGAAATCATTTAATCCTAGATGGTAATATTTAAAAAGCCCAAAAACAAAAAACAAAAAAACAAAAGTAAAATAACAAAATTACTCAAATTTAAACTTAAATGAAAAGTGAAATATATCAAATAAAAGCTAATCCAGAAATATTAATAAACAAAACAATAATAGTATATAAAAAAATATTAAAAAATAACACTAGTACAAGAGAGTCACTTGGTTGGAAATTATAAGCAAATCAGTAATGTTTCGTTTATAAATAAACTAGTGTAGTTGTCATAGAGTAACATTATATTTTTTTAATAATAATTAACATTTAATAATAAATAAATAAATGTTTTTATTAAAATATTTATAATTCATTAAAACTAAAAATATAAATGACATTAAAATCATGTTCCATGAAGATATTTTGTACATTTCCTACCGTAAATATATAAAACATTTATTTTTGTGAGTGGATGCAGCACAATCGCCAACATAAATGAAAAACTTTAAAGGCGATTTTCTCAATGTTTCGATTTTTTTGCAGAATCCTCAGATTCCAGAGTTTTAAATAGTTGTATCTCGGCCAAATATTGTCATATCCTAACAAACCATACATCGATGGAAATCATATTGATTCAGCTTTTAGATGATGTATAAATCTCAATTTCAAAAAATGTACCCATGTGACTGGTTTTGTTTGTCCAGGGTCACATATGTCGTAAGATACTGGTTGTTCAGGTGGTCTGTTTGGAGGCAGACGGATGTGGTCCAGGTTTGTGGTCGCTGTGGTCACCAGTCACAGTGCACTATTACTCACGGTACGAGTTGAGAGTGGCATAGCGCGTACCAAAAGTAATAATGAACCGTGAGGCTGGTCAGGGTTCCACCTGTAGGGGGCGCTAGAGAGGAAACACACTTATATACTGCGCTATAATAGCCCACACTTACCCATTATGACATATTTTCACACACTGTAATTGCATTACCACTTAAGCCCATTACTTGTTTTGTTTTCTAAATGCTTTTTCTGTACTATTCTTCCTAAATAGTCTGCGAGTTTAGAATAAATATGTCTCTATTCATTGCATTTTTGCAAGCAGTATGCCAAAAGTGCCGGGTTTTTCTAGTGGATTTGTGAAGTATGCATCTGTTCATGCTTTTTTGGTTAATATTGCCCACAACCCTCTTGTGCAATGGAAATGGATATCTGAGACCGTCCTATTCCTACATTTTCAGTTGCAGAAAAGTGGTCAGGAATGTGAGACCAAAACTGCCACAGTAGTTTATAAATGTAGGAACTTATAATGAATAATGAATTTAGATGGATGCGGACAGGGATCTGTGGTATTGCAATGCAATTTTAAGATATAGTAGTGTGTTCCAATGCTTATATACGCTAAAGTGTGCAGTTTGTCCTGATGTCATCATGTGTGTGTGTGTGTATGGAGATTCATGGTTCTTGAATCTTGAGTGCTGATGATGAGTATCTACTTCAGTATGTCTGCGGCTGATTATAATGTATATATGTCTTACCAGCATCGCTACTGGATGAGCGATCGTCTGGTTTTGGAGGAGCGGTGGGCGGGGGGGAGGGGGGAAGACTTCTTGAACACGTTATTTCATCTTCAGCCAGACTGAATCCCTCCTGACACACACACCGATAACTCCCCAGCGTATTCACGCACTTCTGTGAGCAGCGATGACCTTCCTTACACTCATCCACATCTGAGAGAGAAAGATGTGAACCACTCTTTTAAAAGAACCACTCTTTTTCCCCTAAAGCCCATATATATTGTTAAAGCTGTCGTGCACCAATAACATTAAAATTAAAAAACATTAAAAAATCTCATGACCACTTTCCACCCTTAAACTAATTTACAAATATATTCTAAAAATATGATTTTAAGGAGCAGTGAAATGGTTTTTTTAATGAGCCCTTTAAAATAATGTGTACAAAGCAACTACTTTCCACCCATAATTATTTTTATATTTATATAAAAACAGGAAACAGGACTTTCCTTGCTCTTTATTAAAAATGTAATAATATCAAAAAAATATTAATATAAAACACATACACACACACACACACACATATATATATATATATATATATGTTTTTGTAAAGTCCTGATTTCCATATGAGCTCTTTAAAATAAGGGTACAAAGTGAAAAGTCCTAAATTAAATTTAAATTTTTTTATTTATTATTTACCACCTGTCCCCTTAGGTGTTAACTGTATATACGGCTCACAATCAGGAATGCACCGATTTAAAAATGTTGTCCGATACCGATAATTCTATATATTTGAAAGCCAATAACCAATATATTGGCCAATAAATCTAAATCCAAATTTTTATGTCATTTTTGAGAGCCTCATTACAAAACAAAAGTCTCACCATTAAAAGCATGTCCCAAGCACACAGTTATAATGTTCTCAATTTAATTTTATGTAGCTTATATGACAGACTTGTCCAGCACATGTTGCTCTTAACTGTATTTTCCCTTTTTTAAGTGATTCCAATCATAATTCCAGCAATTTAAAACCATCATGGCGAACAGTGCTCATCTAAAATATCTCAGTTGAAGGAAATAATACATTATTTATCAGCTTTAATACAGTGACCAAATTTTCCTATCAGTCCGATAACAATAACATTAAAAACGATCATATATCGCCGATATATTGTGCATCCCTACTCACAAAGCATGCAATTCTTTGTGCATGCAACACATTTTATAAAGCACGCACCATGAACATAACAGTAAATGAATGTTAGTGTGTGTTTGTGAGTACCTATTTGACAGTATCGTCCCGTCCATCCTCTCGGACACGAACAGTGATTCGGCCTTATACATGACCCTCCATTTACACACGTCTTCTCACACACCGCTACAGAGAGAGACGTGGAAATACACACACATATGCATGTATGAATTCAAATGTGAAAACCCATTCAGAGCTAACGTTAACCAACATGACTTGTAGACCTCCGGTTACCTTGGTTACAGTTGTGTGAATGTATGCGTCGCCACCCCGGACAGCATTCTGGGTAAATGTGTACATTAGGAGCCGCTCTGCTCACCTGCCTGTAAGAAACCCTGTAGATTGTCCTGTAAAACACATAGTCTAGTGAAATGCTGATACTATATGCAGTGTAATATAATATTTCTTGTGTTTTTGTGTGATCTTACTTGTATGTGCTGCACATGCGCTGGTTTTGGCACATGGTGATGTAGGGTTTGTGGACAGGCTGAAGGAACGACTCTGTGCTGTAGGACACACGATGACTCCATGCGTCTCCAACACACACTCTCCTTCTGAAACACACACAGACACACAGTTATAAACAAACACACTCCTACACACAAATATTGCTTATTCATTACCGTTCAAACGTTTGGGCTCGGTAAGATTTTTGAACTCTTTTTAATAAGAAGTCTCTTCTGCTCACCAAGGCTACATTTATTTGATCAAAATAGATTCAAAAATATAGTTTATGTTATTATTACAATTTAAAATAATATATAAAAAAATGCAATTCATTCCTGTGACACAAAACTGAATTTTCAGCATCATTACTCCAGTCTTCAGTGTCACATGATCCTTTAGAAATCATTCTAATATGCTGAAACATTTATTATTATCAATGTTGAAAACTGTTGTTCTGCTTAATAGTTTTGTGAAAAAAACTATACATATTTATAAAAAAAAATATTTTGCAACATTATAAATACCTTTAAAATATCTTAAAAGTGTGTGTTAAATATAATGCTTGGAAAGACATTATATTGTCGTTTGTGTATCAAAAGCTTGCTGTCCATCAGTTCTAATGGGACGTGGCTGATTGATGTAATTAGCTGCTATTATATGCGTTGACCTTTAACCTTATAGTGACCCATGACCCCATGAGGCCCAAGAGCATGTGAATTGACACGTCCTAATACTACTAGTATGAATATGGCTAGTATCAATGAAATTCGGACGTACTACATTTGCTATAACTGTCATGTGACCTACCAGCATCAGTTATGATGCTTCACTGCCATTCATAAATCCTCTCCCGTGGCCTCATGGGATAGGAAAGTGTCAGCGGATGCGCACTTCAGAATCTCGGCAGAAGAAGTAGGTCATCCGGGTACTTCTCACCCACTCTTTTTCGAATACTATGTATTCGGACATACTACTCTTTTGGCGAACTGTTTTTCACGTACTATATACAATTTCGGACGCAGCGTACAGTGACTACTTTGTGTGTATGTGAGCCATTACCCGTGGTGACCATGAATCTGAGGCGTGCAGGTCACATGCAGGAGAAACAGAGAAGAGGAGAGCAGGACCGCTGTGTACATCTCTCTCTCTCTCTCTCCGTCTATCTGTCACTCTCTCTCAGGTCTGTCTTTCAGGAGTGTCTGTCCCCCTCAGGTACACCCAGGTCAATCAGCTACCTGAGAGAGAGAGAGAGAGAGAGAGAGAGAGAGAGAGAGAGAGAGAGAGAGAAAGGAAACATTACAGTATATACAGAGTCTTATACAATAGTACCTAATAATAGAAACCAATCCATAATAATACATTTAAATCAATATACAGTATAATAATAGCAATAGTATATGATGATCGATACAGGGGAAATAGTATTTATCACAAATATTCCTCTTGAAACCACATCCGATTCTTTGTATATAGAAGGTTTAAATGGCCAACTTTCTCACTTTTGCAAATGCTGATAAAAGTTTGCAAAAAAAGTTTGTACGATTTTTTACGGCAGTGGATTCCAGAATCCACCCTCTTCAGTAATAATAAATAAAAATCGTTTTTTAATAAAACATGGGACACTTTAATAATCTATTTTAAGAAGAATGTACCCTGTTTAAAGTAACTTGAGAAATAAGTGTCTTGTCTTTACCTCAGATCTAAGATCTTTGCCCACAGAGCACTGAACTAGTCTTTATGAAATGTTATTTCTGCTATACTTCCTTACTGAACAGCTGGATCCCATCATACTGTACATACAACACACAGAACAGACATTAAGAATAAAAAAAACATGCAATTTGTAACCATTTCCCATAAGCGCACAGTTATAACCTGTTTCATGTTTAAACATGAGAGTTAATGCACTTTTAAAGGCAGAAAATTAATCATCATTAATAAGTGCATTTGTTACAGATCACAGCTGATTGAATCAAACACGGTTCTAAGAAATGTGTGTTTTCATAAGTACACACATATTCGCATGCATTATAACAGTGCTGACGCTTTAAAATCAGATCATAACTCATAACGCAGATAAAGTGGTTTCATTTTCATCTGGGTGTAATGAAGATACATTTCTGTGTTTCCATCTGTAACATGGAGATTTCAGGTTACACAGGTTTTAAATATAACTTTAATAAGAACATGTTATTAAAAACATGGCTTGGATTACTGAAACAGCACTTAGCATGTCGTCCCGCCACACACACGCGTGAACAAACCTCTGCTTCAGATGAAAACGAGACTTTACAAAGTCAACTATATTAAAAGTCATTTCTCTTCTTGAAGTTCATTTTAACCTGTATGCACATGTACACACACGTGTGTGTTCTCTCATCTTGAACAGCTTACAGTAATCATTAGGTTATGGCTGGTTTAATGAGTTCAGGTTTAAAGCGCGGTGTAAAACAGGTCTCAGTGTTCCCTAGAGAGCTTTTGACAACAGCTATTATACCACACCTGTGTGTGTGCTGTGTGTGTGTGTGTGTGTGTGTGTGTGTGTGTGTGTGTGTGTGTGTGTGTGTGTGTGTGTGTGTGTGTGTGTGTGTGTGTGTGTGTGTGTGTGTGTGTGTGTGTGTGTGTGTGTGTGTGTGTGTGTGTGTGTGTGTGTGATAAATGAGAGAGCCAAATTTCCTCACTTATATAGTGAAACATTATGACAACCGACAAGTGAGGACATTTTACAGGTCCTCACTAGTTAAAAAGGTTTATAAATCAGCCAAAAACATGTTTTTATTTAAATCTAGTGGTAGGGCTTTTAGGGCCTGGGTTAGGTCATAGGAAATATCATTAACCTGTTATAAAATCAGTGGAAGTCTATGCAACGTTCTCCTCATTAATAGTGAAAAAAAGAGGCTGTGAATATGAGTGTGCATGTGTGTTTGTGTAAGAAGCACTTTAAACGAGGTCTGTCATATTTTCTGGAGATTAATGACCCATTTTACCTCTGATCTATGCTTAATGAATTTGACCTGTGTGCATGTAAGCTGGTAAAATCTGGATCTGGCACTAAATGTTTTTTTAGTTTTTTTTTACCTTCAGTGACAGAGCAAGTTAGCAAGCAAAACTATTTTTGGATTTAAAAAAAAAGATACTGTCCAAATGTGACTAACAAGATTAAACCCAATTAAAGTTCTACAGAATTTGTTAGACATCACTGCTCTTGATGTAAAGGTTGTTTCAGATGAGACAGCAAAATTGAAAGATACTACATTTTGACCAAATGCTAGGGCAGAATCACATAATTCACAGATAAAACAATCTCAGAATCTCAAGGCAAGAAGCTCAACTCTAGTGTGTTATCCAATGTTACATTTAAACTAAATATATTTGAAATGTACTAAATTGCAACTTAATCATTGCAAATGTGTAATTACAAACATACTTAAATACATGACATACAAGTTTCAATAGAAATTACATACATTTTTTGTTTCCCACGCAGGATATTTCAAAGACAATAGAATTATGAAATTATGAATAAAGATGTACTTAAAGGGATAGTGCAGCTAAAAATGAACATTAGCCCATGATTTACTCACCCTGAAGCCATCCTATGTGTATATGACATTCTTCTTTCAGACTTCCAAGCTTTATAATGGGAGTGAATGGGTTTTTGTTTTTGGAAGTCCTTCAAAGCGCATCCATTCCTGATAAAAGTGCTCCACACGAAGCTTTTGTTCGTGTAACAAAAATATTAATATATAAAACTTTATCGACTAAAATCCCTAGCTTCCGGCAAACGGCCGTACGCATCGACTTTTTATATATATTTTTTTCCAGGACATTTTTTTATATAACTCCGATTATAATTGTCTGAAAGAAAAATGTCATACACACCTAGGATGTAAATCACGGGCTAATTTTCATTTTTGGGTGAACTATCCCTTTAAGTCCGTATGTGCCAAAAAAACATTCTTAAATTAAACTATTTGCATTTAATCTCTTCCAGTAGTTATGGTGTGAACGCAGCATAAGCTGGTTGTTTTGGTTCAGGAGGAACTGTAAAAGGCGGCTGCTGTTTCGTTTGCGCTGCTCGGCGACTGACGTCTGTCTAACTCTGTCTAATTCTGCAGAGCATGAAACGCGCTAGTGACGCGTGATGTCTGGGACATACGCTGACAGGCAGGTAGGACATTGTATCATTGCATTTGGACCGAATTAAATGATTAGACAAACATTTTATGGTCCTACGTCTTCCACAGACCATATATAAAATACATTTAGACCATAACTTAGTGATTGCTATGGATGTGGACACTTTCAACCAGCATAACCAAAAATGTTTCTGTAACAAATCATACCCTGCATTTAATGCTTGTTTGAGCATTGTGGTGTTAGCTTAGCAACATTCTCACAGAAATTTAACTGAAAATGAATTGAGTCTGATGTTCCTGCCAGGACTGATGCGCAACTGGCCAATCATGTGCGATTCTCATCTCAGGTGTGTTACTGTTGTTACTGTGTTTGGTTGTTAATATGGGATTTGTTAAGATAACAACACTTTCCACAGCAATGAGCATCCTCTACAGCAGCTGGTGAGCTTTGAAATCTCCACATAAGGATTGTGGGTCAGATAGTGTTTTCACATGACTGCAGTTTGAGTCGGACGACCCACCGCAGAACGTCTGACACCACAATGAGGCAGTAAAGTGGTTTAAGACTTCTGGATGACTTTCACACTGATCTCCAGCCAAACACTTAATGGTTTCTACAGGTCTGTACCTGCAGGCTGTATGAGTTACAGAAACTGTATATGTGTGTGTCTCTCACAATTCATCTGATTGCCGTCATATGTAAACACTTGCCACGTGTCTTATATAAACGCTGCCAGATCTCGGACTCCCGGTCTCTGAGCAGACGTGTGCGTAACACATCAAAAATAAACTTTAGTTTACTTGCTAGTGATGTTGCATGAAGATAATTATCCATTAGTTATGGTTAAGGACAATAAAAAGGATATTAGTGTTGCAAACATTCAGCACTTTCTGCCAAACAATAATCATTGAATCACAAAGCAACGCGTAGTACATTTGCGTACGTGCAAAGTGTACATTTAAACACAAATGCTAAACCACAAAAAAGCCTCAACATGAATGTAAAACTCTGTATATAAACACACTGACATTTAGATCCACATCACTGCATATAATCACAAATAATGGCACTAATTAGAAACGGAAGCAGTTAAGACTAATGGAGGCCCAGCCTTTAGTGTGTGTGTGACTGTGTGTGTGTGTGTGTGTGTGTGTGTGTGTGTGTGTGTGTTTATATTTGGAATGGAATGCTAGCTTACTGCTTAGTGTGCAGTATATACTGCACACTACTGCTTAAAAAGTAGTATGTGAAACAATGTGCAATATATCATGCAATACGCTACGCATTTGTAAAAGTAGTTGGCTACAATGTTATCACTACAGTGAAATGCCTATGTTCAATTCAGTAAGTGATATCTAGTGATCATAAATTTGGCATATTTGTTTACTTTAAAACTGTGGGGGGTTCAAAAAAAAGTGTTGGCGCTTCAAAAAAAAACGTACTGAGCAGTATTCATAAACTAGTATTCCATTACCTAAAAAAGCAATTACCTTTGCTTCATCACACTGGAAAATTAAGATCAAGCATTTTGGATAAGTAGGCCTAGGTTATCCGAGTGTTTCATGCACATTATGCACTGTATGCATGCTAAATAATTCAGATATAGTATGCTATTCTGAACATTGTGTATACTAAGCACAGTTTGCAGTCTGGCCGCTTTAACGGTAAACGACCAGCAGGTGGCGCTGTTTTCATACAACATTATTTGCGACCATTCACAGATTCCAGTGTTGATCCAGTTCAGTCTAATCTAATGACAATTATAGTAATACACACACACACACACACACATAATGACCCCTTACCAAACTGTTGCATTAGCAAATAGATAATAATGAAATGCATGATGCACGCATGAATTTACATAAACTATAAAAAATATATTGTTCAATGACTCACTGGATTACTCCTGTTCACGAGATTAACCGCTCGTGCGTGGATGCAAAAGAGGAAAGAAAGAGAGTGGTCCCCCAGCGGTTCCCAAAAACGAAGTTTCCCAGCAAACTCTGAGGACAGACGTGGAATAATTTTATAAATAGTCCAAAAAACACGCATATGCCCAAATTTGCACTGGCACGAAACTCCTGCGCGCGCTTCCCGTAGCTCAGCTCTCCGTGTTTAGGAGTCTATTTTTTTTTTTTTTTTTGCGCACTCAGTTGAGTTCCCTCACAACTGTCAAAGCGTGCAGGGGGGTAACCACACCACTACTGCCCCTCCTTCACCGGGACGTCCCGAGAGAAACACTCACGCAAGAGCTCTCCCTCGCTCCGCGTGACGTCATCGCTGCAGGAATTCAAGCGCAACGGCTCAGTTTACCGGGTCACGTAAAACACAGAAATAAAGGGAAACGTGTAAGAACGCAGGGGGAAAAAAATAGAAATGCTATGAAGCTAAACCCTGTCTGTTTAACGCGTATTTCAACGCAGTAGTTCAAATTAAAATCACATCCTGATCCAAATATTATTTACTGTTAATAAATCAGTAGGCTAACGTTACATTACTACCAGTAAAAAGGCCGGAAAAACTTTATCGTTTTTGTCGTGAATTTAAACATTATTTATATACAATTAATTATTATAAAGTTTTGCCAGAAAGACAGAACACTCTGCACCTTCATTTTTCCCCATTTTTTTTATTTTACATCGTTCATTATGTCAAGCAATTTTAATCTCCTCATTTGATTGTAAGTGAAATACTCTATATATAATGTTGAATGGCTTATTACTGAAGTGTAACCAAAGAAAATCGCCATGCCAAGTAATGTAAGTAATGTCCTCACACTCACCCAGTTAATAAAATCACGTGATCTCGCGCTGAGCTCGAGGCCATTCGATCCACCTGTCGCGCGCTCTGACGCGCTTCTCCATCGCCTGCATTTCTTATAAACTCTTCTTCTCTCTGATAAAGAGCGGCGTGTGGTCAACGTCTCGATGCTCCCCGTGAACCGACTGGCGAGGAATGAGATGCTTTTGGGCGTTTTTCTCCTGCTTTTTATTCTGCGCTTCCTGTGGAACTCAGGAATTGGACGGACAATCCCAAACCGGAAATCCTGCAAGTGTTTGGAGCTGATAAACCTCTCTGGCCTGCACAAACACTCCCCTCGTGCCCCTCAAGTCCCAATACGGGTAATCACGTCTCTATCTAGGACCGCAAACACACTGTGATGAACTGTAGAAACAGCGAGAGTTTGGCCCTGTGATTTCAACTAGGCTCCCATTATATTAGAAATATATACTAGGATTATTTACTCAAAAATGGAAAGTGAAACGGTGCAGGTGTAACCTTAAAGGGATAGTTCACCCAAAAATTAAAATTCTGTCATCATTTACTCACCTCATGTCATTCCAAACCCGTAAGACTTTCCTTCTTCAGAACACAAATGAATTTCTTTTTGTTGAAATCTGAGATCTTTCTATCCCTCCATTGACAGCTACGCAACTACCACTTTGACCACTTCAAAAAGTTAATAAAGAGATCATAAAACTAATCCATATTTGAGTGGTTTAGTCCAAATTTTCTGAAGAGACTCGACCGCTTTGTGTGATGAACAGATACAGCTTTCCAAAAATCTTAGCTTCATACACAAAGCTATATTTTATGGCTTCAGAGAATAATGTACAAGTCTTTTAGACTGTTTTATGATGCTATTTTGTCTTCTTTTTTTCTTGACCACATCATTCCCCGCGAAGTCCCCATGATTCTGCTCAATTTCTTCTTTTGTGTTCCAAAGAAGAAAGAAAGTCATACCGACCTGAAGGAGTGAGTAATTGATGACAGCATTTCCATTTTTGTGCGAGCTATTCTTTTCAGGCTGGTTTAATGGATGTGGGTGGGGGTTATGAGTTATGGGTTGGTGATTTGAACCATCAGATTAAATCCGACCAGAAAAGGGGTCTAGTAGACATTGCATTCATGCTTCCAGTCCTGACATATTGACATAGTAGTGCAATGTTTGTTAAGTGTGTGTTTTGATACACACACACACACACAAAATGAGTATTTTATGTGTGACAGCATTAGACCGTATTAAAAAGATTTCAGCTTTTATTTGATCCACATTATGTGTGAGTAAGTGCGTGTTAGAGAACGAAAGACTGATTGTGAATATATTAGTCCAAATAAGTTGAGGAAATGGCTCTGCACAGCTCTTCCTGTGAATCAGGAAGCAGGAAGTGTGTGGAAGAGGAAGATTGTGCTTTGGGTCACAGGGAACAATGAGAGTAAGAACTTAAAGGAAAGAGTCATGCGTCAACGTGAGAGAAGGGCGGGAAAGTGGCGGACTGGGATTTAGAGAGCGAGAGCTGAAAAGAAAGATTTTGTATGGTTTTAATGTTCAGTGTGATCATGCTATAGATGCTCACTTGGGCTAAATGTTAATATGGTTAATTATAATAACTACAGATAATAGCTCGTTTTTTGTCAGAATGCCAAAATCTTTTCAGTGATTTACTTATATTGCCACAATGTCTTCAGTGATTTTCATTTGAGGTCTTCTCTTAGCAAATTTAAATATATACTGTTATATGCAATTCATTTTGTTAAAATAATCAGAGTATTATTAATGAAATAAGTATTTAATCAAATATTTTCTTTCTATCTACACTACCATTCAAAAGTCAATGTTTTAAAAAAAGATTTATACTTTTATGCAACAAGGATGCAAAAATGTATCAAAAGTGACAGCAAAGATATTTATAATGTTACAAAAGATTTATATTTAAAATAAATTATGTACTTTTAAACGTTCTATTCATCAAACAATCCTGAAAAAAAGTTTCACGGTGTCCACAAAAAAATATTAAGCATCATGTGACACTGAAGACTGGAGGAATGATGCTGAAAATTCAGCTTTGATCACAGGAAAAAATTACATTTTGAAATATATTCAAATCGACAACCGTTGTTTTAAATTGTAATAATATTTCACAATATTACAGTTTTTACTATATTTATGATCAAATAAAAACAGCCTTGGTGAGCATATGAGACTTCCAAAACGTTTTAAAAAATCCTTACCGACCCCAAACATTTGAACGGTATAGTTTATAAATGATGTTTATAGATCTTGGACTGCATTCAGATATAATTAAGATCTCGTTTTAGTGATTTATTATTATCTGACTGTTTAAACTCCTTACATATCCTCCAGGATTCAGCAGTTTTGCACAATCCCGTAAAACAGAAAAAAAACAGGAACTTGCTGTCATGTGTCACTGCTGGAAAAGAGAAATCTGTGTGTGTGTGTGTGTGTGTGTGTGTGTGTGTGTGTGTGCGTGTGTGTGTGTGTGTGTGTGATGGCACATATGGTTTTACATGTGTAAGTGTGTTTGTGGAAAGATGTCAAATTGGCTCATTTATTGTAGCAACAAAAATTCCTCAGTGCTGAGGGAAGCAGTGGAACACCAGACACACACACACACACACACACACACACACACACACACACACACACACACACACACACACACACACACACACACACACACACACACACACACACACACACACACACACACACACACACACACACACACATCAAAAATACACTTATAATACTTCACAGTCATCTGGGCTGATACCCTCAAATTATGACCTGAAAATCTGTCTCAGTTTTGATTTTCAGAGAGGAATAGAGAACTTTCCTCAATGTCATTATCTAAACTAAAGAGCAACATCTGAGTAATGATCCTCTGGGAGAGGACGGTAGAAAATGAGAGATGGAGACAAGAGAAACAAACTATGTTAAATACAGTAGAACATGTGTCGGCTGTTCCTGAACTCATATTGACTCCTGGACATTAGAGACATTGAATATTGTTTAAACACTAACTCCCTTCAAAAACAAACACACACACACAATTTTTCCATTAAAGTGTGGTTTTTGAACTCTCTCAATGTTTCTTTCACTTGTTCTGAAGTAAAAACGGGCATCATATTTACTGTACTTTATACTACATTGTGGCTATGCTGCCTACTAAATACTATATAAAACAGTACTTAGTATAGAAGTTTTTTTGACAGTATGCTGAATTGTTGTCACATGATCTCACATGTTTAGTTCAGTTTTCATCCCTTGAGTCCAGTAGTGGCCAAAAGGGATGTCTGGAGTGTTTACAAGTTCGATTAAACCATCAAAATATGCAGATTTAAAAAAAGAAAATAGTTTACAAATTTTTTACATACGAGAAAAGAACAAAACACTAAACTTGGTTAAGGTATTTTATCTGACAAAATATATATTTATCTGACAAAAGGCAAACGACAGATACAGGTTTTATTTTACAATGCAAAATAAATGCATAGAAAAACAAAACGTTCACAGGAAAAAGCATACAATGACTACAACATATCACTTATTAATATTTTGTTGGTTCTCTCGTTTTTGCATCTATTCGTTTTTTCTTTGAAAAAATATGTCCGCACTATAATTATGTGTCATTGCATTATCATAAAGAAAACAATTGACTTCAAGCACAACTCCATAATATGCTTACAATACAAAATCTTTAAGATTTGTTTTATAATATTTGAATAAAGGGTGAGAATGGCAATTTTTCATTGACACAGCCAATCAGAGGTCAGGCATTTCATCTCAACAGCAACTCTCACAGATTATTGGCTGACTGCACTATTGTGAGTTCTAAAAAGAACCAATCAGAGGTTCATCAGTGTTCTTATGCAAATATCTGCTTGACTGGACTTGTAATGTCATTCATTTTATTCAGTTAAACAACTGATATTAACATTTGTGTATTTGCGTTTGTGATGTATGTTATGTATTACCATAATTAACCCCAGGTGTGAGTGCACGCGTGTTATTTTAGTTAATAGTTCTGCTGACAGAAAGTCACACATGGTGACAGCTCTGACACGTTTTTAATGAACCTCGCACCCTGGATGTGACTTCATGAGGTGCACAGTGTGTGAATGTGTTTTTGAGGGACATTAGTATTGATGGTCTTCAGTTGCGTTCAGTTTGCGCTGCCAGTGTTGAATTACTACATCAGTCCAACTATATGAAGAAACATAGCAAATAACATGTAGTTTTAACAAGTTAGCTCATGCTAGGGGAATGCATACTTATTTTTCAATCACTCTTCTGGTGTTTTTGTGTGTGTGTGTGTGTGTGTGTGTGTGTGTGTGTGTGTGTGTGTGTGTGTGTGACAGAATTATTAAACCCTTTTTTGTTTTAAATAAGGTTGCATTTGGTAACTACATCAGTTAACAAACCAACAATGAAAAATTTTAATTACAATATAGTAATACATAAAATATATATTATTAAAATTGTTTAAAGTTGTATATTCTTTTTCGTGGCTTATTGCACTTAAACTGTCAAATACACACATAATAATGTAAAAAAAAAAAAAAAAAGATCTTGTCGGGTATTTATGCAAACACAGTCAGTTATGTTTTAAGTGAACATAAACAGTTGAGAAAGAAAACATGTGTAACAGTATAATGGATATGTGTGTCAGGTCTTAAAGTGACAGCAGCCTAATATACCTGCTTCCAAATTATGAGATAATATTTAAATATCTATTTAGCAGCTTTTTCCCATGGTATCAATGTCAAAATTGTGGCCAGTAAAAATGCTGAGTGGCTAGTAACTTTGGAAAACCACTAAACACAGTGGCCGGTGAGCAAAAAAAAAAAGTTAATGTGAAGCCCTGTATATATACAGTAAATAAAGATTTTCATACGGTAGTGTACAGTATATTCTGTTCCCTAATCCTAATCCTAACCCTACCCCCAATACTCTCAGAAAACTTTCTGCATTTTTTCATTCATTTTCATATTGTCCTCTTGTGGGGAAATGTCCCCGTGACGTAGGGTTTACCAGGAGGAAACACACACACACACACACACACACACACATTTAAATGGATATTTCACCGCTGGAAAGATGAATGTGTATTTAAATTGGGTCATTTCTGTATAGTAGAAATGTGAAATTATTTTAGAAGTTGGTGCCTTCTAGACTGAGAAAAGCCAGAAAATGTAATTTTGTAATGTAACTCCCAGAATGCACTTGCTTCGCTGCCTTTACGAGGCCACTCCCAGGCCGCGCCTACCGGTTACAGAGGGCAGTATCGGAAGAAATGACTGTAATCTCTCGCCTCTGGCCAAAAAAGCCTCTGATGACGCAAAATGTCGATTTTTTTGCGTCATCTGAGGTTTTTTTCCAGACACACAATACAGAAAATCTCTCGTCTCAGGGGGACATGAGGGAAGGAAGCACGGACATTCGAAAATACTACCGGGTTTCTACTGATACAAAGCTTAATGTTAATCAGTGAAGTATTCCTTTAATTAGCTATCTAAATGGGGACATTCCATAGACAGAAAGGTTTTTATACTGTACAAACTGTATATTGTTACCCCCATACACTAACCTGACCCCTAAACATACCCATCACAAAAAGCATTTTTTTATTTTTTTTAGAAACTTTACTTACTTTATTTTTATGCCAAATTTTCATGTGAGGACGTCCCTAAATGGAGGTTTTTGGATTTTGTCAGGTTTTGGTCTTCTGGGTACAAATTTCTCCACAATACAGTTAAGTAGATACACACACACACACACACACACACACACACACACACACACACACACACACACACACACACACAGTGATTTTGATGTTGGGTGGAAAATTTGCTGAAACCCACAAATCCTTTCACTGCTGACAGTAGTTTCCTACTGAGAAAGAACCATCACACACACACACATACACACACACATGCAGACTATGAAGAGTCATGCTGACCTAAACATCTTCAAACACCATATTTTATTTACATGACAACTGTATGAGGTATTGAATGAGGTAGACAAGAATGAAACAAGATGTTCATAGAGTTTAGACTCCT
Source organism: Leuciscus leuciscus (assembly GCF_965113295.1). Taxonomy (NCBI): domain Eukaryota; kingdom Metazoa; phylum Chordata; class Actinopteri; order Cypriniformes; family Leuciscidae; genus Leuciscus; species Leuciscus leuciscus. The sequence continues at coordinate 32,409,915 of NC_138740.1, read as the reverse complement.
CATCCAGTCTCACATCCAGTCTCTGAGGAATTACATTCCTAAACCTGAAAATAATGTCAGGAACAAAGATGGGAAGTGAGGTCAGCATTAGGCTACTGCTCCCCTGCGTGGCCAACAGTCCTGCACCCTAAACCACACCCACACTGATCTGCGGCCAATCGCTTTCTAGTCCACATTATCAGTTTACTGTAAGAAGAGGGAATTTGCTGTTTAACAAAAAAAACAAAAACAAAAAAACATTGTGTTTGACTGTGTGCTTGAATATGGTTCTCCTACTGCTCATAAAACATTCAATATTAGGCGTAAGAGATTTAACCAGTTTAGATGGAAAGCATCTCAAGCTGACTGAAGATGTTACTGTAACTAATATGAATTCATAGACACGCTATTCCTTGAAAATTAATTCCAGCACAGCTACAACAACCATAATGAAATGACCCTCACAATAGATATGCTTTACAATGAACTCTGTTAGAGAGCTTTATCTGTTCAATAAAATACCTTACTCATCTCTGTGTCTCTTTTACAACATTTCAAATCCCTCAGCTCTCGCCGTCTGCGAACAGCCAAACCAATGGATTTTTTTCTTTATAGAATACAGATTGTTTCAAAGCAGCTTTACAGAAATAAACAGGAATGATTCAATGATGTAAACAGAGTTCAACTCTGCTGTAAAGCATCTCTAAAAAGACAATAGTGTCATTGTTCAGCTGAAGTCAGTGTTGATTCTGTTCAATAACTGTGTAAAATAGCATCAAATATGAAATGAGTTCGTTCAGCTATAAAGCAGCTCTGTAGAAAACAGTGATGTCATCATCCTGCTCAGTTCAATTCTCATCCAATAGTGTCAGTGCAGTCAAATCTGTAAAATCGCTGAATATTAAGTGTCCCCAGCTAAGCCAGCCAGCAATGAGGCGTAGAGGAAGAAGCTGTAGGCAGTTTATTTGAAGAAGTAATATGGAGCAGGGTGAACAGGCTAGAGTTTCAGCCAGGACGGCAAAACACAGCTAACATTACACAAAAAGTAAACGACTGTGATACACACTGCTGTCAAACACACAAAGATGGTGATGTCATAGCAGAGAAAACGAATCAGATCTAAAAATGTGCTTCATATTGAACTGTGTGTGTGTGTGTGTGTGTGTGTGTGTGTGTGTGTGTGTGTGTGTGTGTGTGAATTAAATTGCTCAAATGCAGCTGTTCTCTTCACTAACTTAATTTTTCTTCATCATTTGTGCTTAATGTCTTTGAATCGGCTGGTGTTTTGGTGATTCATAAGCCCTATTCGGACGGGATTAACTGTACAAGGGAAGATGGAGTGATGTCATTTTACCACAGGACGTCTGTAATACTAATTGTAAATTCGCACGGGATACGATATATCTCAGTAAAACACTTGAGTTTTGCCACAGACTCATCCCAGCGTCTAGAACGCAACTGAATGCTTTTTCAAGCGTCTCCATACTTGAAAAACAGCGGGAAACTACTTTTAAACAGGAAATGACGAAATATTTACGTACATGTTTACAGCGAGTCTATTCGCACAGGATTAGTATAACCTGAGGTAATTTTTCCGGACGTCTTTACTGAAGGTAAAAGTCGCCGTAATCTTTACTGACATTGTCCGTAATGATTACTGAGATGGCACATTCGGACACATCTCTGGTAATTATCACTTTACCCCACCTCTCCATGTTAAACTAGTCCCGTCCGAATAGGGCTTGAAGTCATCTTTCCTCAGGTTCACACAGGTGAACAGCATTTTATACCTTTAAACATCATTAAGTTATTTTTTGTGTGAAATAAGTCACTCTATTCAGAACCTGAAAAGCTTCTGTCAGTCACTTCATATATAACCTTTTAGGGGGTCCCATCATGGGATCATTTTATGGATTTATTTTTTTATTAAGTTTCTTTTAATTCATTTTTTATTTGAATGAAATTTTTATACATTTTAGCAGTTAGTAAACATATTATACCACTAGAATTTTTTTTATATCCTTTTAAACATTAATCAATGCTAGGTATTAAATGATTACATGTAATCTGGATTACATAATCGTGTTCCATAAATTAAGTTCTTATAATGAAATTATTTTATGTTTTAAAATACTTACTTTTTAATTGATTGCATGATTACATATTATTCACATAATGACAGTAAATCATTTATAATTTATTAACTCTCCCCAATTCTTACTTTTATGTTTTAAATGTTGAGAAAGCATATCACTTATAAATATTTAGAAAGTCTGCAAGTTCTGTTGCACGTATACACATTTATTATAATTTTGTATTATTTTAAAATAATTTAATTACATTTTTTATGATTTATTTATTTATTTATTTAGCTTGTCATTAAACTCACAAACCCCCTGCAGTTGCTTCACAAACCCCAGTGTGGGAAACCCTGCTGTAATGTTTAATGCACTTAATGTTGATAGAAATGGAATATAGTTTCTTTCTCTGTGCTTTTTTATATTAATATGGTATAGTGTTAACCTTTTCAATTCAATGTGATAAACGAGTTAGGTCAAAAGTAATCTAAAAGTAAGTAATCTAGTCTGATTATATTACCTAACATGTGTAATGGACCTACATTTGGAATCAATAACAGACTACAAAAGTAATTTACCCAGCACTGAGTATTTTGCAATAATTTGAAGTCCCTGTGTGGTGAAAATCAAGCTTTTAATGTTGTTTATTATGTCTGTGGTGTTTTTAATATGCTTTAAGACAAACCATGTGCAAATTCATAACCATTCAACACCATTGCTGAGAATATTCCCCTTAAAACTGCAAAGACAGTCTCAAAAACACGGTTTGAAAACACGGTGTTTCTGACACAAACTACCGTGTAACCAATCAGATCAACGTGTGATCGCCAACCAGTGGATCTCAGCTGGTGTGAGTGAGTGGAGGCGGGGCTAATTTGCATATTCATAGAACATTATATACTAAATGAGGTGTAGAGATACATTTAAACTATTTTAAGCCATGAAGTTTTTTGTTTTTTTTAAGGAAAAAATGTTTAAATGTGTCATTTTGGTGATCAAAGATGAGTTTTAAGGGGACGAATTATTGACTACAGGGGGACTTTTCAGAAACTTTTTGGCATAAAGGGTTTGAGTCAAGAACCCTAGGGTTGTATATAGAAACCCACGATTTGTTTTCTAATAGCGTACTGTACTTGTGCGATCTTTATTTAAAATGAAATGCCACTTGGTCAGATATTTTGTATCTAATGCAGTGACACTCAGACAATAACAAGTGTCCAAATACTTGTTGGGGCCACTGTACACGATCACAACCACCCCGAATGCTTTGTCTGGGGTGAATGACCTCTGTTCCTGTACAGTCCCGCTTGTGTTTGTGTGGGAGTGGGTTGATTTACTCTGTGTGACAGTAGCACAAAAACAGATCTGGACTTACAGGAGTGTGTGTTCATGTTCTCATGTGACTCTGTGTTGTCAGGTGTATGTCGTAGCGTCCAGTCTCAGCTCCACCTGTGATTTATTTATTTGTCTTTCACTCCCTCCTGCTGTTTTTCTTTTCACTCGTTATTTTGGGTCGCCTCTCCTTGTCCTTCCTTCTCTTGGCCTTTTGTTCCTGCTCTCAGCATGTGGACCCAGATGGCAAAGACCTTAAAACAGACATATTCCCACAGATACACACTCTGAACCCAATCCTGATGTCAGTCATCCTAAAATCTCCTCCATGATGTACATTTACAGTGTAGCGACTCTTACGCAACTGTGGACTGATTTATCTACTCATGTTATTATGCAGCCCGATCTCACGGGAAAACGTACAAATTCTACAAAGTGGCTTATTCGTACGAATTAATACGACCTGACTCGTACGAATTAGTACGATTTTTGCAAAATCGTACATATTTGACGAATTGGCCAATTCGTATGAATTCATACGAATGACCTACCCCTGACCCCGCCCCTAAACCTACCCATCACGTGGGTTTAGACAAATCGTACAAATTCGTACGAGTGAGGTCGTACGAATTAGTACGAATTAGCCAACTTTTTATCATTCGTACGAATTCGTACGAATTGGTCGTGAGATAGCGTTGTATTATGTTATACTGTGAAGGATTTTATATTGAAAGATTATATTTGTAAGATTATAAAGTGTGTGTGTGTGTGTGTGTGTGTGTGTGTGTGTGTGTGTGTGTGTGTGTGTGTGTGTGTGTGTGTGTGTGTGTATATATATATATATATGTGTGTGTGTGTGTGTGTGTTTGTGTGTTTGTGTGTGTGTGTGTGTGTTAAGCAGACGCTTATTTATTCATTTAGAAGATGCTTTTTATCCAAAGCGACTTACAATTATATATTGAATAATACCTCGTTTATGTTATTTTCATTTGTGACATTGTGTAACATTTCTTTCTTTCTTTCTTTCTTTCTTTCTTTCTTTCTTTCTTTCTTTCTTTCTTTCTTTCTTTCTTTCTTTCTTTCTTTCTTTCTTTCTTTCTTTCTTTTTCTTTCTTTCTTTCTTTCTTTCTTTCTTTCTTTCTCTTGCATTGCATAATTGTGGAATGATTTATATTATTTAGATGTTTAGATTTATACATTTGAAATATATTTATTTTATATAAAAATAAGGATACATATACTATAATCTAAAAAAAATGATATATTATTGTATATTAATTATATTTACTATTGTATATTTATTATATTTACACTTGTTTTACATTTATATGTATAAATAAATTACATACATTTCGTTCTTTCCTTCTTTCTTTCCTTCTTTCTTTCTTTCTTTCTTTCTCGGCCTTTAATGTAAATTTTCTTTAAAAAACTGTTAATTATATTTTCATATTATATTAAATAATAATACATATTTAACAGATGTTAATAATATTTATTATTGCAAGCTATTATACACATTCATATTAAAATAAAATGATTGTTATATTAGCAACTGTATTACATATTTAGTTATTATTATATAAACACATATTAAGGAAACATTAAAAAATTATTTTATTAAGCAAATACATTAAGCATGATACGTATGTTTCTGATTCTGTGATAAGCATGTAAACATGAACACAAGCTCTTTCACATATTGCGTATCAAAGTTCATGGTTGGTAAACTCCGACCTGCAAATTCAGCTTAGGAAAGATATGAACCTGAACGATCAGCTTTTTTAATGTTTACCAGATTGAATTTTTAATACAAAAATCTTTCTTTCTTTACCCTGTAGTTTCCCGCTGCTGCTTAGGAGCTTCTCTCGACACATTGTCACATCCATCTTCTTTTTCTTCTTCTTTTAAGCCTGCAGGGTTAAAACCATCTAACTGTGACTGAGGGTTTTAATATCAGCCTGTCATTCAATATCTACATGGACTTTCATACAGCTGATTTTGAAAAGCGGCAACAGAGAAACGAGAGATTGTGAGGAAAAAGAGACTCCTAATGCATTCTTAAGATTTACAGGGCTGTGAAATCCTGTCTGATGGCCCTCAGGATGTAAAACTAATCACACACACACACACACACACACACACACACACACACACACTCTCTCTTGACCCTGAGATTGTGTGGTCATGAGGCCTGGATGAGCACGACGTCTACAGAGAGAGAACGGAGGCCGCTGGAGGTCACGTAAAGGTCATGTGCGCTGGGTGGTTCTTTCCTGTCCAGGGTAGAAGAGCCGCGAGACAGGAGAGGATGCAGGCCGTGAGGTCACTTCCTGCTGAGGTGTAAACTTAGCCAGTGGCTGTTGATGATGGTAGTTATTGGTTGGCATCTCCATAACGTTTCCTCTGGTTTTCCTCATGGAGCATCTGTGCAGGTTTACTCGCATCCTGTGCACCATACATCATTTCCCTGCTGCATTCTGGGATGTATGTTTATATGCGCATGTATTTCATTTTTGTCCGTGGCAACAATGGATGTTGTCAGCGGAAGTGTGACTTCTTCCTGTAACATCATCGTTCTGAAGTCATCCGTCAGCCCTGAACACTGACATGGGCTTCATTAATGATTTTCCAGAGAGAGTAGGCTATTATATAGCCTATAGTTTTTTTTTTTTTCTTTTTTTTTTGGGGGGGAATTTATCCTAATATCACTCGTCTTGGTTTATGATGTGATCTAAGTATGTTTTCTGGGGGAAATGTGCGAAGGTGATCTGAGTGTTCAAAAATGCATTATTTTCAATTATATGGCAAATCACCATGAAATCAAAAGGGACAATTCTTATTTTTTTCATAGAAGATTTCAGTATTTATTATGAATGATTTATCTGTGCACATCATTATTTATTTGAAATGCATGTGCCCTCGTAATCCATCTCTTCCCTTCTCTGATGATGTGTTTACTGGCGCGAGGGCGGAGCAACCTGTCAATCACATGAGATCCACCAATAGCAAACCACAACCATCCAATCAATTCCGGATGCTCAAAATCAAGACCCGCCCTACAGTTATTCTTGTTCAAGGAACCAGTTCACTCGGATATATGTCAGTATAGAGAAGAAAAGGCTATCGCAGATTCCATTTCATGCTGATTTTATTGGACTATTAGCAGTCAGAATTTTAAAAAAGAGTGAACTGTTCAAAATATCAAAGAATGAGATTCTACATGACCAGTCATAATAATGAAATGAAGTATGAAAAACAACTTTACCGCTGTACCCAAGTGCAAAGTTTGCAATGAAGTGAACTCTTGAACTTGATTTTCTCTCAGTGAGCAGAAATAGAGCGAAGAGCTATTTATAAAAAAATGCATTATATAAATACATAACATACATCCAAATGATTAAGTTTGCAGTGCCCTGAATCTCTCTCCCTCGGATTATCCTTTTAACTCTGTGTGGTTTATTGTGTTCTGGGTGTTTGCTTGATGGTTTCTTATTGATCCAGAGCCCACCTCCAAGTCTCTCTTTCAATGTTGATTTAATGAACTATCCTGATACTGTGATGGATCAGCACTTCATGTCTAATGTGAAATTGTGTCCTGAAGCAAAACTGAGAACCATTGTTTTCGATCGGTTATGTTTCAGTTTGTCCAAACTTAGTCTTTGACTTCTCTTCTTTTTTTTTTTTTTTTGGCAGATCTTCATGATGTTGTCTGTGTGTTTCTGTGCATATGTCCAACAGGTGTGTGAGGTTATCTGTAGCGAATGTCCACTTCCGACAGTCGGAGCTTCATTTATCATCAGGACTCACTGATTCATGTGTGTCTTGAAGGCTTCATGTGCTGTGAACTCCCTTTGATTGTGTTCCACGTTGAGATGGTAAAACAACTGAGTTTCTCTTTCTCTCTTTCCTTCTCTCTCTCTCTCTCTCTGTGTGTGTGTGGTGTATAGATAAGAAATCTGGCTCACTGAGGTTACCTGACCCTCAGTGTGTTTACAAACACAGCAGTCGACCCCAATAAATCAGTGTCAGTGATCGTGTGTGTGTGTGTGTGTGTGTGTGTGTGTGTGTGTGTGTGTGTGTGTGTGTGTGTGTGTGTGTGTGTGTGTGTGTGTGTGTGAGACTGAGTTTGTGTGTGAAAGAGAGGGAGGACAGGTGCAGTGGTTGAGTCCAAAGGAAAATCCTTTTTCCCTAAGGAGCAGATTTAAGATCAAAAGATGCTGTTATTCCTAAACTAAACACACTTCATTCTGTGCAAATCTATTTGAATCTCCTTGAGATTGAATGATACATTTCTTCCGTGGATTTTTTCCCTCGTTGAGTTTTAAAGGGAAAGTTCACCCCAAAATGAAAAATGCTGTCGTCATTGACTCTCCCCTCATGTTGTTCTAAACCCGTATGAGTTTCTTTCTTCTGCTGAACACAAAAGAAGATATTTTGTAGAATGTTTCAGTTTCTGGTCCCCATTTACTTCCTCAGTAATTTTTAGTCAATGGGGAACCAGAAACTTTAGTTACCAATATTTCTTAAAAATATCTTCTTTTGAGTTCAACAGAATAAAGAAACTCATAAAGGTTTAGAACAACTTGAGGTTTAGTAAATTATGACAGAATTTTCATTTTTGGTGGAACTATCCCTTCAATACTTATATAATTAAATTAATTACTCCCCCTGTTGGTAGAAAATGGAAATATACAGAGTCTTCAAAAATAGATCAATAAAATGTCAACGGTGACCCATCTACTATAACATAATAAAGTCCTTACATTTTATATTATTTTATGCTTGCAAAAACATTTATTACGTACGTTAGAACAAACTACCATTTTTGAATGGCTGCCAAAGAAAAAGCTTGAAAAACAATCTGCCATCTTCTCTACTCTACATCTACTCTAGATACCAATACAGCAATAAATAAATAAAAAGTTTGGCCAACTATATTTAATATACATGCTAAATGTATGTTGTTTGTTTTATTTGATTTGAAATGCCAAAAAGAGGATGAATATACTTTTCCTTTCTCATAATACTTTTTGAGTATTTCTTCCCCAATATTTTGGACTATATTAATATGTTTAAACATTTTTATATTTAATAGATTGAATCGATTTTTAAATACAAATGCCCAAATATAAGTAACTAAAACTTATTGAAAATACACTATGTAAATAAATGAGAAAATCATAGTAATATATTTTTGACCATTAAATGTATAATTGTATTTAAAAAAATAAATAATTTAAATACTGAAAATTATATATTTTTTGGCATAAAGTGGTTTATTTTAGTGTGCATAGGGCAAGTGTGCAGCAAGAATTGTTCATTATAGTCATTGTTAGTGTCGCTAATGTGAAGTGTGTTGTGATTAGTAGTTTGTTTTGTGTATTCAAAATTAGTGTGCATAATGAAGTGTTGCGTGTTCACAGTGTGATTTTTAGCACTGACTGGCGAAGAATGAATGAACTGACGGGACAATCTTGAGATTCCCCAGAGGAAGAGAGGGAGGACAGAGGTCAGAGGACAGAGGGACAGATAAAGAGGTCTCGCTCTCTCTTCTCCACATCTCTGAACAGGAATTCATCAACATTCAGCTGCTAATCACTGTTTAAACACACTCCAGCGCACTCAAGCTCACACACAATACCAGCCCTCACACACACACACACACACACAGAGAGAGAGAGAGAGAAATCTAATCCCTACATATCAATCCAACATCTAAATTAAGTGGTTCTCAAAAACAAGACTTTTAAATAAATCATCAAATTAAACACTGAATCTGAAATACCACACAGCAAAAATCATATCAGAAGTTTTAAAGGCGGCTTTCATGCTTGACAACAAAATGAAACATTTCCAGGGATTAAGTGGTGAACTTTATCTATCTGAACATTGAAGGTTCTTCATTTCTTTGACAACAGGAAATCATCTTTCACGTGTTTTCTAGAAAACCCCTGCTGAAGGGAAAGAGAAAAGAAAATGTCCAATGTGTTTATATGTGCTGAAGTCAGATCACTCTGGCACAAACTGCCAAGCATGAACGGGAATATCAGGAAATGGCATCTCAGTTTCCTGCTTCTTTCAGAGGAAACACCCCCCCCCCCCCCCCCCATCTCTCTCTCTCTCTCTCCCTCTCTCTCTCTCTCTCTCTCTCTCTCGTATTTCTTTATCTACCCTTCTATCTCATCTATACAAGGAGCATGCAGATTCAAAGCATGACTCTGGAAACCCTGCAGGGAATATTTTTGCATATCAAAAATATGGGTTTAGAGGTGTGATTAGGATCTATCTATCTATCTATCTATCTATCTATCTATCTATCTATCTATCTATCTATCTATCTATCTATCTATCTATCTATCTATCTATCTATCTATCTATCTATCTATCTATCTATCTATCTATCTATCTATCTATATATGAAGAGTTTAGATGCAAAAGCCTCTAAGTTGCCATCTGAAATTTTCTTCTAGAATGATACATTTTTATCAAATTGTATATTTAAGTTCAGTAATGTCACTTAAATGACAATTAATAGGTAATTTAAGTGAAATTATTGAACTTAAATATACGAGCTTGATAAAAATTATCATTCTAGAAGAAAAATTCAGATGGCACTTAGAGACTTTTGCATCTGAACTCTTCATATATATATATACAGTTTGTACAAATCATGTCTATGAAAAGTCCCCATAAAACATGGAAACCCTATGTCTCTGTGTGTGTGTGTGTGTGTGTGTGTGTGTGTGTGTGTGTGTGTGTGTGTGTGTGTGTGTGTGTGTGTGTGTGTGTGTGTGTGTGTCTTTGTGAACCCTTAAGTTAAAACTCTAATATTTTACAGTCATGAGTATTGATTTTGAGGTAATCTATGATGTCATGATGCCCCACTCTGAAATCTGAACCTGAAGGCTTGATGTACGTCTCAATGCTGTCTTCCCTCACTGTAAATGTGTCTGTTAACTGACCCTGAGACTGTTAGACCTCTAGCCTCCTGCTCTATAAACATTACAAGAAAAAGAAGAAACATCCCCCAATCCCGCCTCTCCTGTGTCAGATGTTCTGAGGCTCAGACACAGAACTTTAAACATATGCCTTTACAATGACCTGGTCAACAGTGATCTGATTGCTTTGGTTTAAAGAGTAACTCTTGACTTCTCTAAAAGCTTTACAGTGTAAAGGTGAGTGTAGGGTCAAACATGTGGAAGTGAGGAGAAATGAAAAAGGGATGTAAAGAAAACATTGCATAAGCAGGTGAGGGTTTTGTATGGATGCCCATTTGTGCCACATAAGAAGAAGAAAACATTGCTGAAAAACAAATGCTTTGGTAAATCATAATTATGGCATATAAGTGATAATCCTGAGATAAAAAGTCAAAATTATGACATACTAAATCAAAATTGTGACTTAAAAAGGTCACAATTATGATATTAAGAAGTCAACATAAAAAGTTGAAAATCAGACTAAAAAGTCGACATAAAAAGTGAGATAAGGTCGGAATTATGACAGTAATAATTATGAGATAAACAGGTGAAATTATGAGACACAACATTGAAATTATGACTTTCTAATATTTGACTTTTCCCCCCAGTTTCACAGATTTGGCTTATAGTCCCAGACTAAAGTGCATGTTTGAGCTGTTTTAACTGAAAGCAACTTGTACTGATATATCTTAAAATATATCAGTGCCATTGTTTTGTCTCAAGATTCACACCAGTAAATGTTTTTTTTTTTTTTTTTTTTTCTAAGGCACGTTTATAAAACCTACTTAAATGTCCTAATTGAACTAAGGCCTAATCCTGGCTTAATCTAAACCCTGTCTGTGCAACCAGGCCCTTATGTCATAATTTTGACTTGTTATATATTAATTATGACTTTTAATGTCAATTGACTTCCTCCTCGCGTGTGATGTCACTGCATTGTATTCTAAATTCATAAATCTTCTTGATTTCTCTCTCTCTCTCTCTCTCTCTCTCTCTCTCTCTCTCTCTCTCTCTCTCTCTCTCTCTCTCTCTCCGTGTCGCATGGTGTTTGCCGTCCTGCATGTTGTTAGTATGTCATATCTATATCTTCAACTTTTTATCTCATAATAATGATTTGATTTAGACATAATTAAGACATACGAAGTCTAAGGATTATATGTGCATGGCAGAAATGAGCTTTCATAGTTTGAAAGTAGTTAATGGGCCACTTATGTTGATGTACAGATGGATTTAACAAGCATAGCTTACACAGACTTTCGGATCAGAAGCAGGACCATGACAAAGGATTTGTCGTCCTCTGCTGGTTATTATGAGCATCAAGTCAACTCAAGTCACCTGTTTATACAGTGTTTTATACAATACAGATTGTTTCAAAGCAGCTTTACAGTGATAATAGAAAAATGATGCATCACTGTGGTTATTACCGAAACAACCATACGTTGAACGTACATAATTAATATATTATATATTATATTATCTGGATATTATCTCAATTATTTTTATTTTTATTTTTTTTAACTAGTAATCTGGAAAAGTCTTTGAAAAATCATGGAAATTCGTTGACTAAAAGCAATGGTGGCAAACAATCATTCAGTAGCCTACATCAGAGTACCACGGTATTTCCATCTGATACATCATTATACCATAGTACCATCACAGTACTGTATGTGTGTAAGGGGCTGACAAAATATTATCTGGTCTTTTAAGAAAGTTAATGTTCTGTTAAATAATTAATAAAGAAAAATATAAAAATACAAAGAGTGAGAGAGAACGTTCAGGGGCTATGTTTAATAATTAATTAGGATCATAAAATGAGATTATTAATAATAAAAAAGGAACATCTAAAAATAGAAAGAGCTCTTTTAGTTTTTAGTTTGAAAGCTTGTATAACATAATTAATAACTAATGTGGATAATGACATGCGATACAAATGCGATGAAAAATAAATGTATACAAAGGAATAAAAATAGCTATAAAAAAGGAATAAAAATAGCTATATATATAGGCTATATATATATATATATATAATCATAGAACAGGAGAGAAGGGAAATTGCTTTATTAATGCCATAAACCAAGAAGTATAGGCTACTGAGAAATATTAATTCAGAGGTAAAGAATAAAAAGAATAAAATATAACAAACCAGTCCCAGACGACAATACAACAAAAGCTAAATTATAATAAAGAAAAGGAAAAGGGTGCCACTTTATACATCATTCCATGTTATAAGCAAATTACCTTTTTACTTATGCAATTATGCAAAACAGTACAATAAAGCTTGAAATAATATTTAAAGTGAGAAAATGTTCATTTTATGAACGAGGAGAGAAGATTTTCTTTTTTATAATTAAAAATAATATATATTAATGCAAAAGCAAATACACATACGTTTACAACTCACAACAGATATTAAAGGGTAACTAAACCCTAAAAAAAACTTTTTTTTAGTTAATGATTTGTAAGACTGGGGCTTTATTAGTGCTGTTCATTGATTCGAGTAATTTTTTTTAGAAATTTGGGTATAAATTGTTTTAATTCAATATATGGTGTAAAAACGTGTTGCCCTCTTCAGGTTGAAAAAAAAAAGAAAGAAAAATGCCTTGAGTCCCCTATTTTTTCCAATGTTCCTCCCTCCCTTTTATATACCACACACACTCAATTGTACATTATATAAAAAAAAAAGCATAAATATACATTGTACACAATGTAAAGTTAAGGGGGAATGAACAGGGAATGAAGAGTGATGTGTGTGTTTGATCTACGTCACGCTGCCGTCATGTGACGGTCATGTGACTCCAGCTCACTTCCGACTCTGCGTGGAAGAGAGGAAAAAGTTGCACGTCAGGAGTCAAAAAGTTTTTTTTCGTGCGATTCATTCAGTGAAAAATAGCAGCGCGACATTGTTTAAACACAGCTGCCTTTACCGGAGGATAACTAAGATTGTGCTGCTGTAGTGAGCGCTGTGAGTCGGGGTAAATGCTCGGGATGTCCGCCAACAGTGTGTCGTATAACGATCAGGGCTCGGTGGAGTCCGGCGTGGACGCGGCGCAGGAGAACAGCAACATCAGCAGCGGCGGCAGTGGAGGGGCCGCGTTCAGCCTCTTCAGCGCTGACTGCAAGAAGTAAGAGTTCACACACACACACACACACACACACACACACACACACACACACACACACACACACACACACACACACACACACCCCCACAGATGTGCACGAAGCAGTCTACGTCATGGTCGTTCACACTACTGAAGCTGATGTTTTTATGTATGCTCCTTAATAACATACTGGTAAACGTTGATTTAATTCTTTATTTACTGTGGTTTTCAGTTTCCACAGATATATATTATTATTAGATAAGATCAACTGCCTGTTTAATATTTGCATGGAGCCAGTCTCATAGAGTTATCATCACTGATAGGCCAGTGTAAGTTTGACAGATCTGTCATTTGCTTTTTCGGTTCAGTGGGTTGTGTCGTCACAAACAATTTCACATCTGAAAATGTACATACAGTTTAAAGGGATTGTTCACCCCAGAAATGTTTGGTTACCAACATTCTTCAAAATATCTCTTTTTGAAACGAGATGAGGATGAGTAAATGATGAGAGAATTTTAATTTTGGGGTGAACTATCCCTTTAAATGATTGCTTTTGTGTCATGTATTTTTCATTGTTGATGCAAAAGTTGTCATCAATATTGTTATCAACCTGGTTGACATAATAGATGAGGTTTTGTGGAATATGCAAACATAATTTATGTGTTTGATAGTCTTGCTTCAGTAAGACTAACAAACGTAAAAATATATTGCTTAAAAAACTAGGGATGCACCGATACGAACATTTCAGCCGATACAGATCATTCTTTATATTTGAAAGCAGATAACCGATATATTGGCTGATAAATCTAAATCCAAATTTTTATACAATTTGGAAGAGCCTGATTACAAAAACAAAATTCTCACCATTAAAAGCCATGTCCCAAGCACACAATTATAAATGTTCTCATTGTGTAATTTGGGCTGAACATCTTTTGAAGTGATTCCAATCATATTTCAAGCAATTCAAAGCCATCATGGCGAACAGTGCGCATCTAAAAATGTCTCAGCTGAAGGAAATAATCCATTATTTATCGGCTTTAATACATTGGCCACATTTTCTTATCGGGCCGATAACATTAAAACGAACTTGTATCGGCCGATACCGATATGTTGGCCGATATATTGTGCATCCCTAAATAAAAATATCTGAATTTTCTGGTGGGTCAGCATAACCTTTGAGTCTTGTGTTTTGTCTTGCAAACTCATGCAGTTGGTTGTTGCAGTCCTCCTCCAGCAGGGGGCAGTATGCCTGTAATATTAGAGTACTATTGATCCTCTGGTGAGGGTAGGCTATCACATCAAGGTAGTTGTGAAACTAGGCCTGGGTCATAACATTATTGTTTTTACTGAGGTGTTTCATAAGGTGCTGTCTGGATTGATTTACATACTGTATTGTTTTTGCTATTTGTCCAGACTATCTCAGTGTTTGTCTTCTCCAGCCTCTTTGTGAAGGCCATAGACAGGGCTGACGTCAACCCTTATGTCCTCTTCCCATGGGATCTTAACTCCATTTAGCTCTGTTCCTGCGATTATGGTACCGAATGACAAATTTCCCTCCTTCGACAGGAAGTCTGATACTGTTTCCTGCATTAATGAGCCTGTTAATTGTTTAATACGATGAGACATATGAGAATTGGGTCATTTATTATGGCGCAAATAGACTTCACTGCTGGTTAGTCTTTATTTATTCACTCTTACTACATTGTATGGCTTTCTTTCTGTGGTTAAGAGGGTCATTGTTTGTGTGTGGTATTGTTTGCTTTCTAATATCTGCTTCCTGAATTCAAGAGCATGGTTTTCTGCCATAGCTGATGTTTAAGATGGGGTTTGTGTGTGTGTGTGTGTTATTGGTATGTTGAGGGTAATAACGGTAATTCTTAATGTTATTTAGGCCTAACTGAATTGGCTCTCTCACATGACTGCAAGCAGGAGACTGAAGTCATGTGGACCGAGAGAGAAGCCTTGAGAATGAGACACAGGGACAACAACACGAGAACACACACTTAAAGGCACAGTTCACCAAAAAAATAAAAAGTGTCATATGCGTATATTATGCCAATTGCCAAACCTGTATGACTTAGGCTACTTTCTTCTCTGGAACAAAACGTTAGATATATTAGATTTAAATTGTGATGATATAGAAAATATCTATACGGGTCTTTTTTCCATTATGCTTGATTGTGCTCTCAGCTCCAAAATGGACAAAAAACATAATAAAAGTAGTCTATACAACTCATGCGTCGTATTTCAAGTAATTTGATAGTTTTGTGTAACAAAAATCTTAAAACACTTGCGGTCTTCATGCCTACTTGAACACTATGGCCACACTCCGGATATACGTCATAAGTATACAAGTGGCCAAGTGCACAGACCTCAAGTGAGGGTATTATTTGGACAGGCCCAATAATGAAAACCATCTCAAAATAATGATTTGTTCTCTGGTTGAACTCCTTGATTCACTAAGTCATTTGCATCAGTTCTCGAGTCGAGATGGAACTAGTCACTGGATGGAATTTTTTTCCGAAAATAACAACTTCAATTTTTTTCTGTTCCTCTAACAAAGCTTTCATACGACTTTAGAAGACGGAAAATATTATACGGACCACTTTCATTCACAAACATGTTCAGTGAGTCAGTGAGATGACCTCAAGTTTGTGAACAAATCAGATCAGTTCATGAACGAATCATTTAAAGGCGCTCTAAGCGATGTTGGGTGACGTCACTTCTTGTTAATGTTCAAAGTATTGTCAAACAAAACGGAGGCTAGCTCGACCCTCCCTCCTCCTCATGCCGTTCCCTTCCGTGCTTTTTCGATGTAAATTCGGGACTTTGCGCGTTCCTTCTCCCAAAATTCAAGAGAATATAATTCTAACGTTAGTCGTTGTCGTTGTCTAGGACATCTCTCCTCTAGCTAACTTCCCTCTTCATGCTTCTCTCTCCTCCACACCCCCCTTCATGTGCACATGCACTAACCCCCCACCCTCACCCCCAAATCATTCTTGTCATTTATTGGCTGGAACACTGTTTATGTTTCGTGGTCCAGGCTGGGCCAGTTTGTTTTTGTTGCCGTTTGTGGAGCCTGAGCTGTCTGCAGAGACCGCGTTTTTTTACAGTGTGTTCAGGGGACAGGCGGCTAGCAGATAGTGAGGAGATGTTTGCTGTATGTGACAAAAAATGTTTCGTCATAGAAAACACGTGACATCGCTTAGAGCACCTTTAAATCCATTTTGTGAACTAGCTCAAACCCCTTACATTTAGCTCAAAATAAATAATGATTTGTTCACGGCTTCTGTTTTCTGGTTAAACTCATTGATTCACTGAGTCATTGAGTCACTTGGAGGGGAAGATTATGAGTAAATAATGACTTGTGTAAATTTGCAGCTTAAAAGCCTGCGTTTACTATCACCTGTGTAAATGGCATACAGGTTTGCAACGACATGAGGGTAAATAATGACTTTTTACTAAATTACTGCTTGTGTGAAAGTGGTTACTTTTTCAATCCAACAGATTTTATCCAGCGTTTTCAACCAGTTGAATATGGCCAGTTAAACACATTGCCTGGCCATGTGCGTAAAATATTCTTCCCGTTCCTGCCTCCAGTTCACTATTTGGATTTGACTTTTGTTTCAGACTTGTTATATTTTGTTGCCTTGGTTGGCAGAGGAAGTTTCACGTTATCAGAATAAGCAGACCTGCCGTGAACTACAAACACAAGCAAAGAACGCGGTTCTGCGGAGGTGATGAAAGTCTTGGGTTGAAGATAAGAGCCTCTATGCTTCCTCTGACGGGAGACGACCGCTCCCGCAAAGAAATACCACAGCTGGAGTCGGCTCTCCAGCCTTTCTGTTTTGACCTCGCTGGACTTCCTTTACATTTTACCCACTTCTCAGTTTGGCTACTATTCACAACTGGCACTCAAAGGGACCCAACTTGTAACCTCTGGATCTAGTTGATCATTTTAGTTTGAGCATTCCTGATAGTTTCAGACATCAGGAACACCCTCCAGCCTTGTTGACCTCTCTGGACTTTTTTCTCCCTTTTCCCCTCTTCCTAGTTTGGCTAGTCACATCTGGCACTCAAAAGGACGCAAGCTTTGGATCTGCTGAGATTGAGCATCTCTCAACCTAATCAAGACCTGAGGCTTTATCATACTCTAACGGAGAACCAAAAGAAAGAAGCAGGAGAACTGGGATGGAAACGGAGGGAATTCAATTCAGGCTTCAGTCTATGATAAGAGTGAACCATTGTAACCTTGCTGGTCTCTCAGCGCTCATGGATTTAATTAATGTGTGATGGGCACACTGGATGGTTGTGCGACTACTGCACGTGGCCAGTAACCAGATGATTGAGTCTGACTGGAGGATAGTGCTATCTTGTCCCTCTCTGGTCCTCTCAACGGCATCGGTGGAGAGAAAGGAACCCCAGTAGATGTTGTCTTTCATCCCCTCTCAAACTTTCTCTTGGCTTTTGCTTCTGAGACCTGGTCTTCTGGGTTGATTTGAAGAACTGGTCGATCTTGTAATCCTGTTTGGATGGTTTCTTCATGGATTTACAAAGATGAGCGAGGTCTGAGAAACCTCTTGTGATGGACAGATGAATGGCTCTTCTAACGCATCCAGTTTTTTTTTTGATCATCTTGACCTTCTCTACCACTGGTTTGTGGTTTTAGTAATTCTGTACATGTCTAAGATGAACGGAGGATTGGGTAGCTTGCGCTTGGAGGCCGCTGGAGCGCTGCGGACCGCTCTCGTCTCCGCCGAGAACCTTCAACTCACGCTGAAATCAGACATCAGCTCGGAGGAACAGGCTCTGACCAACAACCACAGCAGTGGTAATGGGGAGAAACCAAGCAGAGGGTATGAGAAGTGTTCAAGTAAAGCCAAGAAAACCTGTTTTCTGGAAATAAAAGTCATGATTTTCATGCCCAGCGAGATTAAATAACTTTGAAACAAGGAATTTGTTTCTGAGGTATGAAAAATAGGCACAGATGTAGTGGTTTTCAGTGCTTTCCTTCTTTTGCTCCTTTATTTTCAAAGTCTGTTCATTAGCTTGTCGACTTATTCATTCATTCATTCATTCATTCATTCATTCATTCATTCATTCAAACACTCACATGATGGTATGAACCTCTTTATAATCCAGTTCCTTTTGCTTAAATAATAGTCATCTATGACATGATTGCAAATGTCATTAATTGTCTGAAGAATGTGCCTCTCACATGGTATCTATGTAAATGACAGAGTTGTGCGGACACAGGAATGACAAGCATCCGCACAGACTAATCTAGTATGTCTGACTGTCATCCATCTGCTTGAATGGAGATGATTTGTTTTCATGAATTCTGTGTTTTTGGGGCTGTAGGCCAGGGATTCCTAAACGTTTTTGTCAGCAAAATGACTGACCTAAAGTATTTAACTTAGGTAATATTTTAATAATTTAACAAAACATTTCTAGGTTCATGGTTCTCTGATGTTGGTTAATGTCATGACATGCAGGTAAATCATTTTAAAATTTCAGTACCTGACCCATATGGCCTTGTGCTAGTATATATTATTGTATAGTTAAAATGTATATATATATATATATATATATATACTTGCACTTTGAAACAAAGTGCAAGACCCCGTGTCTCTGAGCTCCAGAGGACAGCAGCATTCGGCACACAGCTGCCCAGCGCAGAGTGTCGGACGTATATATATATATATATATATATATATATTGGGGATTTTGTTTTTAGAAATAGTTTTTTCAGTAGTTCTACCGTTTTGAAACTGAAAAAAAATGCTTTTGTTTATAATAGATATTATAGGGGTAATACAGATATCTTTTATGTTTTACTAAATAAAATAACTGAATGTTAACTAAGAATAAAGTAATTCAGTTGAACTGAATTGACAGCTCTACTCTCATTTCATCAGTAAAACGATATCATTTTAATGTTGAATGTCAGTGACTCAAATGGTTCATCCTAGGTGTTTAGTTACTGTAACACTGAATCCTCTGTTTCTCTGCAGAAATGAAGATCTGAAGGAGATGCTGGAAAACAGCAAAGAGTCTCTGAAGCTGGAGGCTATGAAGAGGATAGTCGGGGTACGTCATTCTGGGAGGCCGAGGTCTCGTATTAAGATCATGTTAAAAATGACTACATCAGTGTGATGCTTCATTCATGTTCATCTCTCTTATCAGTTGATTGCCAAGGGTAAGAATGCATCCGAACTTTTTCCAGCAGTGGTGAAGAACGTTGCAAGTAAAAACATTGAGGTAAGAAAAGATTTAAAACACTGACATGCTCAAAACTGCACGCAACATGCAAAAATGTGTTGAATCAGTTTTCCTCAAGTTCTTTGCTCTGGTTTGATTTGAAAGTGAAAATCGTTCGACAGTTGTGAGGACCTCTGTGGACAGGGGGCTATTTTTGATCAGGCATCTGACAGGGAAGGCTTTGTTGATGAAGAATTAATGTTTAGATGGAAAGAAGAATGAATGTTTAGATGGAAAGAAGAATGAATGTTTAGATTGAAAGAAGACTGTTTGGACAGGATGATGGAAAGACATGAGAGGTGGTTGGGAAAAACGTCCAGGCTGAAGAGGATGGCTGGTGTTTTGAGGGGCCGGTGTGTAATTGGTGGTCTAGGGGTCCAGTCACGTTCTCTGTCTCCCCCACGTCCGACACTCCGCGCTGGGCAGCTGTGTGCCGAATGCTGCCGCCCTCTGGAGCTCAGAGACACGGGGTCTCTGGCATTGATCCACACACACACACACACACACACACACACACACACACACACACACACACACACACACACACACACACACACACGCAACCGACCCTTCAATAAGCTCCACCCCGCTTTAGTTTATGTTGCTAACTGAGACAAGCTGAACAGAATATGCTATAGGAGTAACAATTAAATGAATTTCAGTAAAATGTTCATTATTGATATTATTATTTTTGAGGGTTTAATTATGTTATGGCATAAAAATCATTTTATCTGCTCTTTTTCTCTAAAGCAATTGTTAAATTACACCATCATGTTTTAAACTTTTTGATCCCATGACCCCCAAAAATATGAGCATCCTCTTACATTATCCTCAAATAATTACTTAATACAATATTTAGTTTATTTTTAGTTTATTTTCAAGGTGAATGATATGTCTTTATTTATTTTAGTTTTAACTTTATTTTTTTATGTATTATTTTATTGTATTACTACTTTTATTTAGCTTTATCACTATTATTTTATTACTTTTAATTTAATTTATTATTTTTTTATTTACTTTATTACTTATTTTAATTGCCTTTTATGTTTTCCTCTGAACATCCTCCGGCTGATCCCCTGGCACATCCTTGCTTCCTCAGTTTGAAAACCCCTGGTTTAATTCTTAGGATTTATTAAAGATTTGGCAAACAAATTAGAAAAGCACTTTTCTTTGTGCTCCTTGTGTCCCTATTTCAAACGACCTATCAACAACAATCTTGCGTGAAAAAACAAGCCCTCTGTTCCTCATATAATTCGGTTTCATAAATGCCAGCGGTTCATTTAGCCGCTGTCTAATTAACATGCGCATGGATGCTCCAATCCCTGATCAGCAGGCCGCTGTATGTAAATGTGATTAACCAGAGGGGCAGATGGGTAATGTCTCTCTTTATGAAGTGAGTGATGTTTTTCCATTTGGCTGGTAATCGCTGTGGTGATGATGATGGAATGCGTTGCCGTGACTCCCTGATCGCTAATGACCTCTCGTCACCTCGAGAGCTGGACGCAATTAAACGGAGGGCCGACCTTTGACCCTTCACCTTTGAGCACAAGCAGATCAGACTGTTTCATGATAGACTCCGAGTTATTAAGATGAAAAATGAGTTTGGGTTTGGAGGATGCTTGATTATCTGCTTCTTAAAGTTTTGTGTTTCTTTCCTCAAGTGTTTTAGTAGGAAACTATAACACAAACAAAAGCAAATGAACCCACAATAACTGGATTGTTTTTATATTTTGTATTTAATATTTTGTGCGTGTATGCTTTAGCTGAAGAAGCTGGTGTACGTGTACCTCGTCCGGTATGCAGAGGAACAGCAGGATCTCGCCCTCCTGTCAATCAGCACCTTCCAGCGGGCCCTCAAGGTAAGTCCCGCCCCTTTCATCTTCAGTGGTTTAACATTTGAAAATGAATTAAAACAGCCATAAATATTAGTATAGTCATTTTACAGTTATGTAAAATAAAATTGGTAACACTTTACAATAAGGTTTCATTAGTTAACACTAACACTAGCATTTTTATTAACTAACATTAACAAAGATTAATACACACATTAACAACTAAACCTCTCATGGTTAGCTCCTATTAGTTAATACATTAACGTTAACAAATTAAACCTTATTGTAAAGTGTTACAATAAAATTATTATAATACTAACTTTTTATTTTGGTGAAATATTACAATAGTAATATTTAGTGTTTTAGTAATTTTCATATTTTTTTAAGTGATAAAGATAATAATGGTTAAGATTATAATTATTATTATCATTTTACAGCCATATTGATATACAATAACAAAATGTTTGATTCCCCCCCCCCTTGTTGTGTAGCCATAGTCTCCTCCCATTATGTTCCGCCCCTTTTTGCATAGAATAGCAATTTTGCCTGTATTTTAGATCAGCACTGATTTAACACATTTTCATCATTTGTGTGTGTGTGTGTGTGTGTGTAGGATCCAAATCAGCTGATCAGAGCGAGCGCTCTCAGGGTCCTGTCCAGTATCCGAGTTCCCATCATCGTCCCCATCATGATGCTGGCCATCAAAGAATCATCCACCGACCTTTCACCTTACGTCCGGAAAACCGCCGCTCACGCCATTCAGAAACTCTACAGGTAATCTACACGTTCATACAGATGTCCTCACTGAATGCTAATGAATGAGGGTGTTTTACACTGTTTTCTCTCTGCTTTTTTGTTTCCAGTCTGGACCCTGATCAGAAGGAGCATCTGATCGAAGTGATCGAGAAACTCCTGAAAGACAAAAGCACGGTAAAATAACTCGACACACACACAACCCGTTTTTCTATTCTTGAGCCATTACGATAATCTTGCTAGTTATTAATACCTAATTAATTGTACATATAATTGAGATTTAATAGAATTAAATGGTCTGTTTTGCACTTAAATTGCATGTTTATTTTATGAATAGTTGTTCCTGTTTTTTCTTCATACGCATATATTGCACTCGGGTAAACATTATTTATTATTTATTTAAAATGAGTTCATTACTAATTAAATAATGACTAAGAATGGCTAACTTAAAAATTCCAAATATTTCTATTTTTGTTCCACTTTTGAGGAGTTTTTTTTAAGCCTATACATAACATGCCGAAAGAGAGAGGAATATGTAGTTCTCTAGGATGACTATATGGGGTAGTGATTTAATTGTCACAGTGATGTAAATCATAACAGTGTATATTGTAATTGTGTTGAATAATGAAGCCGATCTGTTTTAACTGAAGTCCATTCATTCTCATTTAAGTCGGCATGAAACGGAAGTTGCGATAGTCTTTTCTTCTCTATTGTGACGTATGTTTGAGTTAAGCGGCACAATGTATATTGTAAGCGGTGTTAAACAAATGAGCTGAATTGAATTAAACTAATCAAACCCAGTGCATTGATTTACATTAACTTTCATTTACAGCTCTCAACCAGCAGATGGTGCAACAACACCACATTCCTTCCTATCTCACCTCCCTATCTCTATTCTTCTCTCTATCTGAAACACTACTCACAGTCAAATAAGCGCTTTCTGACCGCACGATATCCCCAACAGGGCCTTGGACACAAAGTCTCAGCGATGCATTATCATAAAGCATGCTCAGCTTCAGATCTGAATTACGTCTGCTCATGATGTGGGGTTTCAGCTCACGTTGTCATGTTTTTTATCCTCATAGGCTTTTAGTGCAGAGCTGTATTTCACCTGTAGAGCTTCCCGAATATGCACTGGTAAAAGTTTATTGTGACATACAGTAATAGACATCTCTTTGAGCTTCCAGTGTGTAAGTGTGTGTACAGGAAGCTCACTGCGATTTGTGTTCCTGCTCAAGAAATATGAGTACGCAATGTGTGTGTCTTCAGTGTGACCGGCAAGCATAGCATCAATCACAGCGACGGCGTTCCAGCATCTCTCTCTATCTCTCCTCGCTCGCTGATGACCCAGCATTCCCTGTTTCCTCTCCCGTCAGTACGCCCGGCCTTAATTAGAATTCATGACAAAATGGATCCAGGGAAACGTCCTGTACCCTTCATAATTTTACAGGAAATTTATTGTTATTAGAGGAACCATTTGCTTAGTGTGATTTTTCCATTAAGGTCTTGTCAAGCAGCAGAGATAGCAGAGGTTTGTTGATGAGGTGTGTGTAAGTAAGAGCTTTGTTGATGGTGTGTGTGTAAAGAGCTTTGTTGATGGTGGATGGAGTTTACCTTGGAGATCTTGTTGGGTAATATGGGAACAGAAAGATGGGGAGAAGATGGCTTAAGATGAACCTTAAATAGAAAGATAGACCAGAAAACAACTGTTACCTCAGTAGAACCAGATGAAGGAGTGTACATTTTACACATCAGTTTTAAAGGGATAGTTTACCTAAATATGAATATCATCTTTTGTGTTCAGCAGAAGAAAGATATTCAAACAGGTTTGGAATAGTTACAATAGTAAAAATTTTAGCACAATCAAATATACCTTAGTATATCTTGAGTTGAACTTCAGCACTATGTCCGGATAACTAAAGTGCATTAAGTACTAAATAAGCTTTTCCAATTGAGCAGACTTGAAGTATATCAGTTTAGTATAGCAAAAGTGCAATTGCAGGGTATTTATATGAAGTACATACATATGTAAATGTATCTGTAGTATACTTAGCATTAAATAAATGTACTTTAAATACATTTTAGTATATTTATTTTTCACTAAATCATGGCTGCTGTGAAATATTTCGTTTTTTGTTTTGTTTTGTTCACCTGCCAATGTCCAATGTGGCAAAAAGTTCATTTTCATTCTTTTTTGTAAAGATTTAAGTGATCCGTTACCTGTAATTTCCTTTTCTCAGAGCTGGAATTGATGTCGCATGATGATGAATGAAGCACCTGACCTGCTCAAACTCTCCCTCTCCCTCTCTATCTCTTTGTGTTGTTTTCACACACTCTCTCTCATATACTGTAGTTCATTAGTCTAAAGTGAGAGTGGTGTGTTATATTAGCTTGGTGGGAAGCAGAACAGGTTGTCATCTTCCAAGCATCTGTTTGTTTTGAGACCACACTGAGGTTTGTAATTACGACGCATATATAACCTAATCAGCTTAATTTGCAATTATAAACCTCCAGCACAACTTTAGGGTTGCTGCAGGAGAAACGGGTGAGTGATAATTGCACAGAAGCTGTGGAGGTGTGTTTGTGTGTGACACTTATTTTTTCCTCTTTTTAAAAAAAATAAATAAAAAAAATTTCAATTAACTCCTTCATCGCTGTGTGCTTTTTTTCTGCATTGTGGCTGATTTGTAGATAGTACCTCCTTAAAATGTTCTATCTTTTTTTCCCCTTATTCATTCTATGGCAAGTTTTATACAAGTTTGACTACTTTTTAGAACCATTTAACCTTTTCAAATTATGTTCAAAATTTTATTTTGGTGTGTGTTCACATAGCAAGTGCCACTAAAGTCACCAAGTGTCAAACAAATCCAATAAATTGTAAAATGATCACCAGAGGGTTAAACATCTTGCTTTGAAACAGCCAACATTACTGGTATGGAATTATTTGATTGACACCACTGGAATGTGTAACAGCCAATCAAAATCAAGAATTCTAAACTTAAATTTACTACTGTACCACAGAGTAAAAGAACCACTTCTAACAGTTTTAAACCCTGCTTTTTGTTGTGTTTTTTTTTTTTTTGTAGCTGGTTGCCGGCAGCGTGGTGATGGCTTTTGAGGAGGTATGTCCAGACCGGATCGATTTGATCCATAAGAACTATCGGAAGCTGTGTAACATGCTGGTGGATGTGGAGGAGTGGGGTCAGGTCGTCATCATACACATGCTGACACGCTACGCCAGGACGCAGTTTGTGAGCCCGTGGAGAGAGGTGAGCTAGTGTGTGTGTCATTAAATCATTAAGCACAAATTGTATTTAATCATTATTTACATATTTGTAAAGCTCAGCTATCAAGAAAAGCGGTTTCAGTTGGACACGAAATTGCTGATCTGAATTTCATTTTCTTTTATCTTTTTCAATGCTAGCGTTGAGGGTTTCAGGTATGAAGGAGTGTTGGAGAGAGGACTATATATGATATAATTCTAAATTATGCTATGTAGTTTATTCAGTTTTGGCTTGAAGTTGGTTCGATTCATTAGATATTTGTATTCATTTGTTTATTAATCATGTGTGTGATTGTAGGATGCCGTGTTTGATGAGAATAACGAGAAAACCTTTTACGATTCTGAGGAAGAGAGGAGAGTGGATGAGTCCAAACCGTACATCATGGATCCAGACCACAGACTCCTGCTCAGAAACACTAAACCACTGTTACAGAGCAGAAACACTGCAGTGAGTACACACACACTCACACACACACACACACACACACACACACACACACACACACACACACACACACACACACACACACACACACACACACACACACACACACACACACACACACACACACACACACACACACACACACACACACACCTTGGGCTTCCATGTGTGCTATGGGGACTTTTTATGGTTATGGTTGGGGAATTTTTATACTTTACAAACTGTATATTCTATCCTCTAAACCTAACCTTCACAGAAAACTTTATGCATTTTTACATAAAAAAGAAAAAAGAAGATTTCTTTCGTGTGATTTATACGCTGTTTTCCTCATGGGGTCCAAAAAATTTCCATTTTGTCCCCACAATGTAGGGAATACCTGAACCACACACACACAGACACACAATGCCCTCTTTTATAATGAAGACCACATATAATTTGGCAGACAAGATGTTGCTTTGCACTTTTAAATGTTGATACAACAATATTAATCATAGTCATTTTTAATATAGTTTATTATTACAATTAATATTATAATTTAGTTAATACTATTCATCTACTTTTTCACCTCTCACAAGATGAAAGTATGAAAGTTGTCTAAATTGTACTTTTAAAGCTTTTTTTAGGTGGATAAACATCTAATCATGTATTAGTAACATGATTAGATGTACATAGTAACATCCTTTTTGCTTTATTAATTCATAATTTATCTGTAATATTACTCATATACTCTCATATCTCATATCTTTCTCCCTCTCTTGTGCTCTTTCCTATTCAGCTTTGAGCAATAGTGAAGGGCTTCACACCTGAGTGTGTGTTTTGTGTTTAAGTGTGTGTGTGCGTGTTTGGACCAAGGCTGTGTCAGACACAGCTCAATCACGTTACATACACTCAGCCTTAGAAATGTGCTCAGAAAATGTTATTCCTTCCTACATCACACACACAGAGTGACTCAAGTGCTCCATCAACCTGGAAGCTCAAGGTCTTGTGTGTATGTGTGTTTTTTGACGTTTGTGTGTGTGATATGTTTTGATTAAAACTTGTCCTGCTTTGTTCTACACTCAGTGTGCCCTCTGTCTTTATCAGCTCTCTCTCTTTCTCTCTCTGCTGGTTTAGTGGTTGATGTGTTGAAGTCTGCTGTCCTGTTCGTATATTGGGGTCAAAGTAATTTGGGGAAGACAAAATCATTACATACATTGAAGTCTTCCTAATCTATCACCATCTATCTCTTTTTCTATCTCTCTCTAACCCTCCTCTTCCTCTTTCTCTGACTTCACATTTCTCTGGGACTCTCCACCACGTCTCCCATTAATTTGTCTCTCTTTCTTACCTGTCTATCTCTTGCTCTCACTCCCTCTTTAAAAACGTACCATGGAAAAAGCGTGATAATATCGTGTTTTTGGATGCTACAATGCTTGGTCCTTCATTAATATAATCATCTTTTTTTTAGGTTGTGATGGCAGTATCTCAGCTCTACTGGCATTTGGCCCCTAAACATGAAATTAGCATCGTCACCAAGTCCCTGGTGAGACTCTTGAGGAGCCACAGGTAACACACTGAGAGAAACGGGATGGAAATATCATTATTATCAAATCTGTCAATCTAATTCCTGTTTTTGGTTTCTCTCTTGGCTCTTTTAGGGAAGTTCAGTATGTTGTGTTGCAGAACATCGCCACCATGTCTATTCAGAGGAAGGTACAGACTCACCGAAACATTCATCCCACAGTTCTCATGAAATCTGAACATATTATGAACAATGCTAATGATTTACAAGCAATTAGGCCTAAATGTGTTAGTTTATTTTAAGTGCTTAATCAGAGGTAAACAGTAAACATTGAGGTAAAATCAGAGGTAGGCTGGTATCCTGAGGGAAATCATGAGGTAAAATATAAAGTAAGTTGCATGGTAATATATCTGAGATAAAAAGTGAGGTAAAATGAGAGGTAGGCCTCAATTCTGAAGGAAATCATGAGGTAAAATATTAAGTTAATGATAAGGTAAGATCTGAGGTAAAAACTAAAGTAAAATCAGAGGTTGGCCTTAATTCTGAGGGAAATCGTGAGGTAAATTGCATGCTGATATATCTTAGGTAAAATGAGAGGCCTCAATTCTGAAGGACATCTAGAGATAAAATATGAAGTAAATCGCAAGGTAAGATCTGAGGTAAAATGAGAAAAAGGCCTCAATTCTGAGGGAACTCAAGAGGTAAAATATGAAGTAAATCATAATGTAAGATTTGAGGTAAACACTGAAGTAAAGTTTAGAAGTAGGCCTGAATTCTGAGTGAGATCATGAGGTAAAATAAGTAGCAAATTGCATGCTGATATATCTGAGGTAAACACTGAGGTAAAATGAGAAGTAGGCCTCAATTCTGAAGGAAATCTAGAGGTAAAATATGAAGTAAATAGCAAAATCTGAGGTTTCAATTATGTCTTCAGCAAACTGAGGGTAGTATCTGACATATTTTGTGTGATAAAATCCAAGATATCTCCTCAGGTAAACACTCAGTTATAATCTGAGGTATGCCTTTATTAGGTTTCAGATAAACAAAGGTAATGTCTGAAGAAAATCTGAGGTATCGAGTTATAATCTGACAAAAGTAATGATATCTGAAGTAAAATCTGAAGTAAATTATTCTGTAAAATCTGAGGTATACTGAACTCTCTGATGGTACAGCAGATGTAAATTCGGAGATGTAAACTAAGATGTATGCAGGTAAACAGTGAAGGATAATTCTGAGGTAAAATGCCAAACACTGATGTAGAATCTGAGGTACATGCTGAGGTAAAAAGCCTTAAGGTAATCACCGAGGTTACAAAACAAAAACGTAAGGTACACATTATAATCTGATTTGAACAGGTAAAACCTAAGGTATTTTTTTCAGGGGATGTTTGAACCCTTCATGAAGAGCTTCTATGTGAGGTCTACGGATGCCACACACATCAAAACACTCAAGGTATAACAGACTTGCCTTCATTTCATCATTGTTTTGTGTTGCAGCGCAGTGTTAATGCACAGTATCTGCTTGTTTGCTGATGTTTTGTGGTTTATCTGATGTTTATCTCATCTTTTTAAATTCTTCAGCTGGAGATTTTAACTAACCTGGCTAATGAAGCAAACATCTCCACCATACTGAGAGAATTCCAGGTAAAGTTTTATAGATTAAATTGATTTGTTTACTCTTATTATCTCTGTGTTTGCGAATTAAGCTTTACTCTTACCAGAAGAGGAGGGCTGCGTTTCAAAACCTACTCAGCTGCCTACCTAGACAGCAGTTTAGGCATCATAAAGCTGGTTGGCTGGTTTTATCTGGTCGGTCTTCCAGTTTAGTTATAGCTGGTTTAGCAGGGGTCTTGGCCACTTTAGATGGTCAGGCTGGGAGACCAGCTTGACAAGCTTAAACCAGTAAGACCAACCAATTACCAGCTTTGGCTGGTTTTAGCAGTTTTTTTTTCTGCAGGGTGAGGTAAAAGCTGAGGGGGACATTCTAAGTAGACTTTTGAGGGGAAATGATGAGGTTCGAATACATTTATGATGCTTAAAAATCCTATCTGGCAAGGCAGCTCACTAGGTTTTAAAACAGGAATGGCAGTTTTAAGCAAATGTTTGTGTGTTCCAGACATACGTGAAGAGTCAGGATAAGGCGTTTGCGGCGGCCACCATCCAGGCCATCGGCCGGTGTGCCACTGACATCTCTGAGGTGACCGACACCTGCCTCAACGGCCTGGTCCTGCTGCTGTCCAACAGAGACGGTAATCATACACTGACCTCATGAGCCTTTTGCTTTTTGTTCTTGTTAAGTTATTGTTCAATTATGAGTAGCAGTGCTTCTCATTGCCTGTTGGCACTATGATGAAGTTCATTATGTCTTATAGTGTAAAGACAAATTTGACAAAGACAGAGCCATTATCACCACAGATGGAGATTTGTAGACTTTCTAGACACAGACTTCTAAAACGCCCCCAAAAAAATATTTTGAACTTTAAACAATTGGATATAAACAATAACATATACTGTTGTTGAAATTATTTCAGTAGTTTAGTTTATCTACAAACTACAAACAAAAAAAGTAACTAACTACATTGACGTTATAGTGCTAGTGATATTTAAATGGATATACATTTGCAAGAATTCACGTTTGTGAATTTCTGCACTGATTACTCAATAAATCTGGTCTGATCTTTATTTAAATCACAATTATAGATAAACAACTAAAAACACACATTGTACTTTTTACATTGTTATTGAATTGAATACTCTTGAGTAATCATTCACAGTGCAGGGTGGAGAAATTAAGTGAAACCTTGGATTTAGTCATTTCTTTAGTGGCAAACCTCTGATGTAATTGTATAATCAGAGCAATGTTTACCTGACACAAACAATGAGGATCTCAGTAAGGGTGAAAGCATTAAATTTAACACATACAAACTTGAAAAACACTGTATTTGAGTTTAAAATATGCAGTATTTACCTACATGTGTGGATCACGGGGACTCAATGAATCTGTGAATCAAACAGCTTGATTTATCTGAATCTGAATGAATTGATTCACTAATATAACTCCCAGACTTTACATTTGAGAGCGAGAGGACATAATATGAGCATGTGTATGATTATTTCCTCACCTCGCTCAAATGTAAAGCTGCATGCACATTAAATTATATTAACTGAATGCACAGTAAGATACAATTTGATTGCTCCTTTTCCATAGTTACTCCACAAACACTGGTTACAACAGTTAGTTATTGTTACTACAGAAGAAAAAAAATCATACTATATTGGTGTATTTACGTGTTTCTTGTCTTTGTAGAGACTGTTGTCGCGGAGAGTGTTGTGGTCATCAAGAAACTTCTGCAGACTCAACCATCACAGCACAGTGACATCATCAAACATATGGCCAAACTCTTCGACAACATCACTGTGAGAGACGTGCACAATATTACACAACAGTAGTGCTGTTGTGTGTGCAACTGTAGTCTGATTACTAGGTTTTATTTACATCATGTAACATTACAATTTGATGTTCTGTGTATTTGGTGTCCATTTGCTTCTTTAGGTCCCAATGGCGAGGGCCAGCATCCTGTGGCTGATGGGTGAATACTGTGAACACGTGCCTAAAATCGCCCCTGACGTCCTGCGAAAGATGGCCAAGACCTTTACTAGTGAGGAGGACATTGTCAAACTGCAGATCGTCAACTTGGCTGCCAAACTCTACTTGACCAATTCCAAACAGGTGAAATCAAATCACACTTTGTATGTGTGTGTGTTTTGAATGTGCTTTATCTCACTTTCTTTCTCTCATACAGACGAAACTGCTGACTCAATACATATTGAACTTGGGCAAGTACGATCAGAACTATGACATCAGAGACCGAACACGGTTCATTCGTCAGTTGATTGTTCCCAACGAGAAGAGCGGAGCCCTGAGCAAGTACGCTCGTCGGATCCTGATGGCGCCCAAACCGGCTCCTGTTTTGCAGTCTGCCTTTAAAGGTTGGTAACATCTAGATCACACAGATCTCTGTAAAAAAATTTTTTTTAAATGAATGACTGGTAATACAAGGGTCGGGTATCATTTGAATTTTAACGATTCCAATTCTTCTTATCGATTCCTAATTTCAATTCCAATGAGGAAAAAAATCATTTTTTGTAGGTCTTATTGCAAAACATTTTATTTTAGCTGAATACCATGGACAAAAATCAACAGGCTAAAGAACACTTACACAAGGAACTTTTGCCTATGGTTTAAAAATACCATAGCAAAAACAACTAGCCTAACTAATATACATTTCAAGCATTATTAAAGACAAGTAAACACTCAGTAATTAAAAAAGACCAAATAAACAAATTAGCATTCACACAAATAAATACAACTGAACAAATATACTATTGAAATAAACAGTGTTTTAAAAATGTCAGGTACAGAAACTGTAATCAAATGTATAATAACACTGCATTTTATAAATAAAATATATTTATCCATCTATCTAATAATTATCAACTTATATTTATTATATTATAAATATAGTATTATATATATCAAATATAATAATTTGTTTATTTATTTATTTATTCTCCACCTGAAACTGCAGGTACAAAATCCAAATAATGTAGATTTTCATGCCTGGAAAAGTCATAAAGAGTCATTTATATTTCTACAGTGAATATATTTTTTTTACAGTTAAGTAGTAAAATATTTTATCAGCTAGAAATTGCTTTTTTTAATCTCTATACATTTTTTTTTTTTAATAATGACATTTCAAATAATGTAGATTTTTCGGTCTGGAAAATTCATAAAAAGTTGTTTAAATTTCTATAGTGAATATTTTTGTAGTTAAGTACTCTAGTAAAAAATATTTTATGAGCTAGAAATTGCTTTTTATTGCTGCAATCTGTTAAAATGATTTTTTTTAAATGAATGACTTTTATTGCAAATCATGGGAATTCATGGGAAATGATAAGATCCCTGAAATCATTCTGTCTAAGATTTGAACTTACAACCTTTCAGTTTCCACCCCAGATCCATAACTCCTAGGCCATATCTTTTGTGTTTAAAGCTTTGGTGCGTGAGAAATCAGCTGAAGCAGTCATGCTCTGATTCTGAATTATACCACCACATCTATATGAACTTAAGAGTTCTGCTGACATTGATTTCACCCACTTTCTCTGATTACATCACATGATTCCACTGCAGCAGGGCTTCAAAGCTGAAACACGCAACACCATCATGGGAATTGTTCCCCGCAGTGCTAATGCTAATCCGTAATATCAATACAGCATGCAGAAATACTCTGATCTGATCTTATCAAACGGCACACAGTTATTTTTTCCCGCCCCGGAGCTGGACTTTTTTTTCTTCTCTGGATTAGCTTGAATCGGGATGCTACGCCATCTGTTCCTCCCGTGCAGAATTGAATTGTTGGATTTTGCATCATTTGATAACAGACAGTGGAATATGGGAGCCCCGTCCGCCCCTCACGCGCCCTCCCGTCGGTTTACAACTCCTCCTGTACGCTCACGCACTTCACCTGCAATTAACCAGGAGTAATTACGCTCACGAGCAGGAAAAGGGTGTTACTCATTTGCTCCTGTAGATGCATTGATGGATGCATGGATGGATTTGAGTTTTGCACAGAGGATGCGCTCCGTGTGATTGATGCCGGCTGTCGCTGGGGGTAATTTTTGTTGTGCTGAGTATCGTTCTCGGTGCTTGGTAAAGCGTGTCCCGCTCTTAATAGGAGGTAATAAAGTTTGTAAGGGATGATTATGCTTCTCTGTGTTGAAACTCAAAGCGACATGTCTTTGTGTGTGTTTTTTTAAGTCACGTGAAGACCTAAGTTGCGACACATAACCTGATCTCTGCGATGAAGGTGAACCATCATGCTTTAGCCGAAAAAACGTATCAATAGTCCGAACCAGTGCATTGATAATTTAACTACAGCTCCTGATTTTGGCTCTAATGGGGCCGCTTTTGTTTTAGTACAATGATTTCATGATTGTCCCCATGGTTACCACAGATTAAAATAAATTAGTATACTGAAACACACAGCCATTAGTCTTTATTTCATTAATGCGGCATAAATTTACCCTATAACATTTGCGAGACATTTAACTGCTGCTGTCATTTTTAATATTCTTGGTTTAGATCCACTGTGTGCGTTGGTGTTTTTTCGCTCATGTTTATATTCTGCAGAGCCAGAGTGATTATGCGTTCATATACCTTGGTTATTATGGGATGTACCCAGTGTATTGTGAGAAGGGCACACGGGCAGATCTGAATGCCGTGGCATTTCTGCCAGTTTAATACCAATTACTCAGCAGGTCTCCTGAAGGTCTGTGGGGACACTTATTGCTTTTTTGTTTATTATGATAAAGAAGTACAGTAAAGCCAGAGTTGGAGGCATAAACTATAAGCCCTCTTATTAGTCTTGCGCAGCAAAACTTTTGACTATCATAAGGTATCATCCACTTCTCAGCTTGTTCAACACAGTTTGAGTTGTTTTCAAACTTTTTATGCCACATATATGTTGATATGATTTCAAAACTATAAAGGAAGTTGTATATTTTCTTTTTTTAGATTAGAATAGATTTGATTTTTATTGGCCACTTGTTGTGCTTTGTTGTTTACATAGTACAAGTGCATTATTATAATTAATATGATTATTATTCTTTTAAATTGAATTGAATAATTATTACTTATATATTTTTTTATTTTAACCTCAGTGAAAATAATATTAAAAATATTAGTCAAATATTATCTGGAACATATTTACTAAATATTTATGTTGGCACTGTATATTTTCTGATAATATAATATGATAACATCTGATTAATCTCATAATACCTCTTTTTAAAAGGCAGAATTAAATGGCAACTGTCAATGTCAGTAAATTTTTGGTTTATTTATTCATTTAAAATTTGTATACTTAAACTTTCTTTCTTTTTTTCTTTTTTTTACTTTATTCTTTTTCAGTTACCTTGACTGGAAAGTTTTACCATTGAGTTGACTTTGTGTTAGCAGATATTGCTTTGGTATTAAAACCATAATGTTTTCAGTCATCATGACATTGCACCGTATTTGATGACATCAACATGTATTTGTCTGTTTTTCAGATCGAGATCGTTTTCAGCTTGGCACACTCTCTCATTCGCTTAATTCTCATGCTACTGGGTACCTGGAGCTTTCTAATTGGCCGTCTGTCGCTCCTGACCAATCAGTGAGAAATGTGGAGGTAGTAGAACCAGTAAGAATCCTTTTTCTATTATTGCTTTGTTTTTGTTCTTTTTTAAACGCATAATCTTCACAAAATGTTAGCAACAGCCCCTTTCACACATACAGTCTTTACTGGTAAATTAGCGTTAAAAGATCATGTGTGAATAGTATATTTATGTATTTACTTGTAAAGTAAATTTTATGGTAATTTACTGGGATTACTGTGTGAAAGGGGCTGATGTCTATAAAATAAACTGGCCTCAGAGTACAGCGTATTTACAGTGCCATGATCACGTCTCAAATGATTATGACCTCATTTCCTGTTTCTTTGTGCCTGGGGCAGGTGAAAGAGGCCCTGGCACCAGCGCTTGGGAAATCCAAACGTGCCAAATCAGATGAGAAGTTCTACTCTGGTTCTGAGGAGGAGGAGGAGGAGGAGGAGGAAGAGGGAAGCAGTAGTGAGGACAGTAGTAGCAGCAGTGGAGGTAAAACATGAGTTTGGCTTGGTTAGTGTAAGAGGATGTGTTTTCAAATCGATCCTTGTCTTAACCTGTTTGTGTGTGCATGTAGAATCAGAAAGCGAATCGAAGAGTGAGGAGAACAGCGATGACTCAAACAAGAGCAGCTCCAGCCAATCAGAGAAGAGCTCCAGTGAATCAGACACTGACAAGAAGAAAACTCAGAAAAACAAAAAGCTACAAAAGCAGAAACCAGCCAGCAAAGACAGGTATCAATGTCATATAAATGTTCAAATGTTTGGAGTCAGTGAGGTAAGAAAGAAATGTATACCTTTACACAGCAAGGATGCATTACATTTATCAAAAGTTACTGTAAAGACATTTATATTGTTGCACTTTTTTTTTTAAAGAAATGCTGTTTTTTTCTATTCACTAAAGAATCCTAGAAAAACCTGTATCATGGTTTCCACAAAAATATTAAGCAAAACAATATTTTTCAATATTGATAATAGCAGAAATGTTTCTTGAGCAGCAATTCATCATATTAGAATGATTTCTAAAGGTAATGATGCTGCAAATTCAGCTTTACTTTTTAAAATGTATTAAAATGTAAAACTTATTTTAAATTGAAATAATATATCACAATATTACTGTTTTTACTGTATTATTGATCAAATAAATGCAGCCTTGAGCATAAACAAAGCATTAAAAATGTAAACGTGAAACAATAAAATAATCTCACAGACCACAAACTTTTGAACGCTACACAGAAGAAGATATTTTGAAGAATGTGTGTAACAAAAAAGTTGACTTCCATAGTATTTTTTTTGGGTGAACTATCCCTTTAAGGTTAATGGAGGTTTGCTCAAAAGATTGAATTCCAGCACTTAATACTTACATCAAACATGCTAATTTTGAAGTGTTCATGCGCATAAATATATAGACAGATGGTATGTGAGATTGACTTTGGTCTTCTGACTTCTGGTGTGTTTTGCTCAAGTGTGCACACAATGTACAACTTGGGTTTTATATATGTGTAGGATTTAAATAATGTGTGTGTTCAGTGTGTGATTGTGTATGCTGCTGCATAAAACGTGACTAATAAAATGTGGCACCAATAATCTCACCCTCCA
This sequence comes from Leuciscus leuciscus, assembly GCF_965113295.1. Taxonomy (NCBI): domain Eukaryota; kingdom Metazoa; phylum Chordata; class Actinopteri; order Cypriniformes; family Leuciscidae; genus Leuciscus; species Leuciscus leuciscus. Next base: position 32,373,573 of record NC_138740.1, on the reverse strand, counting down.
TCTGTTCATAAACACACACACGCACACACGCACACACACTCTCTTTCACAAATGCCAGGACTCAACAATAAGTAATTCAGATTTTTACAACATTTTTACTGGCCGCACCACAAACCTGTATATTTTTATTTTTAGCAATACGTTTTTATGTGCCAGAAATATGTTTATTTTTGATTCCATTTTAAGTTTCAATTAAAAAGCTATAATTTAAATCATTAACAGCTATAAGTTTAATGCACGATTTGCATTTGCAATTTGTTAACATTAGTAACACGTTTAAAATCAGTAGAATTTGCAACAATGTGTAGTCTATCACTTAAAACCAAATGTTTACATTTTCAAGGCATAAAAACTCACACACGACCTACGACTTGCTCCATCCTGTACACACGAACACACACACACACACACACACACACACACACACACACACACACACACACACACAGTTCGCACTGTTGATTGTTGTGATGTAATGTTCCTGTAGTTGACCCTGCTACCTTCATTAGAGACTGTAATTAAACCGCTAATACACAAACACACACACACACACGTGTGTATGATGCACTCTTTGCCTGTTTTGTTTGCTGTTCTGCCATCATTGTGCATAATTTAAGGCTCTTGCCCACATCCTCAACCACCGTGAAATGCTCTCATTAATACACACACACACACACACAAAACCTGCTTTAATGCTGCTGTTGAACTGTGCACACTTCAGCTAGTGTGTGTGTGTGTCCGCGCCACTTCTTGTTCTGAGCAAATGAAATCCAAAGGCCAAATTAATCCATCTAATCATTTCACAATTAAACAGACATTGTTCCCTCTGCTAATTTCCCTCTCTCTCTCTCTCGCTCTCTCTCTCGCTCTCTCTCTCTCTCTCTCTCTCTCTCTCTCTCTCTCTCTCTCTCTCTCTCTCTCTCTCTCTCTCTCTCTCTCTCTCTCTCTCTCTCGCTCTCTCTCGCTCTCTCTCGCTCTGTCTCTGTCTCTCTCTCTCTGTCTCTGTCTGTGTCTCTCTCTCTCTCTCTCTCTCTCTCTCTCTCTCTCTGTATCAGACTTATCACACAATGTCCCTTTTGATGTTTGAACACTGAAATGTCCTCGAGTAGCTCATTATTGCACAGGTTTTCAAATATGACCCATCAATAAGTATTTATGCATTTATAAATATTGTAGTGTTTTGTGCATAAGAAAGGTTATAGATGTTCTTGAGAAGTGAAGTGTGTCTCTTTTTAAAAAGTGTCCTGTTATGCTTTTTTACATTTTCAACATCCTTTAGTGCAGGGATGGGCAACTTCGGTCCTGGAGGGCCACTGTCCTACAGAGTTTAGCTTCAACCCTAATCAAAAACACCTGAACAAGCTAATCAAGGTCCTCAGGATTACTAGAAAATTACAGGCAGGTGATTTTTTCAGGGTTGGAGCTAAACTCTGTAGGACAGTGGCCCTCCAGGACCGAAGTTGCCCATCCCTGCTTTAGTGTGTAACGTTTCTGTTTGAGCATTAAAAACTTGTCTGCAAAATTACAAAGCACAAAGTCACTCCAGTGGGAGTTATTCTCTATATCATTGTAGTCTTGACTTTATTCTGGGAACGAACACGTCACAATATTCCTCATAAAAAAAATTCCCACCCAAGGCATACGCAAAATATAGAACTGATAAGAAAGGAAATGTGTACCTTGAAATACAATGTAAGTTGCTTTGGATAAAAGCGTCTGCCAAATACAATGTAAATGTAAAGGGGCAAGGATGGTTGAGTTCCGATAGTAGTGTTGAAACTCGAGATTATGGTAAGAAGCGTGACATTTCCCAAACTAATTTGAAGCGGTTGACCAATCACAACACACTGTGTCCAGCTGACCAATCAGAGCACATTGTGCTTTTCAGAAGGAGGGGCTTCATAAGCCCCTTTCACACAGAGATTCCGGAAAATACACGGATAAAGTGACCCGGGTTCGTTTGATTTTGGTTCATTCACACTGCCAGTGATGTTCCGGAATCAGAGAGTGCGTTCACACACAACCCGTAAAAATGCCGTAAAGACACGTGACATCGATGTGACTTGTAATCTCAGCAGCGTCTTAAGTTTGCTTATGATCTGCGATCTCTCTCTTGAGAAACCACGCTTGTGCATTTTTTTCTCTGATTCGATCATAAAATTGCGCATTACGTACCGTTTCACAGCTGGCGAACGATCCCGCGCTTCAGCGTCATCACTACGACACGGCATTATTACGGCTTTTGTTCACACAGCGCGCGTTCCGGGACTGAACACGGCAATGTTACTAGGTCCCGACCCGGCATCGAACCCGGCATAAATCCCGGGTCGAGTTTGCGTTCACACAGAAGGCGCTCTGGCAATTTGCCGGCAATTTCCCGGGTTCAAAGCGCTGTGTGAAAGGGGCTATAGAGACAGGAACTAAACAGAGTGTTACTGACAATCTGGGAAGAGAGGAGCTGCAACAGTGTAAAATATGTGAAAAATTATGCATAAAAAAAAAAAAAAAAACTATTCTAGTAGATCCCAAAAACAAAATCAAGACTTTATAAAAGGGCATAATTGGTCCACTTTTAAATATGTAGGTTGATTTTGCAGTAGTGAACTCCAACAAATAGTTCAATTGTGTGTGTGTGTGTGATGTTGACAGGAAGCTGAAGAATGGGAAAGCTGCAAATGACGAATCCAGATCCGGAAGTGAATCAGACACTGAGAGTTCCTCGTCAGAGAGCTCGTCGGAATCCGGATCAGAATCTGAACTGGATTCAAATTCAGACTCGGGAACAGATCAGAAGAGAAAAACAAAGTCTAAAACTGTCCAGTCCAAACCGGTTACAAAGGTAAGAAGTACAAGAGAGTACAAACAATTATGAATATGAAGTTTTTCTGCATATTAACATGTATGTGTGTAACATCTGCCATCCATGTTTTAACTTTAATGCTTGTGTGTTTGTTCAGCTGGCTGAGAAGAAGGAAGTGTCTCTCCTTGACCTGGACGACTGTAAGTTTGTTCTTTAAATTGAGGCATTGTGTTGTTTTGTAATAGAATGGTTATTTCCCAAACCCTACTGTCTACATACAGGTTCCAGAAGTTAAAATCTGATTAATTTTCCCCATCGGGAAATAGATTTTTAATGATAAATTACAAACCTTTAAAGACAGACCTATTGTGAGCTGTGAGGTTGTTAATCGATTTTATATGGTTTTGTTGAAGACATCAGCCTGGATTATTTCAACTTATTTTTGAAATAATCATGTTTAACATCAGAATTCCTGGGGAAAAAATTACATTAGCCATGATTCTGCAAGGACGTCTCCACCAATCAGAGAATTGCAGCGAGAAAATTACGAAATCTCATTACCCAATTTTTTTTCTCATTACATGAAAAAAAAAAAAATCCACGACATAACCTCATAATTAAACCTCACAGGCTAGTGTTGTCACGGTACCAAAATTTCAGTATTCGGTACCGATACCAGTGAAAATCCACGGTTCTCGGTACCAATTTCGGTACCAAAGCTTAATTTAGATTAAATTTACATAATTATATTAAAATGTATATCACAAAGATGGAAACTGTAGTATTAAAAACACTTTACAATAAGATTCCATTTGTTAGATAACATTAGATAAAATGACCTAACAAATAGTTAATTACAATAGTTATATACTGTCGCAATTATTCTCCTTTAGGGGTTAATTTAAAAATACATTTTTAAAATCAAAAGTTAACCCTCTGAGGTCTGAGGGGTTTTTGGGGTCCTTGAGATGTTCTGACATGCCCTGACATTTGTGCTTTTTTCAGTTGCTTATAAACATATTAATGGCAAAGGTATAATTACACTCTATTTAGCACAAACAGGGCTACCATAATATGTGAGCAAACATGCATGTACATGTTTGTATTTTTGAGAGAATAATGTTTATGCATGGTTATTGAAAAAACTAAAAACTAAAGTTTCTGAAATAAGGCCACAAAACACATACTAAATACGTGTCAATAAGACTTTTGACTAATTGATGTCTTTGCCTAGAATTTTTTCTTCAAAATGATGTGAAAATCATCCTGCCCTTATCATTCACATAACACAATACATTGATTTAAATCTTGTAAAACACTTTTTGTTTGTAAAGGCAATATGCGCAAGGGGCGTCAACCATTCAACAGCATCATGCATATGTAGTGGTTCACACCTCAGGAGACAATGGGGCCCGCATACCTAATGAGCCATTCATTCAGGTGTGTCACCTATAGCCACAAGAAAGAATGCAAGAGCAATATATATATATATATATATATATATATATATATATATATATATATATATATATATATATATATATATATTCTACCAAATTGGTTCACAGTTGGAAGCATGTCAATTTTTTTTTTTTTTACAAATTTTGCTTGCAAATTGTATAATATCCAAGGAAAACATGTCTATTAATTGTGCAGTTAATTCTCATACTGTATTTTCAGTTTTGGAATATGTATCCTCTCCCCAAATTTGTCAATAATAAAACACAATAAAAATTATTTAAAGAAAATGCTTATATTTACCTTTTAAAATTTGTTTACATCTACCTTGTAAATATATATTTTTTTATTAAAAAGGTTACAATTACAACAACAATTGAAGTGTAATCTTTCTTTGTAAAAACTAAAGTATACATTTTATCATACATATTTCAAACTTCGAATATAGCCTACATTGACAAAACATACTATATTTAACATATTAGCAAAAATTGGCAAACAAAAGCTTATTTGAGGTGGCAGATATTTTACAGTAAAAATGTGTAATCTATCCAAAACTAATCAACGAAATGTTGTCTTTCATTTGTCTGTAAAATAGGTCTTTCGTTTTTATTATAAGGAATATAAATGTTAATTTGCAGTTTAATACGTTGCTTATACAAATACATTTTATTTCAACATATTTCAATCGATTTTACTCAGTATAGCTAAATAGTTTGCTAAAAGCAGATCATTCATTCACACACAGAAACGCAATTCAAATTTAAACCGTCTTTTTGCGAGTTGTGGTAAACAGCGCATCTCTTTCGTTCATTCATTCACACAGAAACGCGATTTACTTGAGAATGAAAAAAAAAAAACTTACTACATTATTCCATCCGTTGCTCCTCGAAATACCAGCACTTCTGAGGTAAGTTTTCCATTATTATTATTCCTCACAGCGCTGCGAGACAGTGTAGACAACTACACTTATCTGAATAAACTTGATGTGTTTTCTCGAGCTGATATGTGGGCGTTCACAGTTTGTATGGGATCGTCTCAGTCATTTGCGTTTGAATAGCGCGCGCTCTCCGTGGGCGGGGCCGATTATAACGTAATGAGATGAGATGAGCTCGACTGGAATCGCTCTCTTTTAATACAGATTTCACAAGATTAGAATATTTGTTTTTTATATAAATTACTTCATTTAAAAGAAGAAAATTCAAGCTTCATGCCTGTGTGTCTGTATGCCTGTTTGACTGAGTATTCGCTCAGTTATTGTTCATTTTCGGACGCGTTTCAGAATGGACTTCACTGGCAGAGAGAAGGCAGAACTCGCTTCGTGTTTATTTTTCTTTATTTGGCAAAAAGCACAACACTTTGTTTTTATTGTGAGTATACACAAAAATAATACACATTTAACAGAATCGATTGATGTATGAAACTCCTATGGAAAATCAAAGTCAACAGAGTATTTATGAGTTTCTTTTACATTGACAAAAAAAAAGCGAGCTGGTATCGCCGGCGATACCGTAGACCTCAGGGGGTTAACATTATTTCTGTTAACATTATTTAATGCACAATGAATGAAGTGAACAAACATGACCAATCAAGTGTTTTGTATTAAATAACATTCACAAACATTAATTAATGTTGTAAAAATATATTGTTCACTCAATGTGTTATGTTAGATAACGCATTAAGTGATGTTAATGAATGGTATCTTATTGTAGCATTACCAAACTATACAGGAGATAAAATATATTTTATTTGACTTGACTATACTTTTATTTAATCCAAAACTGTATTCATATTTAACTTTAAAAGGGCTTTTTAAACCTGCTAAGAGTTATCCAGCCAAGAATAAGACTATAACTGCTTTTCTGACGGACTGATATTAATGACGGCTTTTTATTTCTCATCTCCATATCTAGTAGTAAAGCTAATGCAAGGGCTAGAAATCAATTAATAGGCCTATGTCACACTTCCTCGTCGTCATGGAGAGCGCAGTTCGCACAAGCGTTTGTACTCCCGTGGCGTCTGTCGTTGCTATCCATCCGTGAACGCACATGGAAAAGCGAGCGCGCCGCTTCTATTATGAGCGCGCTTGCCGCGCGCCATTTGAAATAACGTATCTGCACGCGCAAAAACATCAGCACCACATCAGCAACAGCACCGCCGATCGCCATCAGCGCTTTTATGAAGAGGACGCAACTGCACGCGCTTCGGGCATGCACGCGCATCAAGTACCGGGTTTGAGAAAACCTGGTACCGTGACGTTTAAAAAAAAATTAGTACCGACTTGGTACCGAAGTACCGGGTCTTTTGACAACACTATCACAGGCTATTTAAGACAGTATTGCCTATAACTGAATGACAAATGCTAGACTAGACACTTGGCAGCTCATTCCACCAGAGAGGAACAGAGAGGGTGAAAGTTTTGGAGAGTTGAGTTGAGTTGAGTTGAGTTGAGTTGAGTTGAGTTGAGTTGAGTTGAGTTGAGTTGAGTTGAGCTGAGCTGAGCTGAGCTGAGCTGAGCTGAGCTGAGCTGAGCTGAGCTGAGCTGAGCTGAGCTGAGCTGAGCTGAGCTGAGCTGAGCTGAGTGAGCTGGCGGGAAGGAGCATACATTTGTAGTAGTGAGTTGAGATAGGGAGGAGCTGTTCCAGTTGTAGTCCTGAAAGCCAGCGTTAAAACGAGGGGGTTTCGCTTCCCCTGTCTCTCACTGTACTTGGGTCTGCCCTGGGTGTGACGTGGGTTCTCTTTGCCTGATTGCTTCTGGATCATCATATTTAACTTTTCATTGATTAGTTCTTTGCAAAACCCAAAGACAGATGTAAAGGTTGACCCATAGTAATGATTTATGAAAAAAAAAAAAATGGCGAGGCGTCGAAATGGATTTTAATGTTGTTGTTTTTGTATTTGCAGTCTCGCCCGTGCCGGTGACCACACCCAAGAGCTCCATCCTGTCTCCTAGTCTTCTGTCTGACCTGCAGGGGCTCTCACTCTCACCTGGCGCATCAGCCTTACAGGTGTGTGTGTGTGTTTGTCCTTTTTCTGACTTTTTGTGGATCTCTGGCGTACTTCATTTTGATTGGTCATGGAGTTATAAGTATCTAAATGACTGCTAAAGTGTATATTTAAAAGCTGGAACACACCAAGCCGACGTCTGGCCGTTTCTGAGCGTCGTTTGGCTTAGTTTTTCCGGTGTGTTCCGCCCAATTGGCTCTAGTTGGAAGCCGTCTGATTTTTTGGGGGGGGATTGGTACATCCCTGAGCATTTGAATACACAAATATTTTCATAATAACATGAGCCGACTGGAATGAAAGAAGTGAACAGCTTGATTGATATTCAAAAAGCTAAGCAAGCGCTGCTTTGTTTACGGTTTCTGCAGTCCTAGTTTCAGTTTCCCTTTTTGAAGGACAAAAAATGGACTACAAGCTGATATAGACACATATTTACTTGCACGCAGGCGCAGAAACACATGTGCTAATTGACAGTGGTCTTTAGTCCTTTTGGTGTGTTCAAGCGCAGCTTTTTGGCCGATGCGACAACACAGTCGGCTTTCGTCACCGCTAGTTCTTTGACGTCGGCTTAACTGTATATTCATTCTGTTTGGGTTTATTTTGCATTAATGACCGACTGACTGTACATACCTCTTCCTTTTTGTCATTTCCTTTCCAGTCTTTTATATGTGTCCGTCTTGGATGTTCTTTGTTTCTTTGTCCTGTTGTATTATAGATTGGTTTTTCATTGCCTTCCCTCTTTCTTCTCCACCAGTGTGTGTCCAGCGTGTGTGTGTGTGTGTGTGTGTGTGTTGTCAGCGTATGTGATTGTTGACCTTTTGCAGTATGAAGGCTCCTTCCTCTCCCGCGAGAGCCCTGTGTCAGGGAGAGAGGGATGTCAAGAGAGCGAGAGGGAGGGAGAGATGTCACTGAGAGATGAATGAAGCATGTGTGGTCATTTTTTCTCAAATACTATCTGTGTCTTTCTCTTTTAGGATTGACACATGAACTGTAATATCCCTGCGGCCCACAGACACCTCCTGACAATAACACACACACTCTCTACGCGTGTTTATAGACCAGCACTGCTGTCATATTTCAACCCAAAGATTCTTAGTGGGATCTGGACCTTGATCTTATTGTTTGTAATACTTTGTGTTGTTTTACACTTTCATACGTTCAGAAAGACATCACTTACTCTATGCATACATACACATAGTGATATTTTGTGTTGAAAGGAGAATTTAATGTTTTTTTTACATCGTAAACACGTCGGCACTTATTTAAAAATAAAATTGAATAAATGCTAATGAGTAACTGGCATTTCAGACACATTATGGCTTGCTACAATACCGGTCAGCTACAACCTCAATTGCAATTTTAATATCAAATATCCAATTTTAAGCTCTTTAAGGGAATGTTTTACTGAAAATTACACTGTTCCTGGAAATCTCCAAATCATTCCTATGGAATGCTTGTCTGAGGGAACAACAGTTATACAAACTACTTAATAAAATCTTATTAGTATTTAAAATAACTGTTTATTATTTGAATATATTTTAAAATGTTTTTTAAAATGTTTATACTTTAAAAATTGCTATTTTTACTTTGGCTGGAAACAGAGCCGGCTTCAGACTGCGCTCAGCAGGGGGGCATTTATTTTCAATGGGTGGGCACTAGGTATGGGGACTTTTTTTCGGATATCAGATATCCTATATTTATTATTGCTACTGCCTTTTCTGTTAGCTATTACCATGAAGTGATGCAGCCCATACAATAAACACATAAACCATTACACATTGTTGCAAGACGTGCAACTCTTAAGAAATTTGATTAAATAAGGGTTAAATAGGCCTATACAAAAAAATTACAAGACCGACTCTGACCACAGCTTTATTATAAACAAAGCTAACGAACATGCTCACAGTCTCTCACTGACAGGTCAGGATAGAAGTTTAACTGCTATCTCACTGGCGGAAGAGAGAAAAAAAGCTACACATCTTTATTCTGCTTTGCTCTAACATAAGCGTTCACAGTAGCCTACTATTAAAAAAGCATCATGTAACGTTAGTTACCTTCAAATTAGTTACAAAAACAAATTAAAAACACCCACAACATACACAACATACACAGAGATTATTCTACAATTTCCATTTACAAGAAAATATAGGCTAAAACAGCTGTTTCTCCACGGCGGGAGTGACATTTCAGGACAATGGACAGCGCAAAACTGAACTAAATAGGCCTACTAAACTATTATTAGTCTCATCATCACAACATAACGTGACAACACAATATAGTGAACTTTGACAGTACATAATGCCAGTTAGATAAATACACTAACAACCGGCCAGCATGAAACTTTAAATTTAACTTGCAGTTAGAAGAGCTGAAGACGCCGCTTGTGAGCTGATTGGAACTTCCTGAGAACAGCGTCCTTCCATTCACCACAACACTTTTTTGTCAAGTCCTTCTCGAATGCAAGTTGAACTACAGGTGCTAGCTTGCGAAGCTGCGATGTTAGCGGCCACGCCGCCGCCGCCGGCCACGGAGTCACAAATGTAAGCCGGGCTGTTGTCGTTTTCTTGTTGTATGGGGTCAGCAGAATCGATAATCGACGTGGAAGGAGAAACTGTGGTTTTGAACCATTTTCTAATGTCCATTTTTGGACAGTTTTCATCTGTTTGCTTTGTTTTGAATGCAGCCAGGAATATTGCGCCAACTGAAAGTCATTTCATTCATGTATTAACGTGCAAGTGATTGGGGGGGCGGCAGGGGGGTTTCCTCACTGTGGTTTTATGTTGGCTAAGCTTTATTATATTTTCAGCTAATGAGCAGTTTGTAGACATATTTTTATTATTTCTCACTAAAATGTAAATTAAACTGATATTATTTTGTAAATTATATCATAATTCAATTTGGGGGGGGCATAAAAGACATTTGGGGGGGCATTGCCCCCTAATGCCCCCCCATACCGCCGGCGCTGGCTGGAAATAATAGAGAGATTGCAAGAAATTATGCAGTGGAGTGATTTATAAACTGTTAAGACTGAATTAGAATCGAGACTAATGCTTTTTACTGTTAAGCAAAAATAATATGTGTTTAAAACTATCTGAACATGCAGATCCTCATTAGAGAAAAAACAAAAAGCTTGTGGAGAAAATGATACAGTAGCAACAGTATGGGTAGGATCAGTCAGTTATGATTTTAAGGCAGGGCTTAGCGAAGGGTTGTTAATGCATATTTTCTGTTTTCAAAAGATCTTACATTTTCTATTAATTTCATTCAAACTAATTTATAGTTTTGTGTACATCCCAATTTCTGACTTTAAATGATATTGTATCATATAATACAATGTTCCCCAATTTCCTGTCCTTTTTTCTGATATTATTAATGTTCTCATTTTATTAGAAAATTCTGAATGTCAAAAATGCACCAAAAAAGCATACAAAGGTCATAGTAAAATATTACTTTCAGTATACGAGCATACTATTAAACTGCGAACACTGACAGCACTGTGGTCAAACTATGATTGCTGATAACGCACGATCCTTGAGATCCTTGAAAGAAAACTTTTAAACTTCCATCTGACAGAATTCCTATTCTCCTCCTGTCCATCACTGCAGGGTTGCCCCGGCGACCTGTATCACCGCGTTGGGCGGGTGCTTTGATTGACAGGCTCGTCAGGACCGGGCCGCCGCGCAGCTAGAAGCTGTTAGGCACAGGTCATTAGAATACTACCCACGAGCCTCGGCGGGCAGGCTAATCAGAGCTGAAATAAAGGGTGAGATTGAGAGAAAGAGAAAGGGCTTATTTAAAGTCAATGCTATGCATAAATACATTACAGGCCGCTATAATCTTAGTCACGGTGGATAAACCTCATCTCTCTCGCTCGCACATACATGCATTCAAACGTGGTCATTTATTATGGTGTGTCACGTCACACAGCTGGTCTTTCTTAGCCGCGTGCATGCAGATGTATGAAAATATATTCATATGACACCACCGCGTGTGGGTGTGTGTGACTTCGGCAGGCACGGGTACGGATGAAATAACGGTGTGTGAAATAGAGAGACACTCCGATGCATTCTGGGATGGTTAGCGGCGGTATTTAGCCGATCCGGGGTCAGTGTGCGAACTATCTGCCTCGGCTCCTCCCGTTTCTAATAACATTTTGACATGCGGATCTGCTCTGAAATACTGTTTAAGCTCGCGCCGGGGGAGCCGGCTGATAACTTTTCATTCATAATTAGCGCAGGGCGAATGGGGGCCGAATGCGGGGCGTTGGAGGGAAATTGAACTGTCAGTGTAGGGCGAGCGGGGGGCGAACGAGGGCGAGCGCGGGCTGGGGGGGCGTTTGACCCCATCACAATCCGGGGGCCGCGTCATAATTTGTTCATTTGGTGCCCATCAGCCGGCCGGCGTTGCCGCGGTGACCCTGTTCTTCTCGGAGCACGCTCAGTGCCGTCCTCATTATGACTCAGCAGCAAGGTAGAAACGCACGTGGAGACTCGTGCTGTCAATCACATGTGCTTACACATTTTAGCGTTTTTCTTGCGCAGTAGGACAGTTTTGATTTGATTTTGTGTCATTTCAGTATTTTCCTCAGGATTTTGTGAGACTTTGGTTTGGTGGAGCTCTGATTTTCTAGGGGGGTCTATGGACATGGTCCCATGGAGTTGTTTTTTAAATTTGGATATTTAAAGATAAATGCATCAATCTGGTGCACTTTGAAAGCAAAATGAAGAGTTCCAACCCCTTTTCAGTGACCATATTTAACGGAGTAAAAAAAAAAAAAAGTCTTTGCATGGACATTGACTAGACTTTAAAGACTCAATACAGGGTTATTAGTTTACTAAAACTATAATTAAAACCATAAAAACTTTCTTTACTTGAAATGAAATAAAATAAAAATAAAAATATTTCAGCTTGTTGCCAAGTCATCATCTCTCATTTTCAATAGTTTTAACTATGTACTTAAATAACTGAAACTTAAATAAATAAAAACTATGTAGACATCTAAAAAAAAACAAAAAAAACACACACACACACACAACAAAACTCAAATTAAAATGAAACTGAAAATATAAAAATAAAAACTAATTCAAAATATGAACAAAAACTGTAATAGTATCTCTTTTATATTATGATGCTATCATTTCACTGACCTCTTTTTTTAGTTGTGATAGTCTTAAGCTAGGTTTATACTGGACGCGTCTGCACGAGCGCGAAGGTGCGTGCGGCAAAAATGACGTCATCGCGGTGTGGGCGGTCGCGCGCGTTGGGTGCGCAAGGGCCCATTTCGCCTGGCGGTGTGCATGGCAGATTTTGTAACCGCGCGCGGCTCCGCATCCTAAGATGGACGACTTCGAGCCGAATCTGTCCGAGCTCGAACTTCTCACCACACCGGCACCCAGTTTGCACGTCTAAATTAGTTGCTTACATTTAAAAAAGGAGCATACAATAGCATAAAAAGTATTTTTAATGGACATAAAGGTCCATGTTTAATAAAAATGTTCACGAAACTTAATGAAATGTCAAAGCCAACACATTATGTTGTCACTCCCCACGACTAGTTTAAAATGTGTCCATACCTCCGATTTTCCTCCAAACTTGCTCAAAGTTAATTCTCCTGTTTAAATTTTTTTCTTTGCTTCTTCAAGATCCATGTCGCACTTAGAATAGCAACTTAGAATAGCAACAGAATAGCCTACAGCACCACAGCAGGTGTGATGCGTCACGCGTGCGAGACTGCGAGTGCGAGTGGACGAGACGCTGCGCACGACACGTGACGTGCTTTATCAAGGGCCCGACCCGACCCGGCCCGAGGACAGTGGCGGGTCGAGTCCGGGCTCGGGCAGAGAATTAAAGCTCTAGCGTCAAGTATAAACGCCTCGTCCGTTTGGGGAGGCACAAGTACAATTACAGTACTTAAGTCTTAATTTCTTTACTCGAGTTAAACCCTCAAGCTTTTATTTTGGCGCATATCTGCAGAGAAACGTTTCTCTTTACAAACCTGTGGAATGCTGTAATCACCTGTCCACAATTAATTTTTTTTATTATGTGCATGAGAAAATAAACCTTCTGCATGTTGCATTTCCCAAATGGACCTCAAAGGGATAGTTCACCCAAAAATGAAAATTCTGTCATCATTTACTCGCCCTCATGTCGTTCCAAACCGAAAGACTTTCTTTCATCTTCGGAACACAAATGAAGATGTTTTTTGATGAAATCTGAGAGCTTTCATTCTGACCCTCCATAGACGGCTACACAACTAACACTTTGACGCTACAAAGAGATCGCAACACTAATCCATATGAATTGAGCGCTTCAGTCCAAATTTTCTGAAGAGACCCGATCGCTTTATATGATGAACCTTTAAGCACATGCAGAGATTGAGCATTTTCTGTGATGCAAGCCACTCTGAGATGCTTAAAACACTGGATCATGAGCTGCTTTGTTGTAAATGAACAAACTATATGCTTAATTAAATTGTAGCCATTTGTGTGCCATATCGCACACAATTTAGTTTAATAGATTGACCGATGCTTTGCCAAAGCAATGGTGCAAAACACAACGTTAGACGCTTTGTACGTGTTGCCATTCTGAGTTTTGCTACACAAATGAAACTCACTCGTATTCCTTTACGTTTATTTTACAGCCTTCGATATTAATCACTGTGACTTTTAACATTCGACAGGATCAATGCTTGCACTCACACCTCGCCATTTCACCAAATGACATTTTTCTCTTGCAGACAGTCTCATAAACAAATGAATTAGATTTCAAACAGCAATAGAAAATAGATTTTTAATTCTCTCTGCTGAATGTCCCCCTGTCCTCCGTTTATCCTTCTTTTCCCTCCTCTGCTTTTCTTTCTCTCTCTCTCCCTCTTTATCCCGGCTGGCGGATGTGTTTTGCATCTGTCAGCAGAATCGGGCGGCAGCTGGACAGAGAGGATGCTGGGATATGTGAAGGTGACTAGAGCGAGTTGTCATCCATCACTGAGGTTTCCTTTAAGCTCATCCATAATAGAGCCCCTCAATCAAGCTCCCCTTCACACAGGAGACATGTCCGAGTGTGTGTGTGTGTGTGTGCGCGCGCGTGTGTGTGCGAGACGGTGCGGTCAAGGTTACTCTCTTCTTTCGGTTATTTACTCTTCCACCGCCCAGCGGAGTTGACCACTTTATAGGACGTGTGTGTTATATTGGTGATCATAAGCGATGTGTTGTATATTGGCTCGTCCAGTCCTTGAGGACACTGACAGGAGCGGTTATCATGAAATGGTGGACACAACACAACCCAAGTATTTCTGTGTGGTAAATCTGACGCTGTAAACATTATGGCTACTTTTATCAACACAGACCCGCTTGACAACTCCAAAAGCACGGCTGTAAATTTATGTTGTGTGAATGCGTGTGCGTTTTGGTAGGAAGCTTACAAAAGGATATGGCACGTCTAAAGGTGCTTTCAACTTCACGTGCTCAAGTAACGCTATTTCAGATAAACCAACTCATTCGTACTGTCAGGTTTTCAAAGCAATTTTATTTTGGTTTGTCTAGTTTCAGTTGCGCCATCCGTCATGGTGATTGTAGGTGATGGGCAGGCCCGTACAGAAGCTCTGCAATTATTTTGTTAAATAATTGTATATTAAATAAAAGGTTCATTAATAGGTATTTAAATGTATATCAAAATAAACAATATAAATACTAATAATTAAAATAATAAAAAATAAAATAAATTAAAATAATGTAATATTATTGTCCTATTAAAACTTTAACATCATGAATCAAAATATAATATTTTGTCATATTAATATCAATGTTATATAAAAAAATTTGTTTTATCAATTATTTATCTGTTTTTAATATTATTTAATAATAATATTTTATGTATTTTATCAAACTACAATATTTTATAACATTTTCAGCTGTTAATATGAGTAAATAGTAGTATTTTATTTATTTAAATATTTTAGTATTTTACACATTTGACCATATTTAATCATCTTTCCAGAATTTTGTAGATTTCTTTCTCTGCAAAATCAGAACAAATATATATGTTTTATTTGGTCCTGGTGTTGGTGTGTCTTAATGTTAAAATTTTTAAAGTGGTGAAAACATTACCGGTCCGCGAACAGAGCCTTGAGGCACTTCAGGAATCAGAACCTGAAAGGATGCAATTGTTCATTACACATTTTTTGTTTATTTCCATTGCACTTTTTTTTTTTAGCTTTTATAACATCCGGCATCACTCTATGAGAGAACTCCAGTATTGGGTTGCAAATGGAATCCATAGCTCAGAGGGATTGCTGGTGTTGAAGACCGAGCCGCAGCCAATAAATAAATTGCAGGCAGAAATGTCATCCCTGTCCAGGTGTTCAGGAGTGCTGTGTAGAGCCAGAAAACTGCCATCAGCCGCCAATCTGTTCTGCTGTCACACGAGGTAGAGAGAATCCAGAGAGTCAGGAGTAATGCATTGAGACGTCAGTGGTCTTTCCACACTCGTCATATCGATGGCAGCCGGTGTCACAGGACGCAATTCAGGCATGACGATTGGCCTTTCTTTTCTTTGGGCCATTACAGATTTTTCTTTTTAAATCAAACTATTGTAGTAATGTGTGAATGTTTGTGACAAGGGATGCACTAATAGAGACTTTTTTTGCTGAAACAATTGCGGATGATTCTTTTTATGTTATTGCTGAGAGTGGATAATAGTGGTAATATGTGATGTCAGTAAGCTTTTAAGTAAGTAAACTTTTATTCAGCAAAGATGCATTAAATTGATAAAAATGACAGTAAAAACATTTGAAATGTTACAAAGATTTCTATTTCAAATAAATACTTTTGAACTCTTTCATCAAAGAAAGTCTCCACAAAAATATTAAGCAGTTTTCAACATTTATTAAAAAAAAGTAAGAAATGTTTCTTGAGCTGTAAATCATCATATTAGAATGATTTCTGAAGGATCATGTGACACTGAAGACTGAAGTAGTGATGCTTTGGTATGATCTCCCTCTTTATGTAAGGTCAGTAAAGTCACTACCGAAATTTAAGGCCATGTTAAAAGCAAATATTTTAAAGACTTCCTGGGCATCTTCATGATGGGTGTTTAAACATTATCTCGTCTATGTTCTGTGCGTTTTCTTCTTCTCTGTACTCTTATTTTTGTGTTTTTTAGTGATTGTGAAGCACTTTTGGCAACAGCTGTTGCATTAAATGTGCTAAATAAATAAATAAATGAATAAATAAATGAAATGAAATGAAATGAAATGAAATGAAATGAAATGAAAAAAAATTCAGCTTTGCATCTCAGGAATAAATTGAATTTGAAAATATATTCAAATAGAAAACTATTATTTTAAATTGTAATGATATTTCACAATATTACTGTTTTTACAATATTCATATATTTGTAATCAAATAAATGCAGCCTTGGTGAGCAGAAGATGTTTAAAGCGGTGAAAACATTACCGGTCCGCAAACAGAGCCTTGAGGAATCACAATATGAAAGGAGCCAATTTTTCATTACACATTTTTAGTTTATTTCCATTGTACTATTTAAAAAAAAATAATACAGTTTTATTGATTTGGAAAAATATTTTTTTATAACAGACAGTACCTGATTCTAATATAGTTGAGCAAAAGTTAAAACGTGACTTAAGGTAATTTAATAAGAAATGGGCTCAATTTGTATGTGTGCAAGAGAATGAATGTATATACTGTACCTCCTCTTTTTTTTCCCATGTCGCTCCGTGTGTATAAAGATGTTATGAATGTGAACATTGACATTTTAAGTCAAGTCATCTTCATTTATATAGCGCTTTTAACAATGTAGATTGTTCCAAAGCAGCTTTACATTGATAATAGGAAATTTAAAGTAAAGTGTTTTGGCTTTATAGCAGCTCTAGAATAAAGTTATTGTGTTAGTTTGATTGATTCACTTCCGTCGCAAAGATCATTAGTTATTAACTTAGGGGGCATGCTTAAGGTTTTTGATCAATTGCAAAAATAATGACTTTCATACAGGTTTTCACAAACACTTCTTTCATCTTTCATTGGTCAGAATTACGTCATCTTTAAATAATTAGATCAACCTGTTTAAGACCACAGTATAGTCTTTATTATTACTTATTTAGTACCACAAATTATCCAGAAGTCACTGCTGCTGATCATAATGACCAAATTTCTTTTTGACACATATTGTTCTTTCCATTTCTAATATCCTGGGCATGTACGCAGGCGAGTTCTCCCGTGTTTGTGCCGGAAACCTCCCATGAGCTGCTCCACAGGATGACTGGTAAAGGTCTCTCCGCCCAGTACCGCTTCACCCGCCAGCCCTGTATCTATGGCAACAGCATGGTGTCCCTGCAGCTGACACTGAGCAACAACAGTGAGCAAGCCCTCGAGAACATCCACATCTCTGAGAAGAGTTCCAGCGGACAAAACATCCACCGCTTCAGCGCTATCGGTGAGCTTAACACGCCGTGTAACGCAAAGGAATAGCATGGCATTCATAGCGTGGAAAATTTGACTTTCTTGCTTTTGTTTGAAATAAGAGTTTGAAGTATAAATCGTTCTGAAATTGATCACATTAAAACATAATCATGATCAAATATGATCACATTAAAGCATAAACAGCCCCGTTTGCATATCAATGCCTATTCTGCAACTACTACTACTTTTCCTCCCTCCAATCATCCATCCATCCCTCTATCCCTCCAATTATCCATCCATCCCTCTATCCCTCCAATCATCCATCCCTCCATCCTATTCCTCCAATCATCCCTCCATCCTATTCCTCCAATTATCTATCCATCCCTCCAATCATCCATCCATCCCTCTATCCCTCCAATTATCCATCCATCCCTCTATCCCTCCAATCATCCATCCCTCCATCCTATTCCTCCAATCATCCCTCCATCCTATTCCTCCAATTATCCATCCATCCCTCCAATCATCCATCCATCCCTCTATCCCTCCAATCATCCATCCACCCCTCCAATCATCCCTCCATCCCTCCAATCATCCATCCATCCCTCCAATCATCCCTCCATCCCTCTATCCCTCCAATCATCCCTCGATCCCTCTATCCCTCCAATCATCCATCCATTCATCCCTCTATCCCTCCAATCATCCCTCGATCCCTCTATCCCTCCAATCATCCATCCATTCATCCCTCTATCCCTCCAATCATCCCTCCATCCCTCTATCCCTCCAATCATCCATCCATCCTTCCATCGTTGTTGTTTTTACATAGGATATTCTCATTAAGTATTAATATTGTCATTTATTTATTTTTTAAATTATAGTTGTTTTTTACTTTGGGAATTTATTTATTTATTTATTTACTTATTATAAATTATATACTACATTTTATTAACATTGTATATTTCTTTATTTGAATTATTCCAATCATCCCTCCATCCCTCTATCCCTCTATCCCTCCAATCATCCATCCATCCCTCCAATCATCTCTCTATCCCTCCAATCATCTCTCTATCCCTCCAATCATCCATCCATCCCTCCAATCATCCATCCATCCCTCCAATCATCCCTCCATCCCTCTATCCCTCCAATCATCCCTCCAATCATCCATCCATCCCTCTATCCCTCCAATCATCCCTCGATCCCTCTATCCCTCCAATCATCCATCCCTCTATCCCTCCAATCATCCCTCTATCCCTCCAATCATCCATCCATCCCTCTATCCCTCCAATCATCCATTCATCCCTCTATTCCTCCAATCATCCCTCCATCCCTCTATCCCTCCAATCATCCATCCATCCTTCCATCGTTGTTGTTTTTACATAGGATATTCTCATTGAGTATTAATATTGTCATTTATTTATTTTTTTAATTATAGCCGTTTTTTACTTTGGGAATTTATTTATTTATTTATTTACTTATTATAAATTATATACTGCATTTTATTAACATTGTATATTTATTTATTTGAATTATAGTTGATAATAGTTATTTATACATTTTTATTATAGATGTTATTATAATATTTTGAACTATATTATTATTATTATTATTATTATATGTGTTTATATATTTGAATTATAGTTGTTTTTACATTGGGTATTTTTATTTATTTATTTTTACATTGGTTGTGTATTATTATTAATTTCTGTTTTTTTCCTTCTCTTTCCCTTGGGGGACTTTGCCTTCTTTTCACCCTTTAGTTTAATCTTTTTTTCCCCCTGAGATTGTCATGTAAACTTTAAATCAGTTCAGCTAATTACAAACCATCTAAATTTGATAGAATTCAGGAAAGCCATCCAGTTGTGTCTTATGTGTTTGGTAAATGTTAACAGATTTCTCCAGTACACACACGTTCACATGTTCCCCTTCTCCCTCCTTCAGCCCGTATTAATCCAGCTGATATGATTTCAGCCTGTGTATCGATTAGCAGAATCCTATCATCAGAACCAAACACACTCACATTCCCGATGTTTCTTTCTCTCTCACAAAACAGTTCTTGGTCATTCACAGGACAGGTTTGGGTTTTATGACATAAATTGAATCATGCTTGTGTTGGTAAAGCATCACAAAGATTAATTTCATGGCTGTGAAAGGAGGAGAAGAGATGAAGCTTCTTTCTATACTGTGCTTCACTTTCAAATTCAACTCTACACCAACTCTGGGCAGAGGAGCAGATATGTCCTTCCTTTCCTTTCCTTTCCTTTCCTTTCCTTTCCTTTCCTTTCCTTTCCTTTCCTTTCCTTTCCTTTCCTTTCCTTTCCTTTCCTTTCCTTTCCTTTCCTTTCCTTTCCTTCCTTCCTTTCCCTTCCTTCCTTTTCCTTCCTTCCTTCCTTCCCCTTCCTTCCTTCCTTCCTTCCTTCATTTCCATTCCTTCCTTTCTTTCCTTTCCCTTCCTTCCTTTCCTTTCCTTTCCTTTCTTCCTTCCTTCCTTCTTTCCTTCCTTCCTTCCTTCCTTCCTTCCTTCCTTCCTTCCTTCCTTCCTTCCTTCCTTCCTTCCTTCCTTCCTTCCTTCCTTCCTTCCTTCCTTCCTTCCTTCCTTCTTTCCTTCTAAGGCTGCACAATATTGAAGAAAAATGCAATAACTCATTAAATAATGCGATGTTCGATATGCGATACGAAAATGCTTAAAGTGTGTAAAATAAACGTAATATATTTAAAATGATATAACCTACATGTGTTTCACATTCTTTTTGTGACAAGAAAACATCTCTACACCTTCTGAAAGTGAACAGCAGTGTTTTACTAAGAAGTGTTATTTTAACATCAGTGTAAACCACAGGGTTTAGGGTTTCAGGTAAGCGTACATTAGGTTTATTTAACAACAGAAACTGAATAATCAAATGTAAAAAATAAAACACTGCTTAGTCTTCACTGTATGAATTAAATATATACCGATTCTTATTAAAGCTACAAAAGTTATTCAGCCAAGAGCAGTGAGTGATTTTCTTTTTGTCTTTTGTTCATGACCCCAGTTATTGCAAGCTGTTGCGATATGCATATTGTGATATATACATTTGCGATATTTCAATAATTTGTATATATTGTGCAGCCCTCCTTCCTTCCTTCCTTCCTTCCTTCTTTCCTTGATATGTAAACATTGCTTTTCTTATGTTTTTGATTTTGTTTTTGATTTTGGGTGTTTCTCTCCCTCTTCAGAGCGTTTGGAGCCGCAGGCGTCAGTAACAGTGTCCATGGGTGTGGACTTCAATGACTCCACACAGGCTGCACACTTCCAGCTATGGTAAGAGTTCACTGCATACTGCATATATGCCTCATACTCTATACAGCAAATCATATACATCGTTAAGAGGAACCAGAATCATTAAATCTGCCTCTGCCTTGAGTCAATCTGCTTTAGTGGAACTAAAACCCTTTAGATCAGGTAGCTCTGACACGCCTGAGAATGAGGCATGATGGTGTTTGCTTTCCTAAAAAAACAGCATTCAGCAAAAGCATTAATGGACACTCACAATGCGTGCACAATATGATGGCGCTAGCATGTCATTATACAGATTAAATTACTGCTGTTCATTATCCTTACACAGGGCAAAATAAGACAAAATTAATTGTTCCCCTTTTCAATACGTTTTAAAAAAATAAATTATTACCGAATTGTGTGAATGGTAATAATATGCATTACATTTTTTTAATAATCTAATTTGGAGTGATTACACTTCCCCACAAAGCTTGTAATTGTTTTTTCTTTTTTCGATTACGCCGGAGGCTTTTGTGATCGATACAGTGAAATAGCCAGGCGTGAATAACATCACCATAAACAGCCGAGCCGGAGAGAGAGAGCGAGCAAGAGACCGGTAGATTATGTGTGCTAATGGAGCCAATGTGAGTTCAATGACATGGAGACGAGTGGGCACAGGTCAGGCCCGCACGCATGTCTGTGGCCCTAGACAAAAGCCGAGCTCATGGAGTCGGTTTAAGGAGGGATTCGGCCGCTCTCTATAACCGATACGTCAAGAGATTATGCCATATTAGAAAGAAATACCTGGATTTACTTTGCACGTTGATCCCTAGCCCGCTTATTTGGACTCTAAATCTTTTTCTAGCCTGTTTCCCCTCATCACCTGATCTCCGTGGTGACCCTGTTCTCCCACTCCTGGATTCACTCTTTATTGGCTTCCTATTTCCCAGCCTGCTGCTCTTCATGATGGGACTTTAATGTCAGATTTCAGTCTTTATCGGAGTACCTGACAGTCTTCTTTCCTTCAATAGGCCACAGACAGTGAGGATGCTAATCAGTACGAATATGAAAATAGAAATGCCTTTCATTCTCCCCTCTCCCTCCTTCTTTCTATCTGTCTTTCGACTCTCTCCATCTGTGGATCAGTGATGATTGATCCAGTGGGATGGTAATAACAGTTCTGTTTCTCAGCTAATTGACTCCTTACAAAGTAAATTGGCAAACCTGACAATCAATAAGTTTATTCTTTTACTCTTTTGGGATGAGAGGGGGGACCGAAAACAAAATAGATTGGGTTTTAGTCTCTCCTCATGGATGTAAAATGTTGTTACTTCTTTAAAAAAGCGTAAACAACTATTATAACTTACCTAAAATGTTTTACTGATTTATCACATCAATTCCTTAGTTAAGATGAAATCTGAGTGAGTGAGTGAGTGAGTGAGTGAGTATTATTTAACGCAGCATCCGTTTTTTTCCTTCATCCTTTAGCTAGCGCTACATTAAATGATCACGCTATCATTCATTCAAGAACTATTAAACCATTCAACCATTCTTCGGCGTCTTCTATTTTTCTAGCATGAAGAATAAGACGCAAAAAAAGAACTTCAGAGTTGTGAGGACATTGGATGTGCAGGGCTCCAGACTAACTTTTTTTACTAGGAGCGCTTTTGCCCCTGACTGAATTTTAGCAGCGCAAGCAGAAAATATAGGGGCACACCTTAAATCAGCTTGCAATGCAATTATTAATATTTCCCCCAAAATAACTGTAATACTGACAAATTCTCTAATAATAAATAGACTAAACGTACAGATATTACAATATCCAGTTTTATTTTAAGTTAACAGGGCTTCAGACATTTGAGGGCAGCAGCACCGGAGCCACTGAGTTCTACAAATAATATCTGGTAGCACTGTGGCTGACAATAAAGCACTAAGCTTAATTTAGGCTGTAGATGAAATTAACTTTATTATCATTCATATGTCTTAATATTAATTAAAAAGCAAAACGAGTGAAAAAATTGATGATGTTAGGGAGTGAAAATAGCCAATAAGCATCCTACTGTTTACAATGGTAATTGATTTTTATTTTATTTATTTATTTTATTTTAAAAAAATTATTGTTTAAATAAGAGTTTTCCTACATCTTAACATTTTTAGTTTTAGGACAATCTTTGAAGGATGAACAATATATGTGTTGGTCATCACATTAAAAATAACATTTATGATATTATAGTTTTGAAGTGCTGGAAAAAGATGTGTAGTACTTGTAAGCATTTGACTTTTTCTGTCAGAATACCATAGTTATGGTTATAGTTACTACATTAGCCTAAATCCATGGTGAATGTTGCTGAATTGTGGACTGAAAGCCTTCTATAAGTGTTTCTCCTGGTTTCCACGTCAGCGCTGTTTGATCTGATATCTTTGGTTTATAACAGAGAACTCTGCGCCGAATCGGAATGTTTCTCACTGGATCTCGCAGTGATGATGTTATTAATTCTGAGGCGAATTCAATGGATTTCTTCACTGGATCTCCAGAGTCTGGATCTGCTTAGTAACAGTGTCTCGTGATCGAGATCGGCCCGTGACTGGCAAGTTCGGGGCGCTGCGCTGTCTGTTATTGGTCCGAACTAATAAACGGTCTGTGAAGCATAAATGAGTAGCTCATTTTCGTTCCGCTTTTATTTTGTTTGCATTCGCTGCTCGGCAATGTTGTGGTCGCGTCAGCGCGACCTAAATACAATTTTGGTCGCACCGGCAGGAAAAATAGTCGCAAAATGCAACCAATCGGTCGCAGTCTGGAGCCCTGATGTGTCTTGTACGTCAGATCTTAAAGTGACAGCAGGCTAATAAACCTGCTGCTGTGATGTCTGTCATTTAAGGATAATCAAAGAACAAAAGCTTTAAGTTTTAATAGATTTATCTATTTTTAATTTATCATTTATGTAGTGAAGATTGTGAATTGTTTGATAACTTTATTGATTTCCTGTATATATCCTACCAGTTAGATCAAATATTTAAAATAACGGTATGTTGTTTCTACATTAATTTGGTGATTTAAATGTGAAATTATTACAATATAAAAATATATTAAAAACTTCAATGTAAAGTGTGATTCATTAAAACATTTTAATCGATTGACAGCACTAAATGTATATTACAGTTTAATATAACTTTTCTCTTCTTCTCTTTTCTCTGGAAAACAATCCTGCTATTTTTTTTCAGGATTTTATTTTCAATAGTCAGCATTTATTTGAAATATAATTTCTTTGTAACACTTTAAAAGTTTATACTGTCACTTTTGATAAATTTAATGCATCCTAGCAGAGAATTCATTTCCAAAACTCTTTTACTGAGCACACACTTTTGAACAGTATTATGTGTATATATATATATAGAAGGGAAACATGGGAAAAGATGGACAGGTGTGTAGTGACCTGATGGTTCTGTTCTCTCCTCCTTCAGTACTAAAGAAGATGAATTCAGCGTGTCCATCCAGCCTGCGGTAGGAGAGCTGCTGCTGCCCATCACAATGAGTGAAGCAGACTTCACCAAAGAGCAGGGTAATACAAACACCTCTTAGCACTTACAAAACACAACACTGCTGCTGTAAAAACCTACAAATAACACTTAAACACCTCAAAAATACAGCACTGTCTCTTAGAAACATCTACGGACCACTCTCAAACACCTCAAGAACATACTACTCAGGGCTGGGTGATACTCAATATATAAACGCCATTTTAAGCCCATGCTTAGGGTGATATTTCCTCGGCGTCTTCTATTTTTCTAGCATGAAGAATCATAATATTTCCACCAAACGGCCATTACACCCAACTGGAATTAAAGTTTCAAAATCAAAATCTAGATAACGCTGTTTTTCACTCAGTGAACAAAAAGAAGAATGTTATTGTTTTTATGCATATAGTAATAAACATTGAGGGCCAGAGTTGTGAGCTATGATACAAACAAATGTTTGAATCAGAGTTTTGAACCAATTCACTTAACCGATCATTTGATTCATTGATTCTGTTGCATTGACCTTACAAACGACGATAAGAGACTATATTAAAACATCTTTTCTTAACATTGAAAACTTAATGGGCAAAAAAAAAAAAAGAAGCATGAAGTCATTGGAAAAGTCATGATGTTAATTTATTTAAATAATTGTGAATATATCATAAAAAAATCAAGATTTTGCCAAGCCTAAACAGTATGTCTTAAAAAAAAAAACTCATATGCATGTGATCCGTTCCCATATTCACACACAAATGCGCTCCAGAGCGGCTTGGCCCAAACATGTTGGGAAAAGCAGAGACCCTCACACACCACTTTGAGTGTGTGCAGTGTTTAGTTGATGAACTGGCTGAGTGCTGGTGACAGGCGTGCACTGCTGAAAAACTCAAATAAAGCAGCTCTTTACATATAAATCTGGTTATTTAAACACACACACACACAATCTCTCATGTAATACTGTCCCCGCTCTTCGAACTGTCCCTCTGAATATAACCGCTGATGCAGAAAGCTCAGACAGCCAAATCTGACACACATATACTTAACATGTACACCGCGAGCATCTCCGCTGAAGATGTCCACGGAGATCTAGGCCTGACACGTGACCCGTTCTCCGCAGGAACCTGGAGAAACTATTTTGCGGTGAACTAATTGATGTGAATGCGTTTATTTATTAAATCAGTCCTTTTAACTGTTTCAAGTCCTGAGTAATTTTCTCAATTTTAAAATGCTTTTTTCTGCCTGCTTACAATGGCTGCCTCCAAATTCGCATACTCTGAGTATGTACTTCTTTTGAAAAAAGTAATTACTTTGTAACCGTTCTTTATAGTATGAATGTGTGTACTATGATACATCCATCATAGTCATTGTCAGTTTTGTTGCTGCCATTCACAACTCCTCTAAGCATAGTAAAGTGTCCATCAGAAGCACGCCTTTCCTTTACTGTTTTATAAAAACTTTAAATTCTGAAATACTTCTCTTTTTTACAGTGTTTTTCTCCTACTATATAGTATGGCGATTTAGGATGCAGCGAGTGTCTCAACCGATCATGTAAATTTGGGGTGTTTGTTTGTCTGACCAATGACAGACTAGCTACTGGGAGACCTGTTTGAAAACAGTCATTACTTTTAGCTTTTTTAGTTATGTTAGTGGTGCAGAAATTAACTTTAAACTTCTCCTGATCAAATTTGTTCCTCCTTCCTAAGGGCAACAAACCGTTCCAGCTAATAAAACCAAACACAGGCATGGGAAAACCAAATAAATGGATGCCAAGAGAAGAAAAGCTTGGTTTAGCATGCATCTGGTTTGTTCGGATGCCTTTCGGGAACACACACACCTGGCCCGTTCGAATACCTCTCTCCGCTTTACGGCCCAACATTAGGCCGACATAATGAAGCAGACGCTCTCCGAAAGAAGCGGCGGGTTTGATTTTTCATTTACGCTCAATGGATTCCTGCCTTGTCTTTTTAGAGAGCCGCCTATACCTTCACTCAGGACGACACGCGTGCGCGCACATTTTAATGAGAGAAGAGAGTGCTTCCCGCCTCACTATTTACAGACGAGGAACAGGAAGTAAGATGCTTTTTATAGCCAATCATTTATTCTTAATTGGGTGCTGTGGCAAAGGCTTTTAGCATAAGCCACGCTATATTCATTTACTCCACATTTTCTCTACAATAGAGCCTAATGGACAGATTTAAGACTTTAAATGAGCACTCTCAAAAACCTTGCCCCCTGAACGAGCGAGTGCGCACGTGTGTGTGTGTGTTTGCACGTATCACTGTGCTCTCTCGCATTCACACCGTTTGAAAGCCACGCTGAAGTGGCTCGTAGTTTGTGCCTTTCAGAAAGAAAAGCACCCTGTCTGTCTGTGTTTTTTTAAGTGAAACACAACATTTTCATTTAGTCCAGTTTGGATGCATTAAGCTGTATTGTCCGCACACGTTTCCTTGGAGAAGCAACGGCGTTCTGCTTTTATGTGCTTGTTACCGCTCGACGAGGCTTATTCACGCCATCTCCGGCTAATGTCCTGCAAGGTCGCCGTGTTTCTCCGCTCGTGTTAGTCTTAATCAAGTCTAGTGGTCCAAATATCGCATGCTCTTACCGAAGGCCGAGATTATTTTAACCCCGCACCTTTCGTTCTGTGCTAGTTATGTTAAATATGAAATAATGCACATGTATGCATGCTAGATGTTTCTTTCTATAAATCCGAAGTGTGAGTTTCCTAAAAGCTTTTTCTGGAAGTGATCACTTTAGTTTAAGATTGATTTAAGTTTTAAGATTTTAAAAGGGATAGTCGTCATATAATTCAGACATTTTTTACTTATGTGATTTTAATACTTTTGGTCATCAAGGATGCGTTAAATCGATCAAAAGTGACAGTAAATACATTATAATGTTATAAAAGATTTCTATTTCAAATAAATGCTGTTCTTTTGAACTTTCTCTTCATCAAAGAATCCTGAAAAAGAAACGTGTTCCTCAAAAATAAGTAACACAACTGTACAAAAATAAAAGTAGAAAATCAGCATATTAGAATGATTTCTGAAGACTGGAGTACTTTTATTAGGAATAATTGTATTATTGTACAGCACTTTGGTCAACGCTCTGTTGTTTTAATAGTGCTTTATAAATAAACTGAACTGAAATGAACTAGTAATAGCTGTAAATAAATAATATTTCACAATATTACTGCTTTACTATATTTTTGATTGGTGAGCATAAGGGACTTATAAAAAAAAAAATACTTCTGACCCTAAACTTTTGAGTTTGAGTGTGTGTGTGTGTATGGACAATCACATTTGCTGTTTTTCATTAAAGAAGGTCATACAGGTTTGGAGTAAACTGAAGAATTTCTTTAAACTATTCCATTCAAGGCTTAATTTTTCATCTCTTAACTTCATAAACAAGCCCCTGCTGTTATATTCAACAAATATATGCAAGAAACTTACATAATTATGGCTCTTGCAGTTTAGAGTCTAACTTGGGCTCCCAGAACAAAAATAATAATAAAAATGATACGAATTGCTGACTTTTTCAACTGTTACCTGAATACCTCTGTAGAGCCTAGATTACTCAAAGTCTAAAACTAATGATTATTTGTGTGCTCAGGTAAACTGGTGGGCATGAACGAGTCAACGGCAACAATTACCACAACGCCAGAGAACATCTCCAGCCAATCAGTAAACAGAAATGTGGTGTCTGCCGCCAACCTCGGTGTGATTCCATCCAATCAAGAGAACATACACAGGTAAAGAAAATGTCTTGTTTCTTACAAATAATGCTTAATATGCCCAAGTATTTTATGTAAAGTATTTTATATGAGTTTAATAGATTTCTCCGCTCTCCAGGACTTGAATTTGTGTGTTTATGTTTTATCTAGATATAATTTCAGGACATTTCTGCAGAAAAAATGCATAAAAGTTGCATAAAACTGACAAAACCTACTTTTGGGAATGTCATAAAAAGGAAAAGTGGTTTATGTGTCAGTTACACATCAGTCAGTTATGTTTCTTTCTCTTAAAATGCAGTTATAGTTATAGTTAGGCATAGGGATGCTTGTATTTCTCGAACATTTACAGAGATTAACAGTTTTCAGAGTAATTACTATAGGACGTCTTTCTGACTTTGTAAAGGAAATAAAACAATCTGAATCTGACTTTGTAAAGGACTATAGCAGCCAAAACTTTCTTACACGCACAAACACACACACACACACACACACACACACACACACACACACAGCCATCTTGCTGACACACGGACGAACTTATTTGTCTCTGTCTCATATATGCACACAAACAAAGTGACGTTTGGTCTGTACTTTGGGTCGGTCTGATGTAGGGTAATTTAATTATAAAATATGAGCAAATATGAAAGCACCTTGAGAAGCATTAAAATCTTCCTCACAAGGACACACAGCACACAGGCTGAGTGGAAATCAATGCCTGCAGGTCTGTGGAAAAGGCCTATATTTCATTTAGAATACGCAATCGGGCAAATGAGAGCGTGTCATCAATCACACGGCTGTTTCTTAACAGACATACTGGGGAAAAAACTCCTTTATCCTTCCTCTACAAACCTTTAGACACTTTTACACTAACAAACATATGAATGAGATGATCAATGTGAGTTTCCATTAAGAAAGTTTCAGTTAACAAACTTTAACAATGGCTCTGTTTTTTTTCCGGTTTTAAACATTGTTGTAATGCAGTTTAGATGTTAATTACATACTTGTTCATACACTTTTACCAAGTAACGAGAAATATATGGTCTCTTTTTCCAACTTTGACGCCTTTTTAATAGTATACTTTTCTTGTAGAGGTCATTATTAACATGTATGCACAAAGTTCTGCACTTTCTGTGGTTAATTGTACCTTGCTGGTGTGGTAGAGCTAATTGACCCAGTTCTTCAGTGGATTGTGGGTGTTTGTGGGTTGCAGTTGTTCAGTTTGGCAGCAGGGGGCAGCACTGCTTCTGTCTAGAGCCGAAGCTGGAGAATGCTGGGAATCCAGGAGAGCAGTTTCTAAATGAGCTTGAAAAACAGAACTCTGTTCCTGTCCTCCTCTAGATTACAGAAAGAAAACATGCTGTCCTCTCTGCTACTAAACAGAGACCGAATGAATCGCAGCTATTCTCACTTTTGTTTTTTAGCTAGCCAAACCAAAGCAATAACAATCAGCCATATCAGTAGGCTTATTATAGATAGATTTTTTTGTGTGTGTGTGTGTTTAGTGATAAGAGACGTTCACACTACACTTTTCGTTCCATTGACTTGGATCAAACGCGTACGAATGCCGGAGACCAGAAACACAAGCTCATGCGAAGTTTAGCTAAAATTCAAGTTTGGTGAACTCTTAGCTGGATTAAAAGACTGCAAACTTGAAAGTGGAGTAGATTGGATGTTTTTACATTTTGGATTTGATTATTTAAAAAAAAAAAAAATGTTTTAGCCGTAACCAGGCCTTTATATACAGACACTTTTACAAAGTGAAGCATATTTGTTATATGTGAGCAGTAGCATCTGTCCTTCTTTAGAATGTGGATTGGGATTCATCAAGGGTTTGTCTTAAGATCCTTTCAGTACGTTCTTCACCAAGTCTTCCCAAGTCATCACTATCAGCTTTTAAAGAGGCTTGTGATGTCTGTCTCCCGGTCCTCTGCTCTCCTACAGCAGGACCAGAGTGTTTCATGTCCGTTTACGTCATATGTCATGCACGCTCTTTAGTGTATGTGCACTTCTATCCTCTGTGTGTTAGTTAGCAGCTGTGTGAGTGGAATTTGTTTTAGAGAAGAGGAGAGAAGCTTGTCCTTCATTCTGGAGAGGGACAGCTGGTCATCTGGTCACTCACATTAACCTCTATTAGTACAGAGGACTCTTAAAACAGACACACACGCTCACACACAAACATACTTGGCACGGACATTTGGCAATTGATGACTAATACCCTCTCTGCAGACTTGAGGACATAGAGGAACAAGATACCAGAATAAGGCTTTACCATATGGTGCATCCGGTGCAAAACATTTGCTTTCAGTGTTTAAGAACATGACTAGGATTTTGTTTAAGGAAATGTTTTCTGGCCTTTGCAGAAACGTGAATAGGAGATTTGAGGAAGTGAAAGTGGTCGACCGATATGGGTCAGTGATGGCCAGTACCAATCTTATTGAACTAAATAGCTTTCGAATCTCAAGAAAGCATGTAAAAAATAAAGAAAATAAATCATTTTTTGCAACATAAAGAATATACATTTTATTTTTATCGACATGTTCAGGATAATTACGG
>NC_138740.1:32245351-32337851 GCF_965113295.1 Leuciscus leuciscus | reverse complement strand
TTTATTTCTCTAATGTATTTGATAATCTCACTCAGTTTGTTTCATGTTTAAGTAATGTCATGTTCATTGTTTGTCTACAGAAGAATAATTTCAGATGCAGAGAAAGTTATTACATGTAGTGGAAAGATTACTTTTTGGAATAATATAAATGTATGAATTGTGCATGATAACATTAAGAGTATTTGTTAAAGTAAATTAAAGTGTCTATTCTGTTTTAATTATGAAAATCCAATGTTCTTTTATTTCCTTCATTTTTGTGTGTGTGTGTTTGCAGGTTTGCTGGTAAGACGGTGAGTTCTGGTTCTCTGGTCCTGGTGTCAGTCGCCCTGAAGGATCCTGATGCTCTGATCACCGTTAACACAGAGAAAACCGTGATCGCCTCTATGCTACTGAGACAGTTTAAAACGGCCCTGACGAACATCACCCCCTAGAAGTGCTCACAGTCACCCTTTCACTCTCGCAAGCTCAGTGCCATAATTCAAGTAGAGCTCACTTTGGGTTATGATGACACTTTGGGATGGTTTGTATTGTCTTGAGAAGATATCCTGTCAGGTTTTTGAGTGTGTAAAGCACAAAACAGAAAGACTTTATATTTGTCCACATTCTCTATGCCCCAAATATGCTTGCATTAGTCTCTGCTTTCATCAAGAGTGCATCAATGTTCTCTGCTAATCTATATTCGGAATTTCTTTTCGAGCTCAATACTGACTCTTTGGACTTTTTTTTTTTTTTTATTGGGAAGATTTAATTTCGACAATTCCCAGATAACATGATGTCAGCAGTATGTACCTTTTTTCTGTCTGCGCTTCGTGTGATCAAAACACGCAAAATGTTCAGACATGTGAAGTGCCTTCCTTTAAATGATTATTCCAGGAGCCCGACAGGCTCTCAGACGAGTTACATTTACTCATAATTACAGTGATTAAAAAAATGTATGTAAACTAAGAAGTTCTTGCTCGTTTGGTTAATTTGTGTGATGTTATTGTCATATGACCACAAGACATGATGTCTGGTTTAAATGAAGCGGATCTAGTCTTTCTTAACTGTATATTTGTTTATTGCTTCTGATGTGTTCCTGGCACCAATCTTTCTAAAATACGTTTCTTAAGAAAGGAACGCTAATGAGCAAATGCTCCTGACCACCGCTTGGCTTTATGAGACTAATGAGATGATGTCAGAAAGAACAGTCACTTATGTACTGTGATATTATAGGTTCTGTTCTCTTCAGCGTTTAGCATGAAATATACAGGTAACAGGTATGTATTGTAGTTCTTTGAGAATTTGTGTTACGAGAGTGAAGATACTTCTCAAATACCGTGTAAGGATTTAGTTTATGTTGTATCGATTGCAGGCCGTTCTGGACATAAGAAAATACAACATTCAAGGAGTTTGCAAAGCAGGATCTGTCTCTGCCAATAGGAACTAGGCTTTTTTTTCGACAAGATAACAAACGTGTTGTAGGTGAGGAAGTTAAGAAGAACAAAAGGTAAGAGATGTCTACAAAAGCGGCAAAGTTGAATTGCTGTGTGAAAAGAAGCTCTGAGTAATGCTAAAGATGTCATGATGACGCCACACACTACTTCAGTGTCACATGATCCTTCAGAAATCATTCTAATATGCAAGGAACATTTCTTATCAATGTTGAAAACTGTTGTGCTGCTTTTTGTGGAAACCGTGATATACTGCCATTCAAAAGTTTGGCGTGAGCTAAAGTGTAATGCTTGACATCAATCATAACGTTAATGTCATAAAACACTTGTTCCCATAAACACACACTTCCTGGCTCTAGAGGCCTCTTTCAGCCCTGTCGATGTGCCTATGCGTGTGTGAGCATGTATATCGAGAGATTTTTTTCAGTACATTTGCCCAATAACTGAGAGAATATGTAGTTTATGGCCAGTATGAGGCTTTTTTTTCCTCTGTCAAGCAACAAGCCACATCTTTATTGAGCATTATGGCACTTGTTGTCTATCACTGCAGTAACACACAGCCCAGATATGATGTGTGTAGCTGACGTTTTTATGTGCCTCTGAGAGATGGAGCGGACACGCGCGTGCGAGAGAATTGGGCAGCATCTCCTTCCATCACTGGAGGCTGTTAAGATGTCAGTGTGCCGTTAAGATGCACTCCAAAAACACCCTGAGAAAAACACTCATCATGCGCACACCTTGCGTGCTTAGCTGGTTCATCTCTGCCGGGCTTTAATCTCTGTGTAGTGATGATAGCATAATCATTATAAATCATACTGTTGATATAATAAATGGTGAAATCTCAAAACCATGAGGCAATATTTAACCAATAAGGTATGAAATGCGGTGTTATACTGTAAAAATGACTATAGCCCCTTTAGAAAATTAGGGACACCGATTTTTAGACTAATTCTTTTACTAAGCATTTAATTGCAATTATTTACACTTACATTTGACATATTTAGCTAGTTTTTTTAAATATCACATTTAAGTGAACATTAGGGAATGATATTGTCTCTGGTTACACTTTATTTTAAAGTCCCCCTGTGGTGAAAATCAAGCTTTTAATATTGTTTATATGTCTATCTATTTGGTGTTTTTAATATGCTTTAAGACAAACCATATGCAAATTCATAAGTCAAACACCATTGCTGAGTATTTTCTCTTTAAAACTGCGGTGAACCAAAGACAGTCTCAAAAACACGGCTTGAAATCGCTGGTGTTTCTGACGTCACAAACTACCTTGTAACCAATCAGGTCAACGTGTGATCGCCAACCAGTGGATCTCTGAGCTGGAGTGAGTGAGTGGAGGCGGGGCTCATTTGAATATTCATAGAACCATGTATACTAAATGAGGCAAGGGTGTAGAGTTACATTCAAGCTTTTTAAGGCATGGAGAATTATTTTTTTTCAAGGGGAAAACGTTTAAATGTGTCATTATGGTGATCAAAGATGAGTTTTAAGGGATACAATTATTGACTACAGGGGGACTTTAAGGTGTCTTGTTACAGTATAATTATACAGTTAAGAACAGTAATATTATTTAACTACTTACTATATAATTATTACTTGTGTACTTACTGTATAATTAGATTTAGGATTAGTGGCAAATAATTATTCATTATTTATGTTATTACTATAGTGTAAGTGTAACGGGCACTGTAAAATAAAGTGTTTCTCTTCTTTTTTTTTTCTTTTCCTAATCAGTTTTTTGTAATTTCTGGGGAATATTATTTTAATTGTTTATCAATATGCAGTTTTTTTCCTGCACTGTAAACCCTAAAGCTAAAAAATTCTATTTAATTGGTGTGAGTAGTGCAAACTTAAACAAGTTAGTTCAAACAAATGAGTATTTAGAACTTTCTTTTCATAAAACTGACACATTTTAAGTAATCTGAATTGTTTAATTGTTTTAAGTTTAATGAACCTTTTAATTTAGAGGAACTTAAATTGAACTGAATTTCCCAGCATGCTTTACTATGGCACTCGAATATATATATATATATATATATATATATATATATATATATATATATATATATATATATATATATATATATATATATATATATATATATAATGTATGTGTGTGTGTGTATATGTATACACACACACACACATTACCATCATGGTGACGAGTTGAGCATGACCATATAGTTTGAGAACAGATACATGTTAAATGTTCTATATTTCCAACTCTTTCAGCAATTTCTATGTTATTCAAAGCAATGTGTTTCCATTTAGCATGTTAGAATTTACTAAATTACCTAGTTAAGTTTCAACTACTAAAAATATTAAAGTTGAGATTACTTTTAGATTAATTTTAAGTTAAATGTATGAGTTATCTTACTTAAATATTTCAAGTTAAGAGCAATTAACGAGAACAAAATAAAAATCTGACAGTTCTGCTTTCTTAAACTTTGAATTTAAACTTAAATTCCATACAGTATGTGAAATTTACCTAAAACTGATGCGTGCAAAAGAAAAATTAAGTAAATTATGGCTGTTTTCACAGATCTAGTGAACTGCCTGCATATACTTCTTTTGCATCATAGATTTGAATGTGGATGCGAGGCTCAGATTTTTAGCTGCGACGTTTGTGTTATGAGTGTGACTGAACTGTAAACCACAGTCATGCACTGTTAAATTAATAAAAATCAAGAGAATTATCAGCAACATGCAACTCCTCTCATAATGACAAATAAAAGCTGTTCAAATAAAAGAAAGCGTATCTGTAATGGGAGCCATTTCACTTAGATTAAGAAAGATCACACTAACTGTAGCTCTTGAGTAGCAGGCCTTCAAGATTGTGCTGTAATTTACTTCAAAATACAGTTTATCACAGCATTCTGACAAAGGCATGGCACACCTTTAATCAAAGGTTTCATATACTTGCATTGAGGAATTGTTTTTCCTCTGTTAAAGTCGGTTTGAGGTTAGAAAGTTTTTTAAAGGCATTCAGCTGGTGCTTCAGTAATTATTTTTAAACTCTACTGCGACGTGATTTGACTTAAATTAGGGCAATGTAAACACTGCGCTTTCAATTAAACCTGGAGATGTTGCAGGTTGCTCGGGTGGCGTGGTTGTACGTGTGTTGCCATGGTAACTGACAGTGTGAAGATTCTGCGTGGGCTTTGTGATGCGGGGCTGTTTTTGAGTGTGTAACGGGTACAAACTCCAGTGAGTCGGCCGGGTCCTATTCTGAGGAAATTCTGTGATTTTTTTTTTTTTTTTTTAAAGATCTTTTAATTCCACTTTTAGCTTTATGATCGTATCACGCTAAATTCACCCTTTAGATACAGTACAGCATGGCTTCAAAAAGTCTTCTTGTATAAGAAATAATGTCATCTATATTATTCCATTTTTATTAGTGTTAAGTGGATTTCATGTAGGTAAGGTTATTAGTTGGTCTTTTTGAGTGTTGTGCAGTTTTTCTTTTAAAGAAATTAATATTTTATTCAGCAAGGATGCATTAAATTGATTTAAAGTGACATTTATAATGTTACAAAAGATTTATATTTCAAATAAAGGTTGAACTTTCTATGCATTAAAAATCCAGATTTTTTTTTAATCACCGTTTCAACCAAAATATTGCACAGCAAAACTCTTTTCAACATTGGTAATAATAAGAAATGTTTGATGAGCATCAAATCAGCATAATGATTTCTGAGGGATCATGTGACTGGAGTAATGATGCTGAAAATTAGATTATATTTAAAAATATATTCAAATAGAAAACTCTTTGAAAATTAGAAAATAGAAAATTCTTTCAAATTGTAATAATATTTTACAATATTACTGTTTTTACTGTATTTTTGATCTAATAAATGCAGCCTTGGTGAGCAGAGACTTCTTTCAAAAACATTTTACATACAAAAATTGAAATAGAATTGATGAACAGGTTTAAAGTTGGTGCTGTACTTTTAAGCTGGTATTTTATCTGTATTATACTTTTAGCATCTAGAAACATTTAAGCAACAAAATGTAAAGAAATTTAGGCTATATTTCCCTTACAAAAATGTACCATAGTAAACAGAGTTTCCCAAAAATACCATATTGATTCTAAAATAAAGATGTGGGAAAACAAAGATTTTCAAAGCTGATTGGACTGTTTAAAATAACTCATATTAAAAGTATTATGCTTTTACTAGCAACAATAATTCTAATAACTATATTGTGGAAGAAACTGTTTATCATGGTATATTTGTAAGGGCTGTCGGACACATCTCAAATTCATCATGTGAATAAAGAGAACAACAGGTGTCAACACACAGTCAATCACACACATGACACTGTCACACTTATTATGACTTCTCTCACTTGTGCTTCACTTAAAGCACTGCAATGAAAAAGGGCTAATCGTTTACTTTGAGAAATTGTGCAATATAAATATACATTGCTGACACGCTTGAACAAACTCTCTCGTCCTCTCCGCCACCGGCACTCCTTTGCTTTCTCTCTCTTTGTCTCTCTCTCTGTTGTTCTGACAGCTTGATTTCGTGGTCTCTCGGTGGGCAGCTCAGGGCAACATGATGGGCTTCTTAATCTGAGCTTTTCATGGTGTCTGTCAGGGCCAGAGGAGGAGGAAGAGCGTGTGTGTGTGTGTGTGTGTGTGTGTGTGTGTGTGTGAGTAGCTTTTGGAAACGGCTGTCTGACCCGACCGTGGGGAGCAGCTCCTATTAGACAGAATCTTATCAAGCGTATCTCCGATCTGCTGACAGCGTCACAAACACACACACACACACACACACACACACGTGCTGACATATTCTGATAAAACTGGCATTTTCTCTTCTTTTCTTTCGCCCCACTTCATCTCTGCATTCTTGCTCTTTTTTTTTATAATCTACATTTTTTAATGCGTCATTCTTATCAAGCTTTACTGAAAGCATCATGCATGTCGATGAGGTCAGCCACAGACTGATGTCATATGCTAAATCTGTATTATAAAGTGAGAACCCTGAATATATATCCCCTTATGGACATATTCATAAAGCATTATCCACCTTGTTTTCAACATAAGAGTTGGTTCCGGCCATTTGTACATTGAATGTGTCTGGCTTCCGGTGTCATCTTGGAAAACAGCTGCGTGATATTGCAAACTGGTATTTCTTATATTAGTGTTGTTGTAATTATAAACACACTGGTTTGTAGTGCAACTAGTTTTATGTTTACTGTTATTCTTATAGTATATACTGTTATTCTACTGTTTACTGCCTATTTATTTCACATAGCGGCTAATGAATCAGAAGTCCTGCATATTCACAGAAAATAACTTATTTTTGTGTTGCAAAACAAGGTGGATAATGCAGCTTGTTATCTAGCCTATATATAATGCACTACAATATAATCTAATGATATATGCATTATTATAAGCATAAGACATATGGTCGCCTTTATTTATATAGCGCTTTATACAAGATTGTTTCAAGCTTTATAGTGATAACAGGGAAATGAAGCATGTCGGCTGTTGTTCAGTGTCGATTCAGTTCCGTCGTAAAGATCATCTATTATTAAATTAGTTCATTTCGTCTATAAAGCAGTTCTGGAACAAATGATGTCATCGTCCGGCTCAGTTCAGTTCAACAGCGCAAGTACAGTCAGATCAACAATGTTGTCGTGAAATGTGTAATATAGCATTTTTGATACTGTGTTTTATACTTATACTTTAATATAGCAAAGATAACACAAGGTGATTTTGATCTAGACACATTTCACTTTAATGACAGTGCAGCATGAACTTTCTATAAAATATCTACTTTTGTGTTGCTCCAACCCGATCTCACGGCATACATTTTTTGTTGCATATATATATAATTTATTTAACAAAATTCATACGAGTGAGGTCGAATGAATTCATACGAGTTAGCCACCTCCTAAAATTCATATGATTTGCCGTGAGATCGGGTTGGTGCAACACAAAAGTAGATATTTTATAGAAAGTTCATGCTGCACTGTCATTAAAGTGAAATGTGTCTAGATCAAAATCACCTTGTGTTATCTCAAGTCTCGTTTATTTATATAGCCCTTTCTACTACAACGTAGACCAAAGGACTGTACATCTAAAAGCAAGAAAAAACATACAAAAAACAAAATATGCAATGACAGAGTCAAGAATTAAAAGAAACAGAATACAAATACGTTTTCACACGAATTTTAAAAACATCAACTGACGGTGCAGATCTAATATCCGGGGGAAGAGCATTCCACAGTCTAGGGCCAACGACTGAAAAAGCTCGATCCCCTTTAGTTTTAAGACGAGTTCTTGGAACAAAGAGCAGTAAACAATTAAAGGACCTTTGAGATCTACCAGAGTTCATAAGCACCAAATCCTTGATATATTCCGGGGCCAACTCGTGAACAGCTTTATAAACATATAACAAAACCTTATAGCCTACTGTATCCGATATTTCACAGGGAGCCAATGAAGCCTTTTCAAAACAGGTGTAATATGCTCCCTTTTCTTAATACCAGTAAGGAGCCTCGCTGCAGCGTTTTGAACCAGCTGCAATCTTGAAATAAGAGATTTGACTAATTCCTACATAGAGCATTACAGTAATCCAAGCGTGTGGAGATGAATGCGTGAATCACTGTTTCCAGATCAGGAACAGACAAAAAAGATTTCATTTTCGCAATAGTCCTTAACTGATGATAAATTTTTTTTACCACATTTTTAACCTGATGGTCAAACATAAGAGCAGAGTCAAAAATTACACCTAAATTTCTTATTTTAGGCTGAACGTATGTTTCCCATATACCTAGAAAATTGGTTAAACCACTGTCATCTTTGCTATATTAAAGTATAAGTATAAAACACAGTATCAAAAAAACACATTTCACATGCTATATTACACGGACGATGATATCATTTGTTCCAGAACTGCTTTATAGATGAAATTAACTAATTTAATAATTGATGATCTTTACGATGGAACTGAATATATATATATGTATGTATGTATGTATATATATATTAGGGCTGTCAAAAGATTAATCGCGATTAATCGCATCCAAAAAAAAAGTTTGTTTAAATAATATATGTGTGTGTACTGTGTATAATTAAATTTGTATATATAAATACACACACATGCTTGTATATATTTAAGAAAAATGTGTAATTTATATATAAAAAAATTATATTTATATATAATATAAATTATATATAAATATATACAGTATATGTATGCAAATATTTCTTAAATATATACATGCATGTGTGTGTATTTATATATACAAAATAAGTATACACAGTACACACACATATATTATGTAAACACAAACTTTTATTTTGGATGCGATTAATCGCGATTAATCTTTTGACAGCCCTAATATATATATATATATATATATATGTGTGTGTGTGTGTGTGTGTGTGTGTGTATATGTATATATGTATGTGTGTGTGTGTATTATGTATATGTGTGCTGTCAGTCGATAAAAAAAATGAACTAATCACACACTTTTTTGTAATTATTTGCGGTTAATAAAGCCTATCCCTTTAATCTAACTATCCCTTTAAAAGAAAAGAACAAATATAGAATTTTATGAATACCACAGAACACTACTATTTAAAGTAATAAAAAAAAAAAAACATTGTTCATTTCAGTCTTGAGATCAGTAGTTTACAACACAAGATGTGTCCCACAGCATATTCAGCTGGACTGGAGTGACTGGAGTTCAGTATAAGTACCAGAGGCCTGGGGGGATTTCAGCTGGTGAAATACACTAAGTGCTCCGAGACAGCAGATATTGTAACAAAAGAAAACAAGAAACAATAAAAACACAAAGGAAAAGCAGCTCTCTTGATTAATTGTGTGGTTAAAAGTGCCACAAGCGTTTACAAATGCATCTGTTGTGCTCTAACAAAGACAGTTAACAGCGGGTGAAGTGCTGGGAGGGACGAGGACATGTGACCTATTGTTCACTCATTTACGCTTGATGTTCAGGACCGTTTGTCAGGGTGAAATATTGACTGCTTGGAGGAAAGAATCACATTCCGTTTGGCTTCAGGGTTCACATGCAATATATTTGGTGTTGTAAAAGAACTTGAATGCTGTGAAACTCTATTTTATTTGGATTGTAATGGTCTAATTCGAGTGTGTTCACCTGATTGTGTCATGTCCGACTGAAAGCAAAGGCAAACGCGGTCTCAAATGCACACTAGTGAGGCTGTTTTGGCACATTATGCTAAAAGAATATCCATCATCTGTCGAAGTAAATCGGCATCTGTATTTAAAATGATCTAACATTATGACAAAGGGATTATTAATTAGGGATTTCCAGAATCTTTTTTAAATATAGACACAACGGCAAAAAAATTGCTTCACTCAAATAATTCATTATACGTTTAATTTAGTTCATAAATGAATAACCTCCCGCATGCAGGTATTTTTGTCATTTTCAAATTGTGCTGCAGTATTTCTAAGACATTATTTGCTTTGTGTCAATTAGTTTTTTCATGAAATGCCTTTTTTTGGGCCTGTTATAAGAAATTTAAATGTTCTTTAACGTTAAAACTAAAAAACAAAAAAAGTCACACTTTTGGAGAAGAACTGTATTTTAAATTATAAATGTGTTGCCGTTTTCTTTACTGCTCATTCTTTGAAAGGCTTTGCAAAATCACTTGCATTATTGTGTATGCATACAAGTAAGTTACTGAGTGATATAAATGAATTACATGTAAATCATATCCCTCAAAGCAGCAATGACTCGCAGTTACTATATTATAATTAAGTCTAATGTATATGTCATAATGTAAAGTGTTACCGCAACTCTGCTGATGCATGAGTTCATTTACTTTTTCCAGTTTTTTTGCCACATAAACTGCAGTCCTGAAGATTGAAAGAAAAAATTAATATATATTTTTTTAAAGATTAATATTTCATTAATCAAACATTCATTAAATGAATCAAGTGGCAGGAAATACATATACGAAACATTTCTATTTCAAATGCTATTCTTTTGAACTATTCATTAAAGAAAACGTTTCATCTTTTATAAAAAAACAAAACAAAACAAAAACTAAGAGTTGATGATGATAAATGTTCTGAAGGATCATGTGACACTGAAGACTGGAGTAATGATGCTGAAAATTCAGCTTTGATCACAGGAATAAATTACATTTTAAAATATATTCACATAGAAAACAGTTATTTCAAATTGTAATATTTCACAATATTTCTGTTTTTACTGTATTTGTGATTAAATATGCAACCATGGTGAGCATAAGAGACTTCTTTCAAAAACATTTAATAATCTAATATATATATATATATATATTGTTTTACAATAACTTAAAAGTGAGAACAAATCAGTTTCTGTGTAAAGTCATTTAAAGTGAGGTTTCCCACAGCTTTGTGATCCTAATGGGAAACATTTACACACCTGCGGCTTTATAACATCTACATCTTTAACGGACAACAATAACAGTCTTGTTTTCATTGATCTCCTGTTACGCATCTAAGTTTCTCATCTCATTTAACATCCAATTTACGTAGTTACGACACAAACAGCTCGACAGCATAAATTGCAGCAGTAACCTATACATTCCTCCCTGTGATTACTCTTGTGTGTGTGCAGGTTAGGAGTTTCGCAGAGGAAAGTGAATGGAGAGTAATGGATGGTTTGCTGTGAGTGAGTGTCTCTGGCTCACCAAATACAATTTTTCTCTTCAAACAATCACTCGGTGTCTCTGAGGAGCCCCTGGCGCAGTAATTGATATGATTAGCCGTAAGTGGCTGCTTCACAGCTATGTTATGTCTGTTTTATTGTAATTAGATTTTTTTGGTCGTCTTTGAGGAGCTGAACTTAAATGACTGCATGTTCTCCCTCTGAAGTATTCAATCAGATGCTCATTAGACGAGAAAGACAGATTCATCTTTTCTGATTTTCAGCTGATTTTTCTCCTCTCTCTCCGTCTTTCTCTCTTCCTCATCTAGCCGTCTTTGTTTTCCTCTTTTTCGTCATTCACATAGATGATTCGTTCGTGAGATGAAACAGAGAATTGTAATTTCTGCTTGTGGTCATTACAAGCTAGTGGAGAAATAACGTAAGAAAAAAATGAATTTCTTTAGTGTTTGTTCTCACACACACATTGTGTTTTCATGTTTTATGAGGACTTTCCATAGACACAATGACTGTGCAATCTGTATATTCTTTCCACTCACCCTAACCCCACCCCTAAACCCATCACAGAAAACTTTCTGCATTCTTACATTTTCAAAAAACATAACTTACTTTAGCCCCTTTTACACTGAGATTCCAGAAAATTCACTCATAATGTGTCCCGGGATCTTTTGATTTTGGTTCATTCGCACTGCCAGTGATTTTTCAGAATCTGTGCGTACGTTCACACAAAGATCCCGTAAAGATCCCCTAAAGACATCAATGTGACGTGTAATGTCTCTGCAGCGTCTTCAGTTTGCTTATGATCTGCGATTTCTCTATCGAGAAACCACGCTCGTGCATTTTTTATTATTTCTGATTCGATCATAAATTAGCACATCACGTACCATCACTACGCTGGCGAACGATCTCCGCTGCAGCGTCATCACTACGGCACAGCCCTTTACGGCAACGATCCTGCCTTTTGTTCACACAGGGAGCGTTCCGGGACTGCGGGGCAATGTTACGATAGGTCCCCATCCCGGGATCGATGCCGAACTCAATCCCGGGACATGTTTGCGTTCACACAGAAGGCACTCTGGCAATTTTCTGGGATCAACGCTCTGTGTGAAAGGGGCTTATGATTTATAAGCTGTTTTTCTCAGGGACCAAAAAAATGTCCCCACAAGGTCAAGGATTTTGGATATTGCCATTTTTGTGGCGACATAGGGTTTAGCTGGGAACACATAGGGTTTAGCTGAGACACACACACACACACACTGATGCCAAATCTTTCCTCTTCACATTTACTGACCCTTTAATCTGTGTTCTGTCATGTTAATTTGCTAATTCACAGCTTAAGTGTGCCATTTTTCAACCACCGTTTTCCCTGAATGAAATTGCAAAACTAATGACTGTTTCCAAACAGGTTTCCTGAAAATCCCAGCTGTCTGCCATTGGTTTCACGCTGATCCTACAGTAAAGAGTTTCCTTTGGTGAGCGGTTTGCACTTTCAAGTATTTTTTGCATATTTATGTCCAGTATGTGTTGTTGTTTTTTTTTGTTTTTTTTTACTACAGACTGAATGATGTCATGTACTGTAACTAGCTCCAAATTTATTTATTTTTTGAACTTCCTATAGTGGATGTGGTTGTGGGAATTTGTACCAGTAATAGTTATACCATATCTTACCATTCCTTGATGGAAAGTTAAAGGTTTCAAACTCAGTCTTAGTATTTAAGCCAGTTTTTGAGTTTTGGTCAGGGTTAGAGGTCAGTTAAAGTATATGTGGTGCTGTGGCCTAGTCATTTAAGATCTGTTAACTGGAAAAATGCCTCCTTTTGTGTCATTGTACACTGTAGAGTGATTGCCATTGTTTTAAAGGCATAATTCACCCAAAAATGATAGTCTGTCATCATTTACTCACCTCAGGTCGTTTCAAGCCTGTTTGACTCTTCTGCGAAACACAAAAAAAGTCATCTTGAAGAATGCTGACTTTCACTGTATTTCAAAATATCTTTTCACGTGTTTCACAGAAAATAAGTCATACAGGTTTGGAATGAGCGGGAAAAAATGATTACCGGATTAAATTTTTTTTGGGTGGACTATCCCTTTAAATGTATTTTAGCATGCAACCTCCTAGCAACACCCTGGCGACCATTCACAACACCCTAGCAAACAGGTAAACACCACTAAATGTAAATATGTAGTTTATTCAAAGGAAAAATAGTAAATAAACACAGGCGATATCTCCAACAGATTAGCTGTCTGACCGCAATTATGTTTGTCATCACATCTGATTTAAGATACAATAAAAAAGCTGTTATGGCACATTATGAATGTTTAATGAAATCTAATAATTTTTGGCTAAAAAAAAATTCATAGGCTTGTCTACCGACAGGCTGATTCAGCTCTGAGCTGCTCTGTAAAGGACGGAGTTTGTGTAATTGGCTGATAATGGGTTTTATAGAATGTGTTGTCATAAAAGAGGGTGTTTTCATTTCATATTAAACTCTCATTGAAAGCCGACGTCCCTTTCATTGTGCCTCCACATTAAGGTTTAATACCCTCTTTTGCAGGTGTTTCCTGAATTCTGGCGAGCAAAATGCGCACATACAAATTTGTGGCCTTTGATTGTGTGTTTATGTAGTAAAAGCTGTAGATGTAATAGGAGTTGCTCAGTGTGAAGGCTATAGTGTCTTAATTAGCCCCGATTGCTCTGTGAAAGCCCTCAAGTGCCTGAATTAGCCGTAAAAAAACACTCAGTGCATTAACATGTCTCGCAGAAAAATTGGGAATAGAAAAACAATTCATCACCAATGCTGCATATTTAGTTTGGGTTTGTTAATACAATGTTGACAATATACGCTCTATATTTCCATATATGCCATGTAGGATCTATCTATCTATCTATCTATCTATCTATCTATCTATCTATCTATCTATCTATCTATCTATCTATCTATCTATCTATCTATCTATCTATCTATCTATCTATCTATCTATCTATCTATCTATCTATCTATCTATCTATCTATCTATCTATCTATCTATCTATCTATCTATCTATCTATCTATCTATCTATCTATCTATCTATCTATCTTTCTATCTATCTATCTATCTATCTATCTATCTATCTATCTAGTGTATCTATCTATATCTATCTATCT
Source organism: Leuciscus leuciscus (assembly GCF_965113295.1). NCBI lineage: Eukaryota > Metazoa > Chordata > Actinopteri > Cypriniformes > Leuciscidae > Leuciscus > Leuciscus leuciscus. The sequence goes on along the minus strand of NC_138740.1, from coordinate 32,323,608 downwards.
AGTGTATCTATCTATCTAGTGTATCTATCTATCTAGTGTATCTAATATGTGTGTGTCTGTGTGTGTGTATATATATATATATATATATATATATATATATATATATATATATATATATATATCAGTTTGCCTTAACGTACAGTATTTGAAGAGTATATATATATATATTTCGGGAACACTTTACAATAAGGTTCATTAATTAAAATTAGTTAACTAGTTAACATGAACTAAGGATGAACAATACTTCTACAGCATTTATTAATCTTAGTTCATATTAATTTCCACATTTACTAAAACATTATTAAAATCAAAGGTTGTATTTTCTTAACATTAGTTAATGTACTGTGATCTAACATGAACAAACAATGAGCAGCTGTATTTTTAACTAACATTAACAACGATTAACTAATATAGTAACAAATGTATTGCTCATTGTTCATGTTAGTTAATACATTAACTAATGCTAACGAATTAAGCTTATTGTAAAGTGTTACCTATTTCTTAAAATATATTTTACTTTTTGCATATATTTTTGCAAATATATATATTTGCATATGTTTTACCTTTTTGTATATATATATATTTGACTTTTTGCATAAAATAATGGTGATTTGGGGTCTTCATCTACTTGCATGCTCAAATCTAGTGCTCAGAGTCAGTTAATATAAATGAATGAGTTCTTGACAGAGGGGGCCGGGCCCCATGGTTTGACTGGTCTATTCAGCTGTAATTTTACTCTATAAAGGTCTGGCTAAATCCACCTCCAGACAAAGCGGAGTAGCATTAGAGACACAAAAGCTTCACAAAGACCCTGAGTACTCCTCATTAACCAGCATGCAGCTCTCCATGCTAACGCTAATAAAGACTCGCGCCGCCACCACCCTCTTATCAGAGAGCTTTCCTCTTCCCATCTCATCCTCTTTAAATCCACCACCATACTTCTCTTGAGAGAAAGCACTCTTGCGGAAGGCATGGAAATACCCATTTAGGTTTTGTCCGCGGTTTGGCTTTTTAAATGAATTTCTCTTTTACAAACAATCAGAACGCCCCATCAACCTGTAAATCAAGAGGCTCTGTGTAAAAGCCTGACTTATGAGATGTTTAAAATGGAGAGATGTGGCTCGCGTAATGCTTCCAAAATGCATCTCTCTCAATCTAATAAATTGCAAAAAATGTCCTAACACGTAAATGCATTTGATATTAAGCTCATAATAGGGGCCTTGCAATAAAACACACATTACTTCCCCCATTTCCAGCATTTGATGGAAATCAAGGTTTTGAATCTTTTATTTTGTGAAGTAGAAGAACATTTTTATATTTTCCCAAAATGAGTGTGTGTGTAGGCCTCTATTACCGGGGCGCATGTCTGATTGGTCTCTTAAAAGTCCAGTCATTTCCCTTCGTACTCACAAGAAAAACGAATTAAAACCAAATTCGCGAGCAGGTGCGAGTAGCGGCCGCCATTGATAGGTGAATCTCGGTGAACAGCATGAGAGAGGTGTTGGAAATGAGATCCTGCTGCCGGCCCGCTTTACAAAACCAGACCGGCCTCCTCCTCACAATATGTATTACAAATTGGCTATTTGTATTGAGACTCTTCGGGGGCCTGAGGCACCGAGGGCACACATTCCCTGGGGATGGAGGGTCTATAGCGGGGTCTTTTTAGCACCGTGCGGGGATGATGGGATGAGAAAGAGAGAGAAGGGGCCCGGTTACGGTGGAAAATGATGTCACTGGAGTGCGCGCGGTGTCATTAATGCCACCCTCCCCTTTTCCTGACTCTCTCAGGGGCCCCGCGCGCTCTCATCAGAATGCTAATTTACCATTTAAGAATCCTCCCCTGCGCGCCCCTTCTCAATGGACTTTCGGCGAGGAGAAAAGACGAAACGCACGCGCAACTTGGCCGCACAGATGCGGAGTGTCACCAGGCGCGCGGTTGCACTCCTCGCCCATGTGCATTCAACCCCAATTAATTAACCCGTGGGGCTCAAAGCGAGCAGGTACCCCTCCGCGGCCAGCCTCTGATTTTTAAATGCGCATCTCATTTCTCAATTGGCTGCTCTGGCCACTTTTGTTAAGAGAGGGGACATTTTTTTTCACCCACCCGTGCATATTCCTCGGCTTGTCCTAGATTTAGGCTCTGTTCTAAAAGCAAGTGAGTTGACTACACAGGGAGCATTTTAAGGCATCAAAAGGTGTAAGATAGATTATTAAAATGTTAAATCATGTTTATCTTTATAGAGAAGGAAATCCCTCTATATAATTTCCATTCTATTTTTTTCATACTGTTAAACATTGCAGGTAATGTCAGAAATCATGATTTAAAATTATACTTGTATTTGTAATCTAATAAAAAATGTGACTTTTGGTTAGATTAATCATTGATTCATCATGATTGATCTTTTTTTTTGTTTTTGTTTTTTTGCGCTTATTAGAGTATTGCATTGTTGACTTGGCAACATTCTAACAACAGACTGTATTCAACTTAATTGTGAGTCGAGTCTTCAGTGTGGTTCGTCTATATAGAGAGTTTTAAGTTTGCACTCTTAAAAGTAAAGGATCCAAAAGGAGGTTTTTGCAGCGATGCCATAGAAGATCCGGTAACACTTTACAGTAAGGTTCTTTAGTTAACTACTTGAATGAACTAGGAACCATGAACTAAGAATGAACAATACTTCTTCAGCATTAATTAATTTTAGTTAATATGAATGTCAACATTTACTAATACGTTATTAAAATCAAAGGTTGTATTTGTTAACATTAGTTAATGCACCGTGAACTAACATGAACAAACAATGAACAGCTGTATTTTTATTAACTAACATTAAAAAAGATGAATAAATACTGTAACAAATATATTGTTAGTTCATGTTAGTTAATACATTTAATGAAACCTCATTGTAAAGTGTTACCGAAGATCCATTCTGTGTTCCATTCTTTAAGTGAAACAACCATTTAAGAACATTTTAATAATATGAAGGACCTTTTTTCCTCTATAAAGAACCTTTTGTTCAATGGAAAGTTTCCATGGATGTTAAAGGTTCTTCATGGAACAAATGATGCCAATAAGGAACCTTTATTTTTAAGAGTGTGGTTCACATCCTAGAACTCAGAAATGATTAATTTCTTGTATGTATTGCTCATAATGCTAAAATGGATGCAGATCTGTTGTTGGTGACATCAGCATATACATTTGTGAAATGTTTAAAACAAAGAAAGTGCACCATAAGCATGTTACCTATGATAAAGTAAAATGTGTGGAGGGTGCTACCTTTAACTCTTAGTTATGGCCACTGTCATTTTGGTTCTTTTTACAATTTACAATGGTCAAGTGAAAGAAATTGTAGCTTTCATAAAAGTATAAGTTTGTTATAAGTCAAATACTTGACATGATCTGAGCCCAGCGTTAAGAAGGCAGCTTGCTAGGTTTTGAAACAGAGGCCTAATCCTCCTCTAGATCCTGCGTGAGAATTACACTGAGAGGCAGCTCATGGAAAATCAAACCCTATAAAGCGTTTCCTTTGTTTGGCCCCCCGTGCTCCCTTGACGGATCCCGGATGAGGGACTCAAATAGAGAGTGATGGCGCTCTAATTGCAGGCAGTTGTCATATGGAGATATTTGAATAGAGATTACGGGCGCCACTTGACGCAGATCCACTCCCGTTTAGAGCAGTAAAGCAATGAGAGATCAGGAGAAACTGAGGGATTACACAAATGGACTACACTTACCCAATTAACACTCTAACAAGAGACAGAACTACTGCTTAACATCTCAATAGCGCTGTTTTGGGCTATTCGGCCCACCTCGTGCTGAATGTCTAATGCCAGATTAGCCATAATAACAGATTTTTGTAATCCGTGTGAAGAGGGGAAATCACTCCATGTGACTCCTCATGGTCAAATTAGAAGTTGGGGTGTTTAAATTGATTGCTAGAATGTGTATTGTTGGCCAACATGTTTGTGTCGCATCTGTTCACTTATAAAAATATATTTCATGTATGCTCATTGTTGCATTGTTGTAGCATAAAAAATCTGACTTTAATCCATGGGAAATAGTGCCACTATGAAATTAGCGACAGATAAAATAAAAAATAAAAAATGGATGGAGATAGATAGATAGATAGATAGATAGATAGATAGATAGATAGATAGATAGATAGATAGATAGATAGATAGATAGATAGATAGATAGATAGATAGATAGATAGATAGATAGATAGATAGATAGATGGATGGATATATGGACATATGGATTGATGGATAGAGAGATATGGACGGACGGACGGACGGATGGATGGATATATGGACATATGGATTGATGGATAGAGATAGATAGATGGATGGATGGATGGATGGATGGATAAATAGATGGAAAGATGGAGATATGGATAGATGGATGAATGAATGGATAGATGGATGGATATATGGACATGATAGATAGATAGATAGATAGATAGATAGATAGATAGATAGATAGATAGATAGATAGATAGATAGGGATGGATGATGAATGGATAGATGGATGGAAAGATAGAGATAGATGGATAGATGGATGGAAAGATGGATGGAAAGATAGATATAGATGGATAGATGGATGGAAAGATAGAGATGGATGGATGGATGGATGGATGGATGGATGGATGGATAAATAGATGGAAAGATGGAGATATGGATAGATGGATGAATGAATGGATAGATGGATGGATATATGGACATGATAGATAGATAGATAGATAGATAGATAGATAGATAGATAGATAGATAGATAGATAGATAGATAGATAGATAGATAGATAGATAGATAGATAGATAGATAGATAGATAGATAGATAGGGATGGATGATGAATGGATAGATGGATGGAAAGATAGAGATAGATGGATAGATGGATGGAAAGATGGATGGAAAGATAGATATAGATTGAAAGATAGAGATGGATGGATGGATGGATGGATAAATAGATGGAAAGATGGAGATATGGATAGATGGATGAATGAATGGATAGATGGATGGATATATGGACATGATAGATAGATAGATAGATAGATAGATAGATAGATAGATAGATAGATAGATAGATAGATAGATAGATAGATAGATAGATAGATAGATAGATAGATAGATGGAAAGATAGATGGAAAGATAGAGATAGATGGATAGATGGATGGAAAGATGGATGGAAAGATAGATATAGATGGATAGATGGATGGAAAGATAGAGATGGATGGATGGATGGATGGATGGATGGAGAGAGAGATGGATGGATGGATATATGGATATATGGATAGAGAGATAGGGATAGATGGATGGAAAGATAGAGAGAGATATGGATAGGTAGGTAGATGGATGGATGGAAAGATAGAGAGAGAAATAGAGATAGATAGATAGATAGATAGATAGATAGATAGATAGATAGATAGATAGATAGATAGATAGATAGATAGATAGATAGATAGATAGATAGATAGATAGATAGATAGATAGATAGATAGATAGATAGATAGATAGATAGATAGGGATGGATGGAAGATAGATCGATCAATGGATGGATGGATGGATGGATGGATGGATGGAGAGAGAAATAGAGATAGATAGATAGATAGATAGATAGATAGATAGATAGATAGATAGATAGATAGATAGATAGATAGATAGATAGATAGATAGATAGATAGATAGATAGATAGATAGATAGATAGAAATCAGTATATTATAATAAAGTAATATTATAGTCAAAAGTAAAGTTTGATGAGATTTTGGAATGAGATATTTTGAAATACACCAGCTTGTGTTCACTTGCTTCAATACAGCACAGATCTATGGAAACCAAAAATGTGCAAGAGTAGTGTGAAGTGTATGTTCAGTTTTTTGAGTGCGCTGTGTGTGTATGTGTGTGTGTAAATGGCTTCACTAATCATTGCGTTTGAAAAGCTCTGATTTATGGCTGTTGTTGAATGCGGGCCATGATGAGAGGGCCGGTGGTAAGTGCATTTGGATGTCTCTGTGTGATGGTGGCGTAAATAGGCGCTTTATTTATTGCCGTGCTGGGGCCCTCCGCGCGGAAGAGCGCCTCCCCAAATTGAAATATAGCGCGAGTTTACTCTGCTGATTAGGGCTCGAGCGCTGCAGCCGCCCAAGGCTATCATCAAACAGAGAACGCCACGAGCTGACACCTAATTGTGGCGGGATTAATGTGCTCGGAGTGACAACAAATAACCCCGAGTGTCAGCGCGAGAGACTGGTCCCGCACAATGGATGAGGCGCCGGGCCTTTGGTGTGGGGCCACGTGGGACCCTAATGTGGTGTAATCCGTGATAATCCTATAAAGGCTCAGTTATAGGTGTTGGTTCCCCTTTAGGGATTATAGGTGTCCTGCTGAGAGAGATTTTGTCGGGATTCAATGGTTGAATTATTTGGTAACATTCCATTAAACCTATAATATAATGAGCATTTGAATGTGGGATTTGTCCACGGGACAATACGTGTCGCCTATTGTAGTGGGAAAAATGATTGCAAGAATAGAAATAGCTTGCCAGCATGTTTATGTAGCACTTAGGCCTACTTGTTTTGAACATGCTTATTTGTAGCCTTATTGTTAGATGTAATGAAGGAAATGGTCTCTTTCTGGAATGAACTGAATTGCATTTACTTGTTTGTTTTTTGTTGTTGTTTTTCACAATGCATTATTTCGCTTCATTGCTGTGAACTGAAATGCAATCGCCCACTTAGTGTCTGTTAAGGATGCTACCTTAGAAAACAACTGAACACAAAATTGGTTGTGTTGTGTGACTGTAAAGCGCATTTACAAATAGATATGTTTACAAGTAGTAGCTAATGTGACAGCATAATGAACTTTGTGGGCTATGATTATCTTTGCTTCACATGAACATGTTTGCAAGCAGATAATATTCCCAAACTTCTAACATAACCCCTCCCATACACACACAGTGTCCCTACAGACACTCATCCGAGCGTTACCATATAAACTTCCAATAAAACGGAGCCGCGTGATGACCTTTACCGTAATTCATCACCGCGCGCGCCGGTGACTGAGGGGGGCCCTTCACAGACCGATAATTTGATTACTACAACATCTGTAACATCAATAATGTCCGATGAGATTGTTTTGCGCACCCAAACATACCGTGGCCATAAAAGAGAGAGAGAGAGAGAAGGTGTCATCATCTCTCTGACATTTTACTTGCATTCTCGATTAGGTGAGCGTGCAAGATTAGAGAATATCCACGTGGTCGCACCAGGACGTTTGACGGTGACTGCCATATGCCATATTGGACAAGTGTCATCATACTTTGCTAAGTATTGCATATCTCAGTACTTTAATGTCATCTGTGATTAAATGGAGTCGCTTTGACTGAAGCAAGCTTAAACTGACACTGTCGTGCCCCTGATTATCCTAAATCACTTTTCATGCTCTTGAATTTGTCTCACCTGTTTTATAATGAGTTTAAATCGTAGGTGAGAGACACAGCCCGTCTGCACGGTTTAAAAAACACTTAGAACTGGATATAAATGTTTTGCTTAACCAGAGGAAGCATTGCGCTCACAATCCAATCGCGTGATCCATTAAGCTCATTTATTAAACGCAATTTGCCTTGTGTCATTGACTTGAGTAACGCCTCGGAGTTAAGAACGGTAAAGACACAGACACGACCAGCGGGCGGGACAGCGGGGAAACACGGATCTGACACACGGAATTAGGAGGCAATTAAGAGGAGGTGGTTCCCGGATAAACGGTGGACACCTATGGACAGCGCCGGGCGAGTGTAATGTCAGCTTAATTGCTATATTCTGATCGCTGTTTAATGGCGCTATCACCTTCTGAAGCTCGCCGGCACCTCTAAAGCTGAGCAGAAGCACTTGATGGGGATTAACCGGTCAGTGGGGTGACCAAGTAAAAAAAAAAAATCAATACATGAGGTTTTACGTCATAAGTCCAGTCAAGTGAATGTTAGCCTTAAATTTGGATCATTTTTGTGCATGGTATCCTCTACAATTTCCTACACCATCATATTTTTTATAATGTTATAATGTGGATGGATGGATGGATGGATGGATGGATGGATAGATAGATAGATAGATAGATAGATAGATAGATAGATAGATAGATAGATAGATAGATAGATAGATAGATAGATAGATAAAAAGTCAGTATATTATAATGAAGTAATATTATATAATGTTTGATAAATAAATAAATAACCACTATAAACCAACATTTAAAACATATTTATAATGAAGGTTGAACTGTGTTCTCAGAACAAGTTCTAAATGTTGTCATTATATGCAATTAATAATTGCAATAGCCAATCTGTTGGCAATTACTTGTTACTTTATGGCTATTTCAAGACAGGTTCATAATGTGACAGCATGCATTGTTATTGGTCAGCGTGTGTTTAATAAACTCTCTTTTTTTCCAGGGCAACGATGGTGGAAATGTTTAAAAGGCTTTAAGGTATGTAATGCGTCTATACATAAATTGACAAAAACAAACCCACTCTGATACATTTTCACTGGAGTAGAAAGTGTGACAACTAGTCCCGGTCTCCTCTGCTACATAGTATAAGTCACTTTAATTTTTCTTTAAAGTCTCCTGACCATAGATGACACAAAATCTCTTCTCAGCACTTTTGATAAATGGCTACGCTAAATTTAATTTTGTCATTTTATCTGAATATCAACATTTGTCAGATTTAGTCAGCCGAAACAGTTCTGAGGTTAATTGATCTAATTTTGTGTCTCTGGAAAATAGTGCTCTGTGATACTGTATTATGTTGAATATCAAAGTTTTTTTGTGTCTGTTTGTTAATGAGGGATTTGTGGGCACATTAATGTTTTTGGATTTGAAGAGTAAAAGTTATAGTTTTTATTTTGAAGTAAAAAGATAAAATTAGACCCATGAGGTAAGATGTCCCCCCCTTCAAGTGAAGGCCTCAAGTGGCATGTTGTTTCTAGTGTGATTTATTTTTTATCATCACTTTAATCTTTTTTAATCATTATTTTAATTAATGGGGTTATTATTCAGTATTCCATGAATTAAATGTACAGACATCTTCGCTTTCATTAAAACCTATGGGTTAGTTGAGTGAAATTATTCAATTTGCATTCGTGGCATATCTCCAATTAAAATATGGGCAATTAAATATGTAAATATCCATATGCCCATATAAGTCGCAGAATAAGTTGACCTTTTAGATAAATCTCTTTTACTGGGATTCTGCTTTGTCTGTCATATGGCCTCATATGGTAATGGCCTCTTTGAATAATTTTACATTTTGTTCTATAACAACTAATAAGCAAACGTTTCTATTTATAACACATTGGCTGATGCATAATAATCCTGCACATGCTAAACTTAGCTATATCTAAATATGTAACAATTTAAAAGTAAATGCACATTTTTCTGAAGGAGGGCATCTTCCCCCATTACCCTACAGGTTTTTGCCTAATAATTAGTCAAAATGCATGCAAAGTCATGCGTTTGCAAATTGTATCTTTTGCGTGGCGGGTTGATTGTGTGCGGGTTTGCGTGGTTTTGCGGGTCTGCGTGACGCCTTTCCCATGCGCACGGATGCATGATTAGTTGTGGGTTGTATTAACTAACATGTGCACGTATTTGTGAAGCACTTGAAATCATCTTTGTTTGTGTTTGGCAAAACCCCATTTGTTCCAGTTTGTGATGGCTGTTTTCTTGCCCCTGGTTTTCACTATTAGGCATATTTTAAGGCCAGGCGCGCGCAGGCAGCAGAGCCACTATGTTCAAGGTTGAGTTACTTTTGGGGCTTTTTTGTGTGTGTGAGCTATTTGTCTCAGCAGTCAGTACTGTTAATGTTACATTAGGTGTTTGATGTTTCATCATTCCAACCAATATTGCGTGAGATAACGAATGTAAAATGAAACCGCTAGGAACACGTTTGAATTCCCTCAGAAGGTGCAGGGAAAAAAATTCCACGCGCCATGCCTATTAGCCTGGGTAATTTATTTTGTGTATGTCAGAAAACAAGAAGGCTAGAAAAAGAATATGGGGCTTTCTTTTCCATTACCAAACATTACAATCTTATTTCCATCACTGCACCGTTAAGTAATTTGCGAAAAGCCAACAGAGTCTGGCGCGCCACGCGCGTGGCGTGTGTTTAAACCCATTACTTTACCTTTTAATCAAACCTCGCGCTCGTGTCAAAACGCGCCGTTTTCGCCATGCATCTCTCTGAGCTCGTTCCAGTTCACCGGATGACCTTGAAAATGTTTGCTCTCCTAAACGTTGTCCCGCCTCTCTCTCTCTCTCTCTCTCTCTCTCTCTCTCTCTCTCTCTCTCTCTCTCTCTCTCTCACTCACTCACTCACTCACACACACACACACACACACACACACACACACACACACACTCATGTCATGCCATGTTTCCATTGTTATAATATCCTTGTTTCAATCCATTTAACTTTTTAAATTGTCACAGTTATCTCATTTTGTACCTGAATAGGCTATATGATTTCTCAGAATATCAACTTGAATTCCTCATCACAATTATATTCAAAATAGTAAAAAAGTGCAATGGACTGCAGGTTCTAACTTTCGTTTGACTTACAAATTTAAGGCAATAATCAAACTTCAGTTTAGTAAGGCAGCAATTACAACTGTGCATATAAATGTTGGGATGTACAGTGAAAATCATATCTTTTGTGTCCCTTAATCAGTATTTGTTTCCATATTGTTGTTTTCTTGTAGTACTGTATAAGTTGTTTTAGGCTTAACAGTAGAATGGCTAAATTAATATTTACATACAATTAGATTTAGTGCAATTATCATAGAGCTAAGTCCTTATAGGCTGCAATGCAAACATTTCAGTAATCGCAAAAAGTACAAAAGTAGAGGCCTATTGTATAGTTAACGTTTGATGGCGCCAAACATGGTTGCGCGAGACGAATCTAAAAAAAATAAAAATAAAATACTGACAGAAATTCTCAGAAAAAGTGGATCCTCTTAGAGGTAGGCTACTGAATCACTCGCTCGGTTTAAGGTAAAAAAATTAATACGGCGCAAAAAAAAAGTTTAAACGCTTTAAAGACCGATTAACAGTTCGAGATTAAATGCGTTTATGTGACTGCTGCCCTCAGTGACGTGCACGCGCGCCTTTAGAATTGGCTTTATGCTTTTTGGAAGTGTGTGTGTGTGTGTAGGTGGGGAGGGGGATTGTTAGTTGCTTTCGGCTGTGATTTATCGCAGTCCCGGGGAACGCGGCTCCCGTTCCTGTCCTAACGCATTTCAGCGCGCGCATCAGCCGTGATTAAACACCTGCTATGGCGCGCGAACAAAGCGCGCTAATCCAATATGTATCTCTGACATCTTAAATATCGTCCAATCCCCCGGCATCACGCGCAGCTTTTCCGCAAGATGGAATTCTAAAACATATTTTTCTAATTTATGGACGGACGATAAATCAAAATTAAGCCGTGGACAATGAAATATACATCAGCGTGCCGAGAACAGGCTTGAAATGCAGCTACAGGCTCGAGCGCGCGCATAGGTGTGGGGTTTGCAGTGGGTTTTGTGGTCTTGCTTTAGGAAACATCAGAGATGGCTCAGAATGTTACCCTGGTAAGCTTAGTATCTGCCAAAATACCATACTAAAATGAAACGGTTGTAACTTCACTGTACAAAATAAATAAATAACCAGTCGCATTTTATCCATTGCATATATACCAGCATTGTAAAGTCACAGATAGGCCTAATAAATATGAATGACTTTTTTTTTAAATCTAAAAACATATTTTAGAATAACAAAATAGCCCACCAAATGTTGTCCCATCTTGACTAAATGAGTTAATTTACACGAATACTTTCAAAATGATCAATGTTGCTGTTTTTTTCCAAAGGTTTGTGAGCTCCCAGCATGCATTACAGCATGACATATTATTGTTACAGTATAATTATTTAGCTTTTTTCTGACTTTATTTGTCATTGTAGATGATTTTGCTATTACTATTAGTTATTTGTTGTGGAGTAATACTAAAAATGCAATTTTTTATGAATGATAGTTTTTTATTTTTATACTGTAATTAAGGGTTGTGTCTTAAAAGATCAAGATGCACTTATTATCTTTCTTTTCAATGAAAATATTGCACTGTTTTTCTTTTTACGTTAAGACTCATATATATACTTTAAAATAGGAACGATCTAATGACAACTTAACATAATTTTCTAAACATCCTGCAGATTTCAGTTTATTGGTTGAATAGGACATGTTGCTTTTTAGTTAGCAAACAAATGAAAATTGGCTATACAACGTATTTTACTGACGAGAATTAAGATAAAAGAAGGAAATTAAACCAAAGGAAAACTTCTTTCAGTATAACAATGACAGTAAGTGGTATTTTGGCAGAAACAGGGTGACTTCAATCATTTTACACACTATACACACATGCCTATAAATGTTTGCTGTCTTTTACCTTATATCTTGCAGTTTGCAGTTGATTCTCTGCACAAGGTATCTGACTTATATGAGGTGAGTTTATGCATTTGATCTCCATCCTAACCTAATTTGCATGCTCTTTTGTCATTTAAGTCATGGCGAGTGAGTCCTATATGGTGCTATTGTTTTCTCTGGCGCTAGATTGCTCGCTCTCAGAGACGTAAAGGAAGGCCATTCTCTCCGGTCACTGTCCCGGTGACGCTTATTATTTGTGACTCTTCAATTCCACAGTTTCCCCGAATTCTCAGCACATTCTGCCCAGTGTATTACGCGGCGTGAACTACTCGGACATCAGACGCGTGTCTGCGGCCCTATAGCCAGGTAATGGATTCAGCTCCCTGTTCTTGCGTTTGAAAACAACCCAACACCAGTGGCCCTACGACGGCTGAAACAAAGAAATTTCTGACCAGCGTTTTACTTGCCCTTCCAGGCCTTTATATTCGGGATATCCGTGCTGAAAGAAGGCCAGGAGAAATGGCTCCATGCAGGAATAATACATCATCATGCTGACCTAGTTTGCAGGACCGCGGGTGCTCGGGAAGGATAATTGTTTGTAATCATCTTAATTAATATAATAATCATCTAATTTTATACCTCCTAATGAAAATTAAGTGCATTTTGATGCATAAGTTGTAATCAGCAGGCCAAGTAATTCATCTAATGATTTGTATCGGTGTTTATTCAAATAAGCAAACAATTTAATGCATTCATTTATACAGATTAAAACTTTGCAAGCTCAAACAGGGCGGTGGAGGTAGACCTACATCTCGGCACCCTCCAACAGCCTTTAAACCCCTTTAGCAAACAAATGGTTGTAAATATTATTGTAAATATTGTTTTGTATATGGGTCGATGACAAATAAGGATGTTTGATATGATAAAAATGAGCTTAAAATCTCCATTCCAAACGTGCTCAAACTGGTGGCCAAAGTTGTTTTTGCTGAAAATTTGTGCAGTGAGAGTGTCATTTGTCAAACTTTAATTTAATGGCCAGTGGCAATCTCAGTAACTCGCAATATTGACCTGCATATTATGTAGCATAATGTAGGCCACAGAGTGTAGATGAAAAATAAGTCTGAAATTAATCAAATATAAGTAGGTAATGAAGACTTGGTCATGATTGGTACCTGCAGCTCAAATGCGTGCAATATAATGGCTTTACGTTTCGCAGAATATTAATTTATTTATAAATTCATATTTTCTGTATAGTAGGCTCATTTACGTATGTTTTGTAACAGTGTAATTTTTCAATGATATTCAGAAGAGAATGAGTACATTTATACATACCTATGTATAAATGTATAGGATAATGCAATGTAAGTCGCTTTGGATAAAAGCATCTGCCAAATGCATAAATGTAAATGTTAAGAGCCATTTCTTGTATTCCTGCAGACTTGCTTAATTTCAGGATGTCACATTTCTATTGTCTTTTGCTTCCAGATCTTCCCTGAATGGTTTCCATCAATGCATCAGTCAAATCAATCTTCACCAACACCACACAGCATCAACAACATTTTGTTGTTTCTTCTAATGGAAACGGCTCTCCATGAGAGTTCTGATGAGTGCGAGTGATGAACGAGGACACAGTTTGGTGAGAGTAAGTGAAAATCACACTCTTCCTCCACTCAGCGACTTTTATGTAAAACAGCGCAATTAAACAATGTCTTGAAAAATGAATGTATGCTGGAAACATGAGTCTCATTTGGCTGATGAATGGCCGCACTTTGGATCAAACGTGATTTTAGTTGAGTGTGCGTTTAATACGGCTCTCATTGAAGTATTTCAGACCGCATTCATTCATTCATTCATTCGTTCATTCGTTCGTTCGTTCGTTCATTCATTCATTCATTCGTTCATTCGTTCATTCGTTCATTCATTCATCCATTCATCCATCCATTCATCCATCCATCTATCCATTTATTCATTGTAGTTGTTATCAGCCATTTAAATGTATCTTAGGTGGTTTGCTGGTCTTGCAATGTTCACTGGTTATGCTGGTCTGTTTGGATGGTTTAAGAGAGGTTTTGAGCACTTCTCAGCTGGCCAGGCAGAAACACCATCTGGCAGACCAGCAAAACCAGTATGGCAGATTGGAAGACCAGCTAAACCAGAAAACCACTTCAGGCTTAAGCTGAAGGTTTAAGCTGTATATTTTTTCAGCAAAGGTTTATTATTATTATTGCTGTCAAACTGATTAATCGCGATTAATCACATCTGACATAAACGTTTTTGTTTACATAATATATACGTGTGTGTGTATGTATATGTGTGTCTATATATGTATAAATATTTGTCTGTATATACACATACACAAAGACATACATGTATATAATATATATATATATATATATATATACACACACATACAGACATATATTATGTAAACAAAAACATTTGTTAGATGCTATTAATTGCACTAATTATTATTATCATTATTAATATTATTATTAATTGTTAGTCACTTTGGATAAGTGTCTGCTAAATTAATAAATGTGTATGTAATAATAATTATAATAATAATACTTTTAGTAGTAGGCTTACTGTTGTAGTTCCTGACAGGACTAATAATAAAACTAATACAAATTAATAAAAACGTTTTTGTTGATTGAAATAAACCCAAAATGAAATACAAATATATATATATATATATATATATATATATATATATATATATTTAACTTAAACTTAAATGAAAATTAGAAATGTTGCCTTGGCAATAAATTGAAATAAGTTTAAGCTGAAGCAATAACATTATTAACTGGAAATAAATAAAAAACTGAAACTAACTAAAACTGAAAAAAAGAAAGAAAAAAATTACAATTTTTAAATGAATAGAATGACAAAAGCACATAAAGATAGGACTTAAAAAAACATGAAAATGATATAAAAAAGTGCTAATTTAAAAAAATATTAAGAAAACTAAATAATAACTCAAATAACTCAGTTTCCTGATGTACTTTATTGGGTGTTGCAGTCGTGTTTACAGCAGCAGTTGAGTTGTTTTATATCATGTATGTTTTTTTGCTGTTCGTGAGTGAGAGCGGTTGAGGAAATTTTCATTCCAGCTTTCGCCTCTGTTCGGCCCCTGAAACAGGGGGATGTGATCAATCTGCCGCCTATTAAGGCCGTTAATTGATAATGCATACTAATTAGGCAGAGCTTTGGTACTTTAGAGACTTTGAGGAGGTAATTGTCGGCACAAGTCCAAATGTAGTTTAAAAAGCAGTCTGCACAAGGTGAAAAATTTCACTCTGGCGGCGTGAGGGGCCTGTAATGAACCGCACTCATAAACGGGGTTTCTGCATGCATATTGTTCAAAAGTTTGGGTCAGTAATATATATTTTTAAAGAAATGAATACTTTTATTCAGTAAAGACATTTATAATGTTAAAAAAGTAGTGCTGTCGTTTAAAATTTTCTATTCAAAGAATCCTGAAAAAAATGTATGATGTTTTCCACCAAATACATTTTTCAGCGTTGATAATCAACAGAAATGTTTCTTGAGCAGCAAATCATCATATTAGAATGATTTCTGAAGGATCATGTGACACTGAAGACTGGAGGAATGATGCTGAAAATTCAGTTTAGATCACAGGAATAAATTACATTTAAAAAATATTAAAATAGAAAACCATTATATTAAACTGTCATAATATTTCACAGTATTACTGTTTTTACTGTATTTTTTAAACAAATAAATGCAGCCTCTGTGAGCATAAGAGACGTCTTACAAAAACATAAAAAAAAACGGTCACACTTTAGTTTAGGGTCCAATTCTTACTATTAACTACAACTTTTGCCTCAATAAACTCCTAATGACTGTTTGTTAATAGTTTTTAAGGTAGTTGTTACGTTTAGGTAATGGGTAGTAGGATTAAGGGATGTAGATAGTCATACAGAATAAGGCATTAATATGTTCTTTATAAGTACTAATAAACAGCCAATATCCTAGTAATATGCATGCTAATAAGCAACTAGTGAGAATTCAACCCTTAACTAAAGTGTTATCAAAAAAATCGTACCCACGCTTTTGAACGGTTGTGCATGATGATAGCTTTTGAGTTAAAATGTGCATTCTTAAGTGCTTTGATGATTAGTTTACTAATTATACGTAGAAATGAACTTTATAACGTTATTTGAGTATAAGGAATTTTGGGTAACACTTTATTTTACAGTGTCCTTGTTACATATGTTACATGTACTTACAGTAGTAATAACAGTAAATTATGCATAATTACATGCAACTAACCCTCAACCAAACCCTAATCCTACCCTAAAGGCGGCCGCACACCGGACGCGCAGCTCAGCGCCGCGCCGCGCCACGTCTAGGACAACTGTCACCTGAAAATCCGATAACATCAGCAATTTTCTGATTTCTGTAAATAAATATAAAACTAAATGTATATTGCAGCACAGGGTGAGGTCCGTATATATATTAACTACGATTTGAGACACATACATGTAAATTTAATATAAAACTATGTAAATGGCGCTTTGTGGCGCGGCAGGATTTTGAACACGGTCCTGAGCCGCCGCGGACAGACGCCGAAAGGCGCCGCCGGTGTGTGTACTCTCATAGAGAATAGTGTGTTCGAATTTAAAAGACGTGGCGCTGCGCGGCGCGCCGCTGAGCTGCGCGTCCGGTGTGCGACCCCCTTAACCCTATAGTAAGTACATGGAGTTGCTTAATATTACAGAGTACTTAAATATATGATTACACTGTAACAATGACACATTAAAATAAAGTGTAACCGAATTTTGTTGTAGCGATAATAAAGTGTGCATTGTGTCATACTATTAAAAATAAAGGGTTTGATTATAATCAAAAATTGCTATAGCTAAAATCCACAGAAGAACCTTTCTTTTAAGAGTGAATATTATTACAAAACTTCAACCACATGAGATTTGTGATCAACCGTGTAGAAAAAGGCTCGCGTGCGAACTCAGTCCTGACTAAAGTGATTTTACATTCATTAAAGTAATCAGTTACATGTAAAAATATCCTCCTGATGAGCAAATCAAACTAAATGACAGGTAGAAATAAGTATAGCCGGGTCACGGCACCACCTCGTATTCTTTATTGTCATAAAATGCATTTAACTCACTGTTTATCATCTGTGATGGGTTTTTTTTTCCTTTGAAAATGTGTGAATCTGTTTTATATAAGCTCTCTTCACCTGTCTCTCTCTCTCTCTCTCCCTCAATTTTTGGGCGAGATTTGGTCGATTTTACCACATTGGAGACATTCTCTATTATAATTAGTTATAATTGAAAATGGCTAAAGCTAAAACCCACTGAAGAACCTTTATTCTTAAGAGTGAATATAGGACATTGTTGTTCCAGATTTTAAGAAAACGATGTTTGGAACGTGAGCAATGTCAAACAGAGATGAAGCGTCTTCGCTTGAAGGTTGTTTGAACGTTGCGCGACATTCGGCCTACACAAACTTCTCTTGCGTTGTGTCATCTTGAGTGAGATGCATTTAACTTCACTTGATGCAACATCAAGCAGCCCCTGACAAGCATGCATCAAAGCACGCAGCTCTAATTAAACTAGATCAACATGTGAGAATATTTGTTCCTTTTCAGTGTCAAAATCAAGACCCTTTGAACCGTCAATCTCCCGCGCAAATGAGCGTGTCTGTCTGCCGTGTATAGAGGCCGGGTGTGATGTTGTCAAAAGCAGTTGCCATGGCGGTTTGTTGTGGTGCTCGACCCGAATTTGTTCCCCTTTGCTCCGCGCGTCCCTCACAAGTGAAGCCTGTGGCGCGTGTCTGAAGGTTGTCACATGCTGTTTTCTGTCCGAACGGTTCGTGGACATCCTTTAAAACGAGCCACTGTATTCATATTTATTCAGAACTTCAACTTCAACAGTTAGAGATATGTGATCGACCTCATATAAAAAAAGCTCGCTTGCGAACGCAGTCCTGACTAAAGTGTTTTCACGTTGATTAAAGTCTCCAATTACATGTAAAAATACCCTCCTAATGAGCAAATCAAACTAAATGACTGGTTGAAATAAATATAGCCGGGTCACGGCACCACCGCGTATTCTTTCTTGTCGTAGAATGTGTTTAACTTACTGTTTATCATCTGTGACGTTTTATTTTTTTTATTTTTTTTTATCTGTTTTAAATAGCCTCTCTCTGTCTCTATCTCTCTCTCTCTCTCTCCCTCCCTGTCTTCCTTCTCTTTTTTTTCTGGATTTGTTTGTTTCCCGCTTTTCTTGAGGGGTGCGTGAAGACAGACAAGCTTGCCAGATTCATTTTCTGATCAAAGCTGTTTGATTTGGTCAATTTTGCCACATTGGAGACGTTCTCTATTACTGAGATAAATAGCCCCGGGCTAACTGTCAACCAAAACTTGTAAGCTAATAAATTATTCCAATTTCTCCCCGCCGGATTTCTCCTGGGAGACAGCCTCTAGGAAATACACTTTTTGATTAGTAAATTTGTGTGTGTGTGTGTCTGGACATTGGGATGTGTCGTCTTTGATTAGCGGCGGCCCTGTTAGAGCCGAGGGCGGCAGAGGGGCTGTCAGTCGAGCGCAGACTCTAATGCATAATGCATTGACACAACCGGCTTTCTGCCACCTCCCTCTCCCAGAGCGAACGGTGGCGGACCGGGTTACCCTCACCTGAGAGCGCGCTCTCGCTCTCGCTCTCACTCTCTCTCTCTCTCTCTCTCTCTCTCTCTCTCTCTCTTTTTCTCTCACACTGTCCCTTTCTTGGCCGTCCTCACTAAGCAGCTCAGGAAATAAAGCATTGTGACAGATCCTCGCTCGCTCCAGACCTGTAGTTATGAGTGCCCGGCACACACACACACACACACACACACACACACACACACACTTGGAAATCGGTTGACTTGAGCTGAAAGTGTGCAATCAGCAGAATAGTGTAGAGCTGTTTGACTGATAGGCTGTTGGGAAATTGATCTCCACCCACTGGCCCGATAACCCCCCCCCCCCCCCCCCCCCCCCTCCACCTGCGCTCTTTTTCTTTTTCTACACTTCTCTTTTATCCATCTTCTTTTCTCTCTTTCTCTTTTACCCCTTTTTGCAGGAGCCAGCACTCAATTTGGAGCCATTCTGTACATTTCTGCCACAAACAAAAGTGATTCTGACTCTGCATCGGGTCCTTAAACTTGGTGGTTTACAATTTGATGTCATCACCAAGTATGATTTACAAAGCAAAATTAACATAGATAGTAGGACAACTGACACTTCAAGCCACGCTGCAAAACTTTAATATTGCTTTGAATTTATTCACAAATAGTATATGTATTTGGCATCAAAGTCTCTTATCCCTTTATTTGATCAGAAATACAGTAAAAACATATTTATTGTGAAATATTAATACAAATAAAATAACTGTTTTCTTTGTTAATAATTGTAAAATATTAATATTTTTTTATAATTATTCATATTATTATATTATTCCTGTGATGCAAAGCTGAATTTTCAGCATCATTACTCCAGTCTTCAGTGTCACATGATCCTTCAGAAATTATTCTAAAATGCTGATTTGCTGCTTAATAAACATTTATTATTATTATTATTCATGTTGAAAACAGTTGAGCTGCTTAATATTTTTGTGGAAACCGTGCATGATACTTTTTTTTTTTCAAGATCAATTTAATGTAAAATTTTAAAATAAAAAATATATTACATATACATATAATTAAAATATAAAAGGGTAGAAAAGGTACAACATGACAATTGTTCTATTTTTTTAAACATATTGATTATCATTTTTACATATACTGTATATTGAAAATGTATATTTAAAATTATGTAAATGTGAATTTTTTTATATTTGTATTTTAAAATATCATTTTAAAATAATATTTAAAATATTATGCTTAAAATTCATATAACAAAAAAATTACAAACTATATACAAGATAATACTTAAAAATGTAAAATACAATTTTAATATTACAATTTTGCATAATTTATGCCTTCAAATGGACATCTTTGCACCTTCTCTACTTTGCTAAAATCCACCCTTATCATAGGGTATATAAGGTACAAAGGTGTACCTTGAAGTTAATCAACTATTTGTTAAACACCTAAAGATACAGTTTTCCCACATTTTTTCTGTTGTATAATAGATACCATACAGTATATTATATATTACATTATTTGATCAATTATAATTATGTTCTGGTAATTATGTGCTATATTTGTTTATGGACAGATTGTAGAGGAAAGTCGGCTACGCCATCACAAGTCAGAAGAGAGTTGGCCAGTTTTGAGAGAGGATGCTGTCATCAGCACCATTTCGGTGGAAACGTGGTAAATCTCATGTTTATTTCCCATAAATATTCTTTGCTTCCACTTATCTTTCTCTATTTTTGCTGTCCTTTGACCCCTTTTCCCTTCTCCCTTCCCTCTATACCCCCCCCCCCCCTTTTTTTTTGTGTGTGTGTGTGTCTTGCCATATGCTGTGACTCAATAACTCCCAGCATCCAGTTTGACACACACACACACACGCATATAAACGGAGGAGTACAGAACAAACACATCTCCTGGATCCTGAGCACCAAAAACTACACTCATCATTTATCAGCCTAGCTAAATGCCTGCCCGAACCATCCCCCTCCCCAAAGCAGCCAGCAGGACGGGGAGGGGGGGAGAGGGGTGCTGCGCTGGGTGAATTCAACTTTTGAGGGTTCAGCGCTTTCCCACTTTGGCGATTCATCTTTCCTCTCACCCAGGAAGTGCACACCCAGCAGGAGAGTGAGGTAATTACATCTCCACATGACACGCGCTTCATTACTGCCTGTGTGTCTCTCACCCGCCTCTGATGTCGTTTAGGAGATGGGGGTACGCGGGGGGTACGGAGATGGAGCCTGGCTTTTTTAGTTTAACAGTAATGGCTGACTACAACACGGTCTCTCGGTGGGTGAGGGTAATTTTTGTGTACTACTGAGTTAACCGCTGGAGTGGACTAAAAGAAAACTTGATGGGACAAAGTACTAACAGGCCCATGTTGTGTCTGTGGAGTCTGTAATGAGTTTGTTTTACATTAATCTGTCATTTAGTGACTCTTTAAAATGATGCGTTATGTGTCTGTTGCATGGTATAATGGCTTTCTACAAAAATAATACAATTTTGAGATATAGGGCTTGTTTATATATTTACACACACCAAACTTTTAATGTTTCAAATATACAGTACTATTGTGACATAAAAAAAATAAATAAAATAAATAATTCCTGTGATCAAAGCTGAGTTTTCAGCATCATTACTCCAGTCTTCAGCATCACATGATCCTTCAGAAATCATTATAATATGCTAATTTGCTGCTCAAGAAACATTTCTGATTATTATCAATGTTGAAAACAATTGTGCTGCTTAATATATATGTGGAAACTCTGATAAAAATAATAATTCAGGATTCATTGATGAATAGAAAGATCAAAGAAACAGCATTTATTTGAAATGGAAACCTTTTGTAACATTATAAATGTCTTCTTAAACGTACAGTATGGAATTTTTCGCCTCACTAGGGGTCGCTAACCTATTTACAATAACAAAGGCGTAGTTTGATGATGCAACATTTGCTAAGAATTATGGATCTTGTCGTCAACGCCAAGCCGACCGATCTAATCAATGGATCTAATAATGTTTATGGATGACTGAATACATCGATGCTTTTATCATGACTGTGATATGAAGCAGTTCGGGATTGCTAAGAGACAGCTATCATATAGCTGCTAAGGAATATGGACATTTCATTCTACCGAACTAACGTTACACGCGAGTGCAGAATTACTACTCACAGTCACAGGTCAGTTTATTAGACAAATTAAACTTGTGAGGGTAACGCAGCGTTGTTTCACTTGGTCTAACATTACACTATCACACTAAACTGCATTTGAATGTGTTGAAATGTATGTGTTAGTTTGTCTGTATGAGACCAGCAGTAAGCTAGATCAACATTAGAATAACATACAGATCATATTCTAACATTTCATCATGTTGAGCTATATTAACATTGATTAGTTTTTATGTAAATGTGCTCACCTGTTTAATAAAGTACATGTAGAAGCGGTCGAAGTCTCAGACGTGGAGCTCTCGTTTATATAACGTTACTGTCTATGGGAGCTCTAGGCATCTCGAAAACACCGCGCTGATATTGATCCTCGTTTTAGTTCTCCTTTTGTATCCAAAGTCTGCTTGCCATGGTCCATAATGTTTGAACGAAACAACAACAGCGTGCAGATAGACATCGCGAACTACCGTCAGTCGCTTTGGTTACTATCAGAGGGCTCTGTTCATAGCTCTGGTTGCCATGGCAGTACGAGCGGAAACCAGGGACAACGCGGATATGACGCCATTGACGGCGACAAAAACGGAAATAAAGAAACGGGACGTTTCTCGAATTAAATTGCTAATTTCTCCTGGTTTGAAAGTTGTTGGAAAACAGTCGGGATAATGTAATGTAACACAACTAAAAAAATATATAACATAGATATAGTGATTTTTGCCTATTTTTAAAGGCAAAAAAGTTACATATTGTGGCTTTAACTGTCACTTTTGATCAATTAAAAAGCATCCTTGCTGAATAAAAGTATTAATTTCTTTAAATAAAATATTACTGACCCCAAACCTTTAAACAGTACTGTGTATATATATATATATATATATATATATATATATATTCATAGAAATAAACACTATTGTAAGTTGCACTGAGTAAACGCAGAAGTACATTAAACACGCAGTGCGATGAATTCATCAGAATTCAAGCATGACTCATTGGCCGTCCCGAGACCAGCAACAGAACGAGGTCTTACATTCATAAGCTACTCTTCTGACTCCGTCTAGTAATCAAATAAAAACAGAAAGCAGGAAATCTAGCGACTGACCGATTGCATCTGACAGCCTGTCTCTGGGTGTGAGGTGTTTTAAAGACTCTCATGCTTTTTCTGTGGTCAGACAGATACACACTCGTTCAATAGTCATTTTGATTCCAGTGATTTAGCTAATTACTCTGTATCAGTTGGAGTGATCGATCGTACCCCTCTCCCGCTGTCAGCCTCTCCTGGGGGTCAGGGAGTGATTGACAGCCATGTGAACCTGCAGGTGTCTGCAAAATGGACTATATCTTCAAGACAGTTGGCCTGAGTTATGACCACTTGCCTTACAACATTTTTATCCAAATATATACTTGTGTTAATGTCTGCCTTAACACTTATTTTAGTCTCAATAACATTTCCTAACAGTTATTGAGACCATCAGTCACGTTCCTGTTGCATGTAGGTTGAACTTCTGTTGGGTCAGAGCATCATGTAGTTTGTTGTGACAAAATACATTTAATTCGTTTGTTATTTTATGCGGCAGCTTTTTCTTTATAAATATGTGAATCTGTTTCATGTCGCAACAACATTTGCTGGGTTACAAGACCATCAGTTCTGAAGAAAATGTGGGAGCAGGTGCGAAGGTGGTTGCCAGGGTGTTGCTATGCAGTCGCCAAGAATGCTAAGTTCATTGCTATGCACTATGCAGTTGCTAGGGTGTTATTTTTTCAATGCAAGTCTATGAGTCTGATTGCTAAAAAAAAAAAAAAAAACACAATTGTGAGATTAAAATAAGAAATAAAGTCGCAATCATGAGAAATAAAGATGAAATTATTAGAAATAAAGTCTTAAAGGGATAGTTCACTTTGAAACTAAATGTTGGTATGTTTTAGCTTACCTCAAGGGCATCCAAGATGTAGGTGTCTTTTTTTCCGCAGTAGTTTCAATTTTGATATTTTTAGGTCAAACCGTTCTTGTCTGTCAGTCATATAATGCAGGTCGATGGTCACTGTCTCAAAGAGCATGCACAGAGTCCAAATTAAACAATTCCCCGTCGTAAGTACACATTGGATGGCCTAAGACACGAAACGAGCGGTTTGTGTGAGAAAACGAACAGTATTTATATCGTTTTTACCTCTTGAACACAGCCATGTCCGAGTGATCGGAGAGCGCGGGCGGGTATAGATATATACACTAGATGTCGCAAGATGTCGCATTGGCTACTGCGAAACCGTAGCCAATGCGACATCTAGTGTATAATATCTATACCCGCCCGCGCTCTCCGATCACGGTTTGACCTAAAAATATCAAAATTGAAACTACTGCGGAAAAAAAGACACCTACATTTTGGATGCCCTTGAGGTAAGCTAAAACACACCAACATTTAATTTCAAAGTGAACTATCCCTTTAATATTAAGATAGTCATAATTACAAGAAATTGCATCATTAGGATGATCGACTTGTTATATTCCTCATTTGGTAGTCTCTGCATAAAACAGTTTGTTAAATGAATAAATGTAAACGTACATGGTCACAATTACATTATTTTTTCTCTGAAGATGAAACGTGCCTGTGCAAATCTAATGATTGTGTTTATTGGAACACTGTGTGTGTGTGTGTGTGTGTGTGCGTGTGTGTGCGTGTGTGTGCGTCTGTGTGCGTGTGTGTGTGTGTGTGTGTGTGTGTGTGTGTGTTGGAGCACTGGGTGTTTGTGTGTACGTGTTGGAGCACTGTGTGTATGTGTTGGAGCACTGGGTGTGTGTGTGTGTGTGTGTG
This sequence comes from Leuciscus leuciscus, assembly GCF_965113295.1. Classification (NCBI taxonomy): domain Eukaryota; kingdom Metazoa; phylum Chordata; class Actinopteri; order Cypriniformes; family Leuciscidae; genus Leuciscus; species Leuciscus leuciscus. The sequence goes on along the minus strand of NC_138740.1, from coordinate 32,298,540 downwards.
TGTGTGTGTGTGTGTGTGTGTGTGTGTGTGTGTGAGTGTGTTGTTGGAGCACTGAGTGTGCTGTGTGTACGTGTTGAGAGCACTGGGTGTTTGTGTATGTGTTGGAGCACTGGGTGTGTGTGTACGTGTTGGAGCACTGGGTGTTTGTGTGTTGTATGTGTTGGAGCACTGGGTGTGTGTGTACGTGTTGGAGCACTGGGTGTTTGTGTATGTGTTGGAGCACTGGGTGTGTGTGTACGTGTTTGGAGCACTGAGTGTGTGTGTGTACGTGTTGGAGCACTGGGTGTGTGTGTACGTGTTGGAGCACTGGGTGTTTGTGTATGTGTTGGAGCACTGTGTGTATGTGTTGGAGCACTGGGTGTGTATGTGTGTGTATGTGTTGGGAGCACTGGGCGTGTGTGTGTGTTGGAGCAGTGTGTGGTGTGTGTGTGTGTGTGTGTGTGTTGTGTGTGTGTGTGTGTGTGTGTGTGTGTGTGTGTGTGTGTGTGTGTGTGTGTGTGTATGTGTTGGAGCACTGGGTGTTTGTGTGTGTATGTGTTGGAGCACTGGGTGTGTGTGTACGTGTTGGAGCACTGGGTGTTTGTGTATGTGTTGGAGCACTGGGTGTTTGTGTATGTGTTGGAGCACTGGGTGTGTGTGTATGTGTTGGAGCACTGGGTGTGTGTGTACGTGTTGGAGCACTGGGTGTTTGTGTATGTGTTGGAGCACTGGGTGTGTGTGTACGTGTTGGAGCACTGAGTGTGTGTGTGTACGTGTTGGAGCACTGGGTGTGTGTGTACGTGTTGGAGCACTGGGTGTGTGTGTACGTGTTGGAGCACTGGGTGTTTGTGTATGTGTTGGAGCACTGTGTGTATGTGTTGGAGCACTGGGTGTGTATGTGTGTGTATGTGTTGGAGCACTGGGCGTGTGTGTGTGTTGGAGCAGTGTGTGTGTGTGTGTGTGTGTGTGTGTGTGTGTGTGTGTGTGTGTGTATGTGTTGGAGCACTGAGTGTGTGTGTGTACGTGTTGGAGCACTGTGTGTATGTGTTGGAGCACTGGGTGTGTATGTGTGTGTATGTGTTGGAGCACTGAGTGTGTATATGTTGGAGCACTGTGTGTGTGTGTGTGTGTGTGTGTGTGTGTGTGTGTGTGTGTGTGTGTGTGTGTGTGTGTGTGTGTGTGTGTGTGTGTGTGTGCGCGTGTCTGTGTTGGAGCAGTGTGTGTGTGTGTGTGTGTGTGGTGTGTGTGTGTGTGTGTGTGTGTGTGTGTGTGTGTTGGAGCACTGTGTGTGTGTTGGGGCACTGTGTGTGCGTGTCTGTGTTGGAGCAGTGTGTGTGTGTGTGTGTGTTGGAGCACTGTGAGTGTGTGTGTTGGAGCACTGAGCTGTGGAATAGTTCTGTAAGTCAGTCCACCTCTCTGCTTTCAGATGTGACTGCTTGACAGTGCAGGTTTTCGAGGTGTGTTTTGCTGCCTGTCGTTGCTGTGGGCAACAGCAGTGACCCGAGCAGAGTGTGTGACGGAGCCTTACTGAGTTTGTGTTGAGTCTCATCAGACTTGGACCGCCTGGACTACAAGAACACACACACACACACACACACACACACACACACACACACACACACACACACACACACACACACACACACACACACACACAAACTGACTCGCACACAAAATGTGTTCATCTGACTGGTCGTTCTGTCTCTTTATCATTCGCTTTATCTATTGCTCTGTTTGTCCTTCCATCTGTCCGCCCGTCTGTCCACTGTCCATAAGGCCTATAAACCTTCAAACATTAATGCTTTTTAAAGTTTTTATTTTTATTTTCAGATATTTTAAACAAGGTTTAGCCAAGCTAGAATTCAAAGTTTGTCTTGACCCTAAAATTAGCTGTACAAATTTCAATGCATTTTTAACTTAATTTCCTTATCAAATTTGAATTCTGCATTATTTTGTGTCATTGCTCGGTGATTGCTTAAATCAACAGCGTCCTCAAGTCTCTATGATATTCTGGTCTTTATATGGCATGGGTCCCTCCTTCAATGTAAATCTAGAGGATTGTTTTATCCAGATGTCATAGCCATAATTAGCTCGATCTTCAACAAGCATCTGTGTGCTTGCATGATGTTCATATCACATGATGCCTCATATTTTCATACAGTAACACTTGAGTGATCTAAGAATGTTGCCATAACATTATATGGAGTGTGAGCAAAGTGTAAAACCTCTGCCGCTATTTTCTATTATAAAGTTAATGTGTTTCCATTTTAGGAACAATTACCTTATAAGGCCATCCATGTTTGACATCCATGTTTGACAAAATATTGCTATTATGATTTTTTTTATAGTCTCTTCACATAAACCGTGCTTGCCTTCAAACTTACTGTCCATCAAAGCTAGAAAAAGTTCAAGCACTAACTCCTACACAACACTAAACAGTCTTGCCTCGAATTAACTTCAATCAAAATACAACATATCTAATGAGAAAATGTGGAAACTAATCTGACGTATCTGACGGTAACACTTCTTTTTCAAAGTATTGTTATGCCTTATACCGTTGGAGTTAATAATAATAATATTACAAAAGATTACCATTTCAAATAACTTTGTATCACGGTTTCCACAAAAATATTAGGCAGCACAACAAGCATTGATAAGAATAATAATAAATGTTTCTTGAGCAGCAAATCAGCATATTAGAATGATTTCTGAAGGATCATGTGACACTGAAGACTGGAGTAATGATGCTGAAAATTCAGCTTTGATCACAGGAATATATTACATTTTAATATATATTCAAAAATAAAACGGTTCTTTTAAATTGTAATAATATTTCACAACATTTCAATTTTATTGTATTTTTAATCAAATAAATGCAGCTTTGGAGAGCAAAATAAAAAAAAAACTTTTTAAAAAAAAAATCTTACCAACCCTAAACTTTTGAACACTACTGTATATTTGTAAACTTTATCACATTAACTATTAGAAAGATGGCACTGGGTACAACAGTTGTGTAAAATAATCTCTAAATAGCTGTTTGAATATTATTGAACATTAATAAATAGCCTGTGCATCCTAGATGATGTTAGCTGGGAAAAAAGAAGAAGCTTGTTTTAGTTGTGCTCCATTTAATTTGGAAAGTTGGAATTTCCATCTTGGAAAAGTACAAATAATGCCAACCTCCAACTTGAGACTTCACGATAAAGTCGACATGAAACTGAAGTTGCGATAGTCGTTTTTTGCCTGTATTGTGATGTATATCTGAGTGAAACGATCTTTGTCCATCTGGAATTGATTTGATCTTTGGTTGGTTGTGGTTTGCTATTGGTGGATCTCATGTGAGTGACAGGTTGCCCCGCCCTCGCGCCAGTAAACACATCATCAGAGAAGAGATGCTACAAGAGGGAGGGGAAGTTATTTTGATTAAAGCTTATGAGGGCACATGAATTACAAAAAATAATGATGTGCATGTATAAATCACGTATAATAGATACTGAAATATTCCATTAAAAACAAGACGTGTCAATATTGATTTCATGGTGACTTTAAGATGCGGATGTATGGCGTCACCCAGGGAGATGTAGTTGATGATACAAATTCACTCAAGCGAAAAAAATATATATTAATGAGTCAAAGTTACTTGGTACCTTTTGCTAAAGCAGCCAGAATGGACACTCATGCAAACCTGCATAAGTCACGGTTTATGATTAAACACTACCCACATACTGTACCTGTTCAAAAGCAGCCTCCCACAGTGCCAGCCTATCACACACACACATATACACACACACACACACACACACACACACACACACATACAGCACCTCTGCCCCCTCTCGCTCCCTAAAGAAAGCCAAACCTCCCATCTCCCCTGTCTTCCACAGAGAGAGAAAGAGAGAGAGAGAGAGAGAGCATCATGCAGCTGGGTTGCAGCAGTAATAAAGAAAGAGAATCAATAGGGCATGCAATGGAGCCAAGGTGCTGCCATTCATCATGCGTCCTCCCAAACTCCCATCATTCATCAAAGTCAATGAGCCAGCAAATAGGAAAATGACTATTTGTATCAAACACATCTGCACTCATCCACTGAGGTATTTCATTCCCATTAACTCCCATGGTAAAATACACTGAGGGTTTGTGTGCGAAGGAGGGAAGGGAGCGTTGTGTGTCTGTTTGTGTTTGCGCTCGTGTGTGTGTATACGCTGTTTGCACAGGTTGCTTGTTGCGAATTATCTGCCGAGGAACACTTTTATGGAGTGTGTGCGTGTGTTGTTTTTGAGGGACATTTTTACGTTCGACAACACCACCTCCTCCTCCTCCTCCCCCAATCCCTATCCTAACCCCTATCATCATTTATGGGCTGTCATTGGAGGATTTTAGTGTACATCTTCATCTGCTTATTTCCTTCATCCGCCTCCCACTCTCTCTCTCACACACCCTCCATTCTCACTACAACCTTTATCTTTTTATTTTACCTTCTCATTTTTCCCTTTTCTTTCAAACACACACACACACACACACACACTCTGTTCAGTTATGACGGTGAGCCCTGTCTTTTATATATAAATCTCCCCCGGTGACACTAAGCGTGGGTTATATTATTCCAGGCTGCTTTTTTTTTCTTCTGATATGGTCGCTCTATAAATTCGGTGGTGCGAGGTAAAGATGAAGGTGGCTGATGGTTGGGATGCAAATGGCAGCGCTATCATCATTATGGTGTAATACCCCATGAAATGGCGGGGATCATTACTGCAAGCGCTTTATGGCCGGCGCTGAGTGGATGGGCCAACGCTGAGCGATATTTTATATGAGAGTCTGTATATGTGAGCTTTATCCTCCACTTTCAGGCTATTATTGAAGCGATGGTGTTTGCTTTGGTGGCTTGTCTCGAGTAGTGATCCGGACACATCATGAATATGACATGTTTTGATAGCACTTTATGATAACTGGCATTAATGCGTCATGAGGAAGCATTATATAATGCTAAACAGATGTAGCTGATGCGTATGGAAATGCATAATGTATAATGTATTGTATTTTAAGGCACCCTTTGTTTTTTTAAAACAAAATATTCAAAATATATTTTTTTAAACATTTAATAGTATTTAAAATGTTTTATACAGGTCTCTCTCTCTCTCTCTCTCTCTCTCTCTATATATATATATATATATATATATATATATACATATATTGTTTGTTTGTGTGAGGTTTTTACAGTTTTTTGTGTGCAAATTTGATCAGTTTATCACTATATTTCACATTATTTATATATATATATATATATATATATATATATATAAGCATTAGGCCTACTGTACATGACATCATTATTTCACATTATTATATCATATTAATCTAATATTAATATTTATTAATGTAATATTAATGTTTAATATTAACAGTAATATCTTATTAATGAAAATGATCATTTTCTACCTATGTTGTTGGTTTTGTCTCTTTTTTTGAAATATTGTTCTTTTTAATGAAGTGGATGAGCCGCCACATTGCAGAGAAATCAGGAGCATAGAGGTTTACAGGAAATGTCAAGAGAAATTAATTTCACTGATAAATCAAAACGTGAGCTGGAGTCCTGTCACACGTCAAGTGCTGCTGTGTGAGCAACAGCGTTAAACCATCATGAAGTTATGACGGCCCGTCAACATGTGTCTTTCACAGACACACTCACACACTTAATCACTGTTTCACAACAACAGCGGCGACAAGAGCAATAATAATAATAACAGTAATGCCTTCCATGTGATATTGAATATTATTTTGAACTAATTCATGCATTATCTCAAGTGCCATTACAGTTAGGATTTTTTCTGTTAGAGTTAATGGAAATGTTTTTATCGAGCGCAATCATTTGCATGTAATTTACATACTTATATTGGAAAGTTTGAAGTCACATTGGTATTCCTTACAGATCACGTATCTATCTATCTATCTATCTATCTATCTATCTATCTATCTATCTATCTATCTATCTATCTATCTTTCCATCCATCCATCCATCCATCTGCCATTATATCTATCTATCTATCCATCTATCCATCTATCCATCTATCCATCTATCCATCCATCCATCTGCCATTATATCTATCTATCTATCCATCTATCCATCTATCCATCTATCCATCTATCCATCCATCCATCCATCTGCCATTATATCTATCTATCTATCTATCTATCTATCTATCTATCTATCTATCTATCCATCTGCCATTATATCCATCCGCCATTATATCCATCCATCCATCCATCCATCCATCCGTCCGTCCGTCCGTCCGTCCGTCTATCACCCCAAATCCAGAAAAGTAGGGACATTTTTTTTAAATGTAATAAAATCAAGAATCTGTGATTTGTTAATTCTGTGTAACCTTTATTTAACTCACAAAAGTACAAAGAAAAACAAAATCCAATGTTTTCACTGGCCAAATTAATTGTATTTTGTAAAAAAATAAATAAAAAAATTGCTTTTGATGGCTGGAACACACTCCAAAAAGTTGGGACAGAGGCTAAATAAAATTGAGAAGACTATAGAGTATCCAAGTTAAACTCTTTTGAAACAGTCCACAATGAGCAGGAGAACTGGTAATAGGAGAGGGGATGGTGTTTGGGTATAAGAGGAGCATCCACAAAAGACTCAAAGTTGGGTCATGGCTCACCACTTAGTGCCAAATTTCATGAGAGAATCGTCAAACAATTCAAACATCACATTTCTCAATGCAAGAGTTCAAAGTATTTAGGTCTTTCACCAACTACCACACATAATATTGTGAAAAGATTCGGGGAATCCAGAGAAATCTGAGGAAGAAAGGTAGGAAACATGATGTGACCTTGAGCCCTCAGATGGCATTGCATGAGAAACCATCATGTGTTAAATACAGCCACATGTGCTCAAGAGTACTTCGGAGAACCGCTGTCACTTAACAGTCTGACGCTGCATCAAACAATGCCATTAGAATCTCTGTCACGCAAGGAGAAAGCTATACATCTGTTCAACGCCGAGAGGCTGGCGAGTTCTCTGGACCAGAGCTCATCTCAGATGATCCAAAACTCAGTGGAAGTGTGTGCTGTGGTCAGATGAGTCCATGTTTCAGCTTGTTTTTGAGTTCTCAGTCCCAAAGTCATAAAGGACCATCCAGACAAACATCTGTTGTGGTATCGGGGTGCATCAGTGCAAACATGCTCGACTTGCATAATGCGTGAAGGTTCCATTGATGTGGAGGCGTATATTGGGATTGTACAGAGACATTTAATGGCATCAAGATGACATCTTTCCTGGGAAGGCCTCATTCTGCACGTGCTGAAACGCAGTGGTTTCGTAGACTACACTATAGAGTGGATGAGCCTGACTGTCTGCAGTCCAGATCTGTCTTATTGAACATGTAGGACCCATCATGAAAAGGAGAATCAGACAACAGTGACCTCAGACTGTTGAGCAGCGCTCTTGTGTCAAGCGAGATTAGGTAAAAATTACACGTGCAAAACTTCAACAATTAGTATCCTCAAATGAATAAAAAGTGTAATTAAAAGAAAAGGTGATGTGACACAGTGGTAAACATCCCTCTGTCCCAACTTTTATTAGCGTGTGTTGCAGCTATCAAAATTTGTTTATATTCACAAAATAGTCTATCTATCTATCTATCTATCTATCTATCTATCTATCTGTCTATCTATCTGTCTATCTATCTATCTATCTATCTATCTATCTATCTATCTATCTATCTATCTATCTATCTGTCTATCTATCTGTCTATCTATCCGTCTATCTATCTATCTGTCTGTCTGTTTCTATCTATCTATCTGTCTGTCTGTCTGTCTGTCTGTCTGTTTCTATCTATCTATCTATCTGTTTGTCTGTCTGTCTGTCTGTTTCTATCTATCTATCTATCTGTTTGTCTGTCTGTCTGTCTGTCTGTTTCTATCTATCTATCTATCTATCTGTCTGTCTGTCTGTCTGTCTGTCTGTCTGTTTCTATCTATCTATCTATCTGTCTGTCTGTCTGTCTGTCTGTTTCTATCTATCTATCTATCTGTTTGTCTGTCTGTCTGTCTGTTTCTATCTATCTATCTATCTGTCTGTCTGTCTGTCTGTCTGTCTGTCTGTCTGTTTCTATCTATCTATCTATCTGTTTGTCTGTCTGTCTGTCTGTTTCTATCTATCTATCTATCTGTCTGTCTGTCTGTCTGTCTGTTTCTATCTATCTATCTATCTGTTTGTCTGTCTGTCTATCTATCTATCTATCTGTCTGTCTGTCTGTCTGTTTCTATCTATCTATCTATCTATCTGTTTGTCTGTCTGTCTGTCTATCTATCTATCTATCTGTCTGTCTGTCTGTCTGTTTCTATCTATCTGTATCTATCTATCTATCTATCTATCTATCTATCTATCTATCTCTCTATTTCTATCTATCTGTCTATATCTATTTGTCTATCTGTCTATTTATCTATATATCTGTCTATTTATCTATCTATCTGTCTGTCTGTTTGTATCCATCTATCTGTCTGTCTGTCTGTCTGTCTATCTATCTATCTATCTATCTATCTATCTATCTATCTATCTATCTATCTATCTATCTCTATCTGTCTGTCTGTCTGTTTGTTTCTATCTATCTACCTGTCTGTCTATTATGTCTATCTATCTATCTATCTATCTATCTATCTCTCTATTTCTATCTATCTATCTATCTCTCTATTTCTATCTATCTGTCTATATCTATTTGTCTATCTGTCTATCTATCTATATATCTGTCTATTTATCTATCTATCTATCTGTCTGTCTGTTTGTATCCATCTATCTGTCTGTCTGTCTGTCTATCTATCTATCTATCTATCTATCTATCTATCTATCTATCTATCTATCTATCTATCTATCTATCTATCTTTATCTGTCTGTCTGTCTGTTTGTTTCTATCTATCTACCTGTCTGTCTATTATGTCTATCTATCTATCTATCTATCTATCTATCTATCTATCTATCTATCTATCTATCTATCTATCTATCTATCTATCTATCTATCTATCTATCTATCTCTATCTGTCTGTCTGTTTCTATCTGTCTGTCTATCTATCTATCTATCTATCTATCTTACATTGTTTGCTGCTAATCATGTATCTGTATGCTCTCATCACTGAAGGACTGTTATGAACAACTAAGGGACCAGGGCTACTATTTTCCCCTCTCTCTCTCTCTCTCTCTCTCTCTCTCTCTCTCTCTCTCTCTCTCTCTCTCTCTCTCTCTCTCTCTCTCTCTCTCTCTCTCTCTCTCTCTCTCTCTCTCTTCCTGCTCTTTTCTCCTCCTCTCTTCTTGGCTCTCTGCCCGCTCCACTGCAGTGCCTCCTCCGGGAGCAGGAGGCAAAGTCACTGGCTCTAGGAACAGACCTTTCAAATTCATAAAATTCATAGGATTTTTCACAAATGGGTGAACACAATTTTCTACCAATTTCCTCATTATGCAAATATGCAAAATATCGCATTTAGGCCAATTACGGTCCCACACTGTTCCAAATCCAGCAGTTCAAGCCATAATTGCAGAAACTATCAAATAATTACGCCCGCTAATTGGGAATATTTGTGACAGATAAAACAAATTCTCGCGCAAATTACATTTCATTCAAGGAACCACTGTGCGCCGCTGCATTTTTATCGAAGTCTAATTTATCTTACATAATGAACTGAACTGAGTACTTGTTATCGAATTTGAACAATTCATATGTCCCTAATGTGGAATGATGAAATAAATTAGAGAGAAATTTATACAATATTTTCCTGATCTAGGCCTACTTCGAGAGGCTCCCGCCGTTCAGAGGAAATCTTTCATTGCTATTACATTATGTGTCATGAATCGCAGCTCTAACTGTCGTGAAATGTGATGAAAGCTGATGGGATGTGTTTCCCTCTTTAGAGAGGCTCATCACAGCTCCCACAGCAGAGGCCGTGCCCAAAACACGTCCTGGGAAATGCCAATGAAATCAGGAGGACAGGGGATTAAACCTAAAACCAGACAAAATATTATTATTATTATTGTGGTAGGATTTTATTTTACAGTCATGTTCCCCATACGTACTATGTACTTATTATAGTAACTTGGTAATAACTAAGTACTAGCCCTAAACCTAACCGTAACCCATGTAGTTACCTTATATTACTCATTATACTTTAAGTACACATACTGTAAAATAAAGTGCGACCAGTATTATCATCATTATTGTTATTATTAATATTATTATAATACATATAGCTTGTTCTCCTGAAGTGCAGCAATAATGTTTTTGGCATATTTATATATTTTTTGTTTACAAAAATATAATTATATAATAAACAAATTAATATATTGTCATTCATGTAAGAATAAGATATACAATTATATAAAACATATATCCTATTCTCTTGAAGTGCAGAAAACAAAAACTGTTTTCTGCATATTTATATTTTTGATAGTGATAGTGGTTGATTCATTGGTGGTTAATCTTTTTTCACTAAAATATTCATATAGTATGTAATTCATATAAGAATAAGAATATTATCATCATTATTATCATTATTATTATTAATAAACACAGCCTATTCTCCTGAAGTGCAGCAAAAAATATTTTAGGCATATTTATAGTTTTACATCATGATAGTGGATGATGCATAAGTAACATAATGCATAATAAAAACAATTATTACAAAAAATATTAATGTATTATGTCATTCATATAAGACTAAGATTATTATTATTATTATTATTACATAACACATAGCCTATTCTCCTGAAGTGCAGCAAACAGAAAGTGTTTTAGGCATATTTATATTTTTTACATCATGATAGTGGATGATGCATAAGTAACTGTGCACATTGATATATTATGTTTACGAAAATATTCATACATTATGTATATATAAGAATAAGATTATTATTATTATTAAACACATAGGTTGATTCAACTTAGTGGTTGATTAACATCGTGCATATTAATATTTGTTACACACAAATTCATATAGTATGTCATTTACATAAGAATAAGATTATTATTTACATAAGAATAAGATTATTATTTACATAAGAATAAGATTATTATTATCCAAAACAATAAAGATATTTTTAATCAAAACGATTTAAATAATTTAATTTAAAAATACTTATCTTTTGCCTCAGTGTCTTCATGTTACCTAAAGGTCAGGAAGGTCATCTGTGGAAAAGCGTGTTTATCTTGTTCACCTGTTCTAGGTGTACGTGTGTGTGTGATTAGTGTAATCCGTGGAAATGGTCTCATCGCTGTAAACAAGCCGTGCGCGGAATGAGGGCGGCCATCCACGCGTGGCAGCGCTGCCTATTTGTCAAAAAATCTTCCATAAACAAATGGTGGGCCGGGCGGGATAGGTGATGTCTCCATTTTAAACTCGGAGGGCACGTGAAAGACCATCATTCAGAGGTGACTGTTTAACTCCATAAATCACAGTGATGAGGTTTGGGAACATCCTTTCACACACAATCTCTTCATTTGAAAATGAAAGTCTGTATGTATGTGTGCAATTATGAAAAGGGTTTGTTTTTGATCATTTTTACAAGGGAATGCTTGGAGATGGGGAGGTCCTCAGATATGTCTAATGTTTAATTCAATGCCATGGCCGCTAAGTATTTTTTAATTGACAAATTAGCGAGTTCTAATATACTGGAATTTAATCCTAATTAGTTAAGCGGCTGCTCAAGGTTTGAACATTGCACCATTTATTAAGAGGTCAATTTATTATTTGTTAAGAAGGCTTTATGAAATGAAAGGGCTATTTTTCAAACCGCTCCGCCCTTTAACCGTGTCATGCTGTTTGCTGTAGTCATTATGAATTCACTTTGATTTCAATTCCACAATAATATGGTCACTAATGGCTCTGATATTGACGCTAATTGTAAGAGTCAATATTGAGGCACAGCGGGAAGCCTCAGTCGGGTCAGGTCTGCAATCCTACACACACTGATGACTTGTTTCTTTATTTGCATTTATTTCACCTCATTTTTAAATACCTGTAAATTGAGACAATTAAGTCTACATCTTTTTTTTTTTGTGTGTGAGAAAAAAACAATTTAATCCAACTGCAGCCAATTAACTCAACAAATAATAATGCATTTATATTGCTAAATTAATGCGTTTACAAAGCTTTATCAGATCTGTTTTTTTGTTTTGTTTTAATTGCATCATTTTTAATAGTAAGTATGTGAAACACATAATCTTGCTCTATGGGGACTATGAAAGTACAGTAGGTTCCAATTAAAACCTAAAATGCTTTTTGTATTGTAAACCGACCTTGAGCTCGTAGTAAGGTGCTATATAAAATAAATATTATTATTATTATTATTATACAACCTTTTTAAATTCCACAAAGGCCATTTTTATTCATTTTTGTTTTATTGTCATTTTATTTTATATTTATGGTAACACTTTACAATAAGGTCTCATTTGTTAACATTATTAATGTATTAAGTAAAATGAACTATAAAAATGAGCAATACACATCATTTCTTAATCTTTGTTAATGTTAGTTAATAAAAAATACTGCCGTTCATTGTTTGTTCATGTTAGTTCACAGTGGATAGACTGATGTTAACAAATACAACTTGTTATTTTAATAATGTATTAGTAAATGTTGAAATTAACATGAACTAAGATTAATAAATGCCATAGAATTGTTCATTGTTAGCTCATGTTAACTAAAGTAGTAAACTAATGAAACCTTATTGTAAAGTGTTACCATTTTTACTTGTTTATTTATAAAAATCTAAAAAAGTGTTATATAGCGAAAAATGGCCGAATAACCTTTTTTTTTTAAGAGTATATGTTTAAAGCAAAAACATGCGTATGTTAACCAATGCATATGTCTGGTCATATTTTGTGTTTACAGGTCTCTCTCTCTCTCTCTCTCTCTCTCACACAAACACATTTTAGGGCACCAGTCCCCGGTTCCCCGTCCCCCATCCGTACGCGACGTCCTTCGGCTCTTGCAGGCGCATCATGTGCCGCCGGAGCGGACAGATGAAGAAGAGGATATTAAGTGACTCTATCTAACATCCGCAGGACACAATGGCGGTGATTGATGGAGGACAAAGTAGGAACAGCAGGACGGAGGATGGGGAGGGGGGTGTCCGCTGGGGGTCTCTGTCGAGAGCCGTGTTTACTCACTGATGCTCTCCACAAGACAGCCATTGACACTCGGATGGATGAGTCCCGCGGAGCCAGAGGTTACCGGGGCTGGAATATAGAGCTCCTCCACGACACGCTCCCTTCACCTAATCTTCCGGCAAAATATTTATCATTATCAATTGGGGCCTGCTCTCTGACATTAGAATAGCACGTATGGATAAACCTCGGGAGGATTATCGATCCGCCCGACAGCAGGCTCACACAGGCGGCCGTGAAAGACTTGGGGTCATACGGGACAATAAGAATAAAAGCCCGGTGTATCCAGCACTCCGCTCGGGTTTATTAAGTAAAATAATGAGCCAAATCACACCTCCGTGACATACACAGCCCACAATGCTTCTGGAGGAACCCAGCGCTGCACATTTACTTTTAGACACACTGATTTGATTTACACTTCACAGTCCAAAAAATTGTATAATTAAATTTTTTTTTTATGCTTTTGAAAGAAGTATTTTATGCTAACTTGGGCTGCATTTATTTGATCAAAAATATCATCATATTTAAACATATTTTTACAATTTGAATATATTTTAAAATGTATTTTTTTTCCTGTGGCGCAAAGCTGAATTTTCAGCATCATTACTCCAGTCTTCAGCGTCACATGATCCTTCAGAAATCATTCTAATATGATGATTTGCTGCTCAAGAAACATTTCTGATTATTATCGGTGTTGAAAGCAGTTATGCTGCTTAATATTCTTTGTGGAAACCTGATACACTATCATTCAAAAGTAAAAAAATAAATAAAAAAAATTATGCGTTAAATTGAACAAAAGTGACAGTAAAGAAATTAATAATGTATAAAAATGTTTAAAAAATAAATGAAAAATTCATCAAAGAATCTTAAAGGCCAGGATGTTCAAAAATATTAAGCGACAAAAAAAAAATGTCTACATTGATACAGTAATAATGATAAGAGTTATATTATAATTGAGCACAAATAATAATTGATAATAGCTGAGCATCAAATCAGTAATGGCTGCTTAAAATTTAGCTTTGCATCACAGGAATTTTTTTTTATTATAAAATATATTCAAATAGAAAACAGTTCTTGTGTAATAATATTTCTATATGAAACTGTAATAATATTTCAAAATATTACTGTTCGTTTTGATCAAATAAATACAGCCTTGGTCATCAGCTCATTAGTAAAGTCTTCTATACATCTATACCTGAACTGACTGTGTCAGATAACACAAAATAAGGTTAGAGGATGGAGGGTAAAACATTTGAAGAGGATATTTCATGTGTTCTCCTCCTGACTGAAACAGATGTAAAACCTAAATTCACATTGTGCACTGTGTATTTTGTCTCCTGTAGACCCGGCCTGGGTGGAATTGAGAAGATGGCAGGTCGATATTAGAAATGTCTGTTATGTATCTGTCATATTTCCAACTTTATTCCTTCTGAAGTGGAGAGAGAGAGAGAGAGAGAGGGGATGAATGGCAGCAGGTGCCAGCGGCTTCTCGCCTCCCGAGCGCTAATTGACCGACAGCGTTCATACACACATTCTCACTAATTTTACATTTGCTATTCCAGTGGGGTAACCAGGCACGTCTCAAGAAATACATAGTATTCGCTCTCACCGTGCAGGCCATTGAGGATCTTTAAAAAAAGAGAACGAAATTAGCAGCTTTGTTTGATAATAAGGCCTCTAACACACACACACACACACACACGCGAAAGAAAATTCCCTTGACTTTTTCAGAATTTGTAAATGGAAGAATCGCAACAAAGAAATCATGTGTTGATGTTTCAATGACAGGAATCTGTGATACTATTGTGGGAACTGAGGAGAATTATATATTTGTTTGCTGTTGTTTTGCACTTCAATTTTTAGTTAATATTCCCATAAATCTACAGACTTGAGAAATCTACAACTGTGCAAATTAGTGTCAAGTTCAAAGAGGTATCTGATTCTGTAACTCAAATTACTTGTAATTCATTGCCCCCAACACTGGTAAATGTACCTTATAAATGTTGTTTCACTGTAATAAGGACACCTTAAAATAAAGGGTTACACTTTATTTGAAGGTGTCATTGTTCCAGTGTAATTATATATTTAAGCACTGAGTAATATTAATTAACTACATGTACTTTCTATAGGGTAATGATTAGGATTTGGTTGAGGGTTAGTTGCATGTAATTATGCATAATTTACTGTTATTACTATGGTAAGTGTATACATGTAACATATGTAACAAGGACACTGTAAAATAAAGTGTTACCAAATAAATGTAACCAAAATGTTTCATTTTTTAACATTTTAAAAACATTTATTAAAACTTGCTTGTTTAGAAAAATGATTATGCTATCCCTATCCACATTCCACCCCATCTCCATTTTAATTTAAGCATTTTAATAAATAATAATAATAAAGTTTAAAACACACATAAAAAATACATAAAACTTCATTGGCTTAGACACTGTCCCATTTTGTTCAATTTTATGGGTCCAATAGAAGTAATTGGGGAAAATGGGGAAATAAGTGGTGTTACAACACTTGCTCTGTCTATTTGTTGTTGTTTTTTTCATTGTAGATGATATATATAGTGATATTTCACTATACTTGCCCCGCTTTCACAGACAAGGCTTATAGTCCCAGACTAAAATGCATGTGTGAGCTGTTTTAACTGAAAGCAACTTGCTGATTATATCTTAAAATATATCAGTGCCATTGTTTTGTCTCAAGATTCACACCAGTAAAGTTTTTTTTCCAAGGCACGTTTATAAAAGCTACTTAGATGTCCTAATTGAACTAAGGCCTAATCCTGGCTTAATCTAAACCCGGTCCGTGAAACCAGACAACAATATATCAAATTAAACAAAAACCTGCTGATTCAGATGATGCCAAATCTGTCATTTAACATATCAAATCAAATTAAAAACAAAAAGTTAAATTACTTATTGTTCAGATTTTTGTGTCTTATAAATCCTTTATATTTTTATGCAGAGACTTCTTCTGTCACTTTAGGATGGTGGTGGTTGAGTATAAGTGTTCACAACACTCCCAAAGAAAGGAAAAAAAAACTAGCATAACAGCTATATCTTTGGGTAAGTTTTCATCATCCTCAGCTCTTATTAGTGGAGTACCTCAGGGTTCCATACTGGGCCCATTTATTTTTAACTTGTATGCTTTCACATTAGAAGCTGGCATTCCATTCAATGGACAGCTGGACTGTCTTGAAGACATAAAACAGTGGTTGTCAAATAACTTTCTCCAACTAAAAAGACAAAGCTGAAATAATTATCTTTGGTCCCCCGAAATTGAGAGGTGGTCTTATCAATGAACTTGTTAATCATTTCCTATTTAATTTAGTCTCGGCTAAGAAAACCTGGTGTCATTCTGGACTCCGGTATTTTGCTTAACCAAGCAAATTAATTCTGTTAAAAATAGTTTTTTTTTTTATAATTTTTTTTTTTTTACCAATTATGAATTATTTCTAAACTTAAAACATCTTTGTCTTTTCAAGATTTGGGGGAGGTTATTTCTTCAGTTCAATTACTTCATGTCGAGACCCTTTACTTTGGCCTTCTGATGGCTTAAAATAAAACTGCAAGAATGTTGACTATGGCAAAGAAATATGACTGTCACCCCACTTTTCTTTTCTTTTTTTGTCACCCCAATTTTAGCCCCGCTCCATTGGCTTCCAGTCCGTTTTAGGATCCAATTCAGATTTTGTTTTTGATTTTAAAGCTCTTAATGGCTCCATCTTATATTGAAGATCTTCGTATCCCCTACACATAGGCCTTTAAGATTTTCTGGCATTATTGTATTTCCTACAATCACGTCTAAAAACGAAGGGTGATGGAGTCTTCGGTTGCCTCCACTAGCTTATGAAATCAGCTGCCACTTGACATCCGCCTTACACCTCCCAAAATTATATAGGCTGAAAATGAATCTTTCCTCCCAGGCATTTTAAGTATTCTTTGTATTGTTTTATATTTTTGTATTGTATTGCACTCTTATTTATGTTCAGCACTTTGGCGCTGTTGTTTTTAAATGTTCTATTTAAATCAAATGTACTTACTAGCAATTAACATGGCTTGACATAAATTCCCACAGTGAGTACTTTTTTGTCAAACAAACATGAAATTCATGGCAAAAGCCTTCAGGAGAAGAAAGAAAGAAAGAGAGAGAGGGAGAGAGAGAGAGAGCCAGCGGAGGTGTTCAGAAACAGATGCACATCACTGCTTTGTTTTATGTGGGCTAGTCAGTAAATGAATTAGCCACTATTGGGTTTATGTGATCAAATATACTGTCTGGTATGACAGACATTCTTCATGCTTTTGAACATTGATTTACATTATTAAATGTTTAATTGAATATTAGAAAGGGGGGCCTTTGTTGAAGGCAAGTGCAGTTTAGACACACACACGCACACACACTGCTTTTGAAAACTCCAAAGTCATCCAGTTTGCTCTAATCACCACAATTAGTCCTGAATTATCACCGGACTCTGACAGACGTTCCTTGTAACTCTCTTTTATTTCCAGGCAGCGCTAATCAGCCGCTCTCATTACTGACGCTGATTAAACTGCAAATTAGCCAGCAGTGGCCCCGTTCAGCCTCCCCGCGACTCGCTCAATATCAATTAGGCCCAGCAGCTTGTCTGCGGCTCTCTGGGCGCTTCCAAATGCTTGATAGTGCCACTTATTAGTTTGGAAAACTAGGAAAATACCAATAATCAACGAGTCAGAGAAAGAGGGAGAGGGAAAGAAAGAAAAACGGCTCTTTTTTTAAAGTTTTATTTCAGCTCAGGGGCCTGTTTTAGGAGGCCCGGCCGATAATAACGGCTGTCACATCAGACCGGAGCGCGGGTGGCCCCTTATCAGGGTGTCAGCAGGGAAGAAAAATGTATTAGACAAGGTAATATCTAGGCTTTTTGAAGTCACTTTTAGATATAATGAATCGCATTAAGGCGTGACAAATCTGAAATCCTACATCATTAGGTCGTTCCGGTAGCAGTGAGAATGAATAAGTATTTTTTCTCTCCTTCTAACCTCCTGGAACAGGAGTTAATGACAGTTTATTTTATTTATTTATTTCATTAAAGTCAAATCATCTAATAAGCCTGCCATAATTTCCTCTGGTCCCTTGTAGAAAGTGTCCAAGCAATAAAAGCAAACATAAAATGGTGGGAATTCAGAAGCCCGATGGTTTAGTTTCTCATTAAGCACGGTAATTTGTGAATGAATGGCGTATAAGCTGGAATCACAGTAAATGATTATTGCAGTAAACAATATCAATGGCGAGCGTATACGGCTCAATCGCAGGCAGCGCTTTGGAGCTTTGTGGACATTTTCAGTGCATTGGATTGCGGTTTAATTCACCATTCCCTTCTGATCAAAGAGTCTGAAAACCATTGTGGCGCTTTGCCAGTCAATAATATCTGCTATCTAAATCTGCTAAAAAAGTGACAATATGCAGTTGTATCTCAAGAAGCTATTTGACCTTTGACCCGGTGTAACCTATTACAGATTGATTCTTTCATACTAAATACTTGACTGAATAAAACCAGTTAATTTAGATGTTACCATGAATCATATTTGAAAAATTATGTGCAAATATTTTTCATAAAGCAGATAGAATGCAGATGTCTGATTTGCATAACACCAATATTACGTGACTAAATATCACTGTTATTTTCATGTTTATTACCACAAAGCTGATTTGAAACATCGGTTTCATGTAAAGCACTATATGAATAAAATGACATTTTATGTTTTTTAAATATAGCATAAAATGTAATGGCTAATAAAACCAAGCTATAACCACCTCTGATCTGGTTAAACAATATGTGTTTGCATTGATCAATTCCTTAATCCACATTTGATTATAGAATAGAATAGAATAGAATAGAATAGAATAGAATAGAATAGAATAGAATAGAATAGAATAGATCAGCATTTTGTTGGTGGTGAACTTGTATACGTATGTAGCCTATATGTGATAATGTGATAGTGTATATATAGCCTACATGTGTAGGCCTTAATAAATTGATAAATTATACACGCACATAATTTATTAATTATAGTAGAAATTGCGAATTAAATTGGACTGGAGGCCAGTGCAAGGGGGTTTTGTCCTGATGGTATCCAGCTCTTTTACTACACCCGACCCTTTTTATGATCAATAACCATAAATGAGTCGATTTAGCGATATGATCATGAATCACGCGCGTCTCAATCTTCACCGGACAGTCCTGCTTCGCGAGCAGTCTTTAGGTTACCCGAGTGACGGAGGACCGGCATCTCAGCTCGTGGGCTCCGGTGGTGATGACATTCATCATTCCCGGCGCGTTGTCTGCAGTTTGACAACTCCTGACACGTGTGACATATCTCACTTTACCTGCTCCAGTCGAAAACATTACCTCCGGCAATCGAGGTGTCTATGATGTCCACTCTGCTTCCAGTGGCTGTGAGGAGTAGATCACACGGAGACCTCCACAGTCCACAGTCAGGGCCTGGCACTGGCACATCACTGACCAAAGCAACTGCAAGAATTACAGTCAAATAATAATATGGTAATATTTATATTATTTGTAAGCCTAACCCACATACATAATTAAGACAGTTGTAGGCCAATGTATGCCGTAATTAACAGGTCTGTTTGCATATCAGTTAAATGTTTAATTATTACAACTATTACAGTTGTAATATAGTAACAACTAGTTACAACTATTAATAATAGCAACATATGATTTATGCTACATGTAGGCTAATATGAAAATAACAGATTGAATAATAACCAGTAGCAGAAAGAAAGGCATTATACCATGTAATACTATGGTAGCCTACCTTTAAATATTCCATGGTACTAACTTCATAAACTGTGATATTTGCATATACTCCTTTGCCTGTACCATTGTACAATTAAAAATAATAATATGACAATCATACCCCTAAATCTACTTATAATGTAGGCTAGTATTTCAATATTTTTAATCACCTTTTGTATATAAATGTCATTATTAAATGTACTACAAATAAATAATGGAACAAATACATTTCCTTTTTTTTTTCCTTCTTGATCTTTGAACTGCAGTCACATGCGCTGGTTTATCTACGCATGCGCGCAGCCGCGCACTAGTTTCTGCTGTGTGTTGGTGTGTGTCACTGTGCTATCAGGCTAATCTCAGCTGCGCGCTTCTCTCATTACTATCTAAGCACTAACATATTTATCCCCGTTTCTTTCCGTTTGTACTATTTCAAACAACACGGACAATGGCGGATCCAAGAATACGACAAATAAAAATCAAGACCGGTGTGGTTAAACGGTAAGAAGGCGGAATAATCAGATTTCTTTTATGTGCGACGTCAAGGCCGCAGGTTCACCGCGCCACTCCACAGGCGTACGCGGCAGAAGAGAGGCCTCTGCGGCAGAGGCTGTAAATATAGCCCGGTGCTCTGACAGGTGTTATAGCATTGTCCAGATGTCAAGTTCCATTCTCCGGTCACTTTAGATGCATTGAAAGCTACGAATAATGTGCATTTCATAAGAGTTTTTGTTAGATATTTGTTAGTTTGTATGTGATTGTTATGAGGCCAATAGACTAAAGCATGAGTAAGTAAGTTAGTCAGAATTCAAAATGAGTTATTGAATGATGAATTTTTGTTAATGCCAAGTGTAATAGACATTTCTGTCCCTTATCAAGCAGGCATGTGTGTTTATCTAGACTATAATTAAAGAAAACTGTACGTTATGCTACTTGATATTGAAAACTATCATTTTATTTTAATTCATTATCGTAATCATAAACACTTTGGTTTGTAGCTCTAATTAATTTACAGCATTTTGTTATATATATATATATACAAAACGTACATATAAATGAATAATATATATTATATAAATTATATTTTTAGATAATATATTATATTTATGAATATATTTTCAAAAAAAAGTATAAAAATACATGCAAAATATATATGTGTGTGCGTATATAATATAATATAATGTAATAAATTTATATACATATATATATATATATATATATATATATATATATATATATGTATGAAGAGTTCAGATGCAAAAGCCTCTAAGTGCCATCTGAAATTTTCTTCTAGAATGATCATTTTTATCAAGCTCGTATATTTAAGTTCAGTAATTTCACTTAAATGACAATTAATAGGTAATTTGCATTGCCATTTAAGTGAAATTACTGAACTTAAATATACGAGCTTGATAAAAATGATCATTCTAGAAGAAAATTTCAGATGGCACTTAGAGGCTTTTGCATCTGAACTCTTCATATATATATATATATATATATATATATAACTTCAAAAATAAAGCAAAAATGTTTGTCTCTCTCATATATATATATATATATATATATATATATATATATATATGATAGAGACAGACATTTTTACTTTATTTTTGAAGTTAACATGAAAAGTACAAACTTCATAGCATCAGATATGACCTTTGACCTGCATATGATCACATTGACATGGCTTATTTATACAGTCCTCAGTAAGACCAGAAGAGTCTAACATTCACTTAACGAATGTTAGACTCGTATTAAAGTTGGTCATTTGTGTTCTGCGAGTGTCTCATCCTCTCTTCATCCCCTCCCTTTCTTTGCTCTTCCCTGCAATCCCCACCTGACTGCTGTTTGCATTGATTGACCAGATGAGGGCCTGATTGAGATGGGCCTGTTTGATAGGGCTGGTAATGGAAGTGTGCGAATGATTCTCAGTGGGATTGAGAAAGTGAGAGGGATAGGAAACAACTCGCACACCATGCCAACACAGGAGACAACATCGTAATGAGCCGCGCCGCGATAAGAACCGAACGTTTGGCCTGTCAAACTCTGCTGATGTTCACATGAGGGACCAATCACGTCTTGGTGTCTGAGTTCATTTATGCTGAATTTGCTTATTGTGTCGGCACCGTTGGTGTCAATTGATGGTTTTATGATGGAACATTCCTGCTGTTAGGCCCAGCGATGGCAGACACATCGTTCGTGTCTCCGAGACATGTTTCTTCTGGATTTCCCATCTGTTTTTGGCTCTCGGTGTGGACGGTCCAGCCTTCGTATCGATTAGAGCGGTGCGAGTTGCTTTGTTTTCTTTCAGCTGGGTCTTTAGGTCCTATAGATTTCTCTCAGATTTCTCTCCCCATGTGAGCGCAGGCCTCTGTGGTTCACTCAGACCGGGGCTTCTCAGCTCCAGGTCAGATAATTGATTTTGTCCACCTTTGAACGCTGTATTGCTGAATTGCATTTCTTCATTTGTCAGAGCTGTGAGGTGTGGGCTTCTTGATGGTCTCCTGGTTTACTCATTTCAAGTCTGTTTGTATGTTTGCTCGAAGCTTGGCCTCTATGTAACTTTGTTTTTCAATAAACGCTGATATATAGAAAGCATTATTGCTGATTATAGGCTCAATATAGGATAGACTGAATATCGGTTTTGATGTTGAAATACATTGTCCCGTCCATTTGTGTGAAAACAGTGGCTCCTTGGACCATATAGTAAATGTGGAGCATTTACTTTGTTTTAGTGACTGACTTCTGACAAAATTGCAGAATTCCAAAGCTCAGTAGATCATGGTGCTTGCAACGCCAAGGTCATGGGTTCGATTCTCATGGAATGCAAGAACTGATCAAATGCATATTTTAAATGTCACTTTGAAGGAAAAAAAGTGTCTAACAAATCCTTAAATGAAAAGTCTAAATGTGCATTAGGCTCATCATTGACAAGGCTGTCAAAAGATTTTAGGAATGGGGCAACATAAAAAAATGCTATTTGACTGGTTTGGCCAATATATATAGTGTGTTGGGCAATATATTGGTTAAAACAATATACCGCACTTTAAAAAATAAGTTGTGTTTTTTACAGAAATTTTTAAAGACATTATTCATTTTTAAAGACAGGCCACTCATGATGATCTCTGACTCATGATGTCATGTGTTTAACCAGCTGTATTATTTAGGGCTGGTACAGATATCCCTATTTGATTCAGATTCACAAGATCTCAATTCGATTTTCGATCTGATTTGATTAGAGATTAGAGAAAATAAAACTAATAGCACACATAAATAGTGTTGTCACGATACTAGAATTTCTAACTCCGATACCATACCTTGAAAAATATCGATATTGCCGAAAAACTACCACAATATTAAGGGGGTATTTTTTTTAATTTAAAGCTAAATATAACAAGTCTAGAACATGACAATTAGGTATATTTTACATGAACAAAAATGTCCTGAGGTAGTGTTCTTGGTCAAAAGTATAAATGCTGGTTAATACATTAACGTTATTTGATGAACAGATTTAAACGCAAACGTGCATCACACGCGAAAACAGTGCTCACTGGATCGACGTCAAGTCACCTTTATTTATATAGTGCTTTTAACAATACAGATTGTGTCAAAGCACTTAACAGTATCAAATTGGAGGATAGAGTGTCAGTAATGTATAATAATAAGATTAAACATTCAATTTTCAGTTAAAGGCATTTCATTATTGAATTCAGATGTCATTGTCTAGCTCAGTTTAGTTTAATTAGTATCTGTGTAATCAAATTGTTGATAATCGCTAATGAAGGCAAATTATTGCAGAATTAAATGATAATTTTTTGAATAAGTTAAATAAGCACAAGTTAATTTACATTTGACCACAGTTAAAATATTTACTTGTCAGATCATATTAACTTTAAGAATTACGGTGAAAAAAACGAGACAACACACACTCATATCAACAACAATACTAGGCCATCTTGGTTAATGTTTCAGAAATGTTAAAATGAGAAGAGTTACCAACCTCTCGACATTATTTGTATAGATCCGGTTGTCGGTCTTTCAGGTGCTTTGCTATATTACTTCACTTCACTTCACTTTTGCTATTTAACCAGAGCGAATGAGACGAGTGCGCGTGCCTTTGGAGAGAAGTGAAAGTGACAGCTCGGCAAGTTATCGGTGTATCGATACTTCGGGAAATTAGTATTGGTACCGTTCAGATATTTCAGTATCGATATTTATCGAAATATCGATATTTTTGACAACACTACACATAAATATATACAATAGAAAAAAGATACAAATGAAATAATCCGTTCAGGTAGAGCTAGTTTTCAGGTTAAAAAATGTAAAACAACACTGCATATAATATTCACTGTGTAAATTAAATAAAGATTAATCCTTATTAAAGTTACAAAAGTTATTCAGTGAAGAGCAGTGAGTGATTTATTTGTCTTTTGTTTAATTAACATTATAAACATAGATATAGCAGCAAGAATATTAGGATGCTGTTACTTTAAGAATAATGCACGGATCCAATATACTGATACACATGCGTTGTCTCTCTCTCTACTGTTTACATTTACTTAAGCCATAATAAGCTATATTTACTAGGATACTTGCCAAAGTGTAGCCTGACAAGCCAGACCCACATCAAGATGTTGGGTCTGGGAACACACCATTGGCAGGGCTCAATCCGAGGGGATAAACGGTTGTCTTTCAGTCTTTTCAGTGTTTTCCCACCAGCGGAGCTAGTTGATAGATTAAACTTTTGCCGTATCCGCAAGCTACCGGAGAGTTGCTAGACGACCCTGACTGCAAATTACATTTGCTGCTACTAGGGTATGTCTAGATTTCTAGGCTAGTCAAAGTGAGCATTTTGAGATAAATTTGCGTGAACTTGTCCATTCAAGCGCTAAGAGACGTGAAAGAGAAGACATACAGCTTTCTGTGCGCCCACAAAACTTCTCACACAGCGCTCGCGGGTTCTCTTTCATGTCTTCTTGCGCTTGAATTGTTAAATCGGCAAGGCTTGAAAATGCGAGCAGCTGATAAACTTTCTTGACCATGCAGCGCTGGCCCGAACGGGACACTGACACTTCCTTCAGAAGTGTCCAGAACGTCTTTCACGCTGAAAGGCGCACCTGCATCCGCCATGTTAAGCATTGAAGAAATGACTGGGTTCCCACTGTAACTTCGTGCAAGGTAAATAAGAGGATGACGTCTAGTGGAGAAGACTATATGATTAACATCAATTAGATGATATGTTCAATGTTTGCAGAAAATAGATCGGTGTATGGAAAATGGATCGATTCGTGTTTTTTGAGAATCGATATCAATTCGACTACATAAAAAAATAAATAGGGGTATTATTGTGGTTATCAGTACGTTCAGGTAGATTATAAACACTAACAGTGTTGTAATGTGCTGGTCATCTTTTCCACCAATGACAGCTGTTCTTCTTGCAAGGTGTGGTGATGCAGGGCTATGAAGAGTTATCCTGAGGCCTTGTCCACACTAATATTTTCGTTTGAAAAAGCATCTTTTTTTCCCAGACAGCAACATAGTGTCGGCCCACATCTGGGCCGTGTGGAATCCGCTTGTACCAGATGTGGGCCGGATCTGGGCCGACAGTATGTTGCTGTCTGGGCTCTCAGACCAAACATATAATGGTGAGTGAGTGCGACCTGTATGCATCAGTGAATGGTGAGATGTTTCGCTAAATAAAACGATCCTGCCAGAAGAATTGCGTGATAACTTTATCACGTCTTGTTCCGTCTCTATGATCTCAGTAAGCCTTTCTGAGGGTTTGCGCATGCGCAGTTAGGTGAATTTTGCGATGTTTCAGTGTGGACGAGAAACTTTTGGAAAAACGCTAGTGTGGAGGGAGAGCGTTTTGAAACGAAAACACCGGATTAATGTAAACCTATCCTGAGGTGAAGTGTCACTGCTATAAGACCTAGTGCTGTAGTACACGTGGATGCTTGTAATGTCAGTTAATTACCACCCTCAGGTCAAGCCCCTCTTATTCGGCTACATCCCACGATTTCAAAAGCCTCAAGGAGGTTCCTGAAATGCCCTATCAAGTGGTCAGGATTTCATGCCAAATGTTGCTATCACAGTAGGATTCTCTTCTCAGCCGCATTCTGAAGCATTTAGGACAATTTTTTTTTTATAAAACATCCACTTTTCACCATTTTACTACCAATATATTCATCCGATGAAGAAACCAGACAACTGGATGGCGTTGGTCTGAACGAACTGCCAGCCGATTTTACATCTCGCCGTCTTCTCCGTCTTCCGCCATCCCTTTACTACCCTTCACTTGCCGTTTTCTTTTTTCTTTTCTTCTTCTTTTTGGTGATGTATTCCAGTCGGTGTTTTCTGGCCTAGCTCAGCGGATGCACTTAATAAAATGACAGGCGTAATTTGCTTTTGTCACCGGGTCTCGCCGCCGACCCGCCGCCTCAAAAATACAGTATTAGAGGGGAGAGAATGTGTGTGTCGGGTCTAATTCTTTTCTCTATTTTCCAGAGAGATGCTTTTTCCATTAAGCTGAAGGAAGCAGCCCTGGCAGCCCCATTTACAGCTGCCCAGCTCCGCCCCTGCTATAAGCAGCTCGCACATCAGCCTGCAGATACAAGAAATTAACATCAGCATGACACTTTTTCATTAGCCTGTCCCTCACTTTTATTAGAATTATGCTACACCCCGATCTTTCCACCCCTCCGGCTTCCTCGCTGGTTGCACCCCCATTCCTTTTTTCCCGTGGTCTAATTTTTTGTGTACGTGTCAGAGAAAGCCTTACCTTGAGCATATGTGAAGAATTGCACCAGAACGTCGTGATTGAAGCCTGTTAAAACCGGCGTAATTGACGTAAAATATGACATATTGTCGCAGGCGGAGACGACTCTTATGGCACGCGGCCTGGGCTGGCAGTATGTTTTATTAATGGAGAAGCATCTCGTGCTCTCTCTCTCTCTCTCTCGCTGTCTAACACACACACACACACACACATACACAGCTGATTTTATGAAAAATGAATTCCGCAACGCCATGTCGTCCCGACAAGCGAGCAGGCCGCAGACGGAAAGCAGCTATTAGCTAGAATCATTATCAATAGTGATATTTTCAAACTCCATTACGGCAATCAGGCCGTGAATTTATTCAGTGCGTTTAGTTCATTTGGCCATAATTGATAAATAATCAAAATTTATCAATGTATTCGCACTGCGTTTTCACTAACAATCAAGCAAAAGTGGCCCATTTGCCACCTGACTTAGTCCAAATTAGGGACTAAATTGATGATCAATTAATCCTAGTAGGGGCAGTACAGTGTCTTTGTGAGTGTGTGCGAGCGAGAGGGAGACAGATGCAGTTAAAAGACAGATTAGCGTAGCGATCAGGATGTAGCTGGTGCAGTTTAGCACTGTGGCTAACAAGCACACAGCTTTTCTGAGACTGACAGTAGATAATCATTAAGGAAGAGAGAATTGGGAGGTAGGAAATGCTGGAAGTAGAGACTGTTTACAGGAGAATGTGCTTGTTCATGTGGAGAAGCAGAAGTTTGTTAATGCCTTGATGTTTTATTTTGTCTAAGTGTGTTATACCAGTGTATGCTGCTTTAAAGTTAACAGTGCTAACTAGTGATTTATATAGACTCGAGAGGATGACTGAAATCTTTTATCATGCTAGGTGTTTTATGACACTGTAGCGGTATATATCACAGCATAGTGTACACGTACCGGAAATTCAACATTAAAATATTTTATGTCACATAAACATTTAGGAATTATGATTATGATTTTTCAACCTAATTAAAAATATACCTGCATGATTGTTTATATTTATGTAAAGTCACAGATGCAACAACAAAAAAAGATAGATTAGTAACGTGAAACTTCAGGGCATTAGAAGTTGGTTCTCTGGTTTTGGGCCCATGTAAGAGGCTTATTTGATTTTGGGTGATCTGCAAGTTAGCTAGTTGTTTGACTTTGTGGTGGTACATTCCTGACAGCATCGGTTGGACAACTAAGTATTGAATTTGAGTAAAGCTCACCCCTTGCTATCCATTCTCATTCTTGTTCTCTCTCTCTCACAGTTTGGCCAAAGAGGAGGTGTTGTACATAAAGGAGGCAAAGCAGCAGGAAGAGAAGATTGAGCGTCTCAAGGCGGAGGCAGGAGACGAGTATGTGATCAAGAAACAGGTAAGAAGAATAAACCACCTTAAACAACACACAACCTGATGAGACTCACTCATTCAGAGGACGTTAAAAGTACTAGGTTTGGGGGACCAGAACTGAGGAAATTCAATGTTTTGTAAAACTCCAGTCAGGGACATAATTATTCATTTTTAATTAAAATATAAAATTTCATTGTGCATCATATGAGCTTTTTTTTTTTCATTTCTTTTTTTCTTTGGTTGCTTAATGTGAGAAATATTCCACGCGTCAACAACGGAAAAAATGTAGGCATCCTAGATAAACTGTTTATTATGTTACCAATACAGTCACCATCCAATTGGCCAATAATACAGTCAAATTTAGTCACATTTAGCGCTTGGCAAGAGTTAATTTTGCACCCGGGATGTAGAAAATTCCCCCGACCGTAAAGAGAATAAGTCGTCAGACTGAGTATCTGAGCGCTGGTACCAGTTGGTTGTTCTGCCTTAAAAGAAACTGCTTTGGTAACGGTTAAAGAGACAGAGCTGATTCAGTGTGGCAGCGCTGTGTGTGAGGTCAGGGTTAGTTTTAATGTGCTGATGCAAAATTAATGACGTTATGTTACTTTAGAGGAGTTTTGTAATTAACAACACATGCTGCTAATTTAGAGCATCTCAAGGAGTAGTGGACCATGTTTTCTCTCTCTCTCTCTCTCTCTCTCTCTCTCTCTCTCTCTCTCTCTCTCTCTCATTCTTTTCTTCACCTTCTCTCTGGAGTGAATGCATGTACAGCTCTGTTTTAAAGGGAGAGATCACACAAAAATGACGATCATGTCATGATTAGTTCATCTTCATATCTGATAACCGAGTGCACATGTGTTAGACATTGAGTGTGGGGCCTTCAGCAGCTGATCAATAACTTGGAAAAACTCATTGAGTTCTTCCATTGTTTTGTTGCGGATGTTTTATGTTAAATAATTCTTCTGTTTTTGTTATAGAACAAAGCTAGTAAAATCTCTTCAATGTCTTAAACAGGTTGAGGTGTTGCAAGAGGCAAGAATGATGATCCCAGACTGCCATCGCCGTTTAGCTATGGCCCACGCTGACCTACAACAGCTGTTGGTGAGAGCATCACACACACACACACACACACCATACTCTTTAGGTTTGTCCTACCTGAAAGACTTGAACTCAGTGGTGCTTTTAATGCATTGAATCTTTTTGTTTGAGAATCCTGACCAACCTGAAACAACAACATTGCCACATCTGGATTTTACAGCAGCATTTACATTACTTTTGATTAAAGCTACATAATTTCAAGTGCATGCTGCTTTTTTCTGTTAAAGTAGCAGACTCTGTTCATATTTGTGCCATAATGTTTGGCTGAAAACCAACAAAAACACTTACTTGTATAGTCAAGTCAAGTCACATTTATTTATATAGCGCTTTTTACAATACAGACTTCAATTGTACAATATTTCAAAGCAGCTTTACAGAGATAACAGGAAAATAATGCAACAAAGTTTGTTTCCAGAAGAAAATAGCATCATAGTCCAGCTTAAGTTCAGTGATGTTCAATTTTTGTTTAAAAAAAAGTGATTAATTTAGTTCATATATATATATATATATATATATATATATATATATATATATATATATATATATATATATAGACGCTCTGGAGTAAACCGTGATGTCATCGTCCAGCTTAGTTCAGTTCTTGTATAATAGTGTCAGTGCAGGCAGATCAATATTATAGTTGAATATTAAATTAAATGTTAAGTTTAATGTCCCCAACTAAGCAAGCCAAGCCAATGGCAACAAAGGTGGAAAAGGCAACAGTGGCAAGGAACCAAAACTCCATCTGGTGACAGAATGGAGAAAAAACCTTGGGAGAACCCAGGCTCAGTCGGGGGGCCAGTTCTCCTCTGGCCAATGAACGAACAGTGTATGATTATGATTCAGGCAGAATTATAGGGCAGAAGTCAGATTGGATTGG
This sequence comes from Leuciscus leuciscus, assembly GCF_965113295.1. Taxonomy (NCBI): domain Eukaryota; kingdom Metazoa; phylum Chordata; class Actinopteri; order Cypriniformes; family Leuciscidae; genus Leuciscus; species Leuciscus leuciscus. The sequence goes on along the minus strand of NC_138740.1, from coordinate 32,268,463 downwards.
AACAATCAGAATATTATCCAGTTATATATACCATTTAAAAAAAAAAATGTCAGTGGCTAAAATGTCTCTACATCCTGACCAAAAATGTATATGCATATGTGACCTGTGCTGGCCAAAGAAGTCAGAATGCGCATGGGCTAATTAATAGCTAAAGCTAAAAAATATCAAATTTGGTCGATTCTGAGGTTTTAACAAAAATTGGTTCGTCTAGCGATCCCAATGCTCCAAATAGCAATCAGACGTTAAAAGTATCTTTATTTGTGTGTTTTCTGAGAGGAGTAGCTTTACTTTGTCCATGAAAAATGCTGTTTTTCTCTGCTCGCTTCTGTCACTTCCCCTCAGCACAAGTTTGGTATCGTTATAAAGCGCAGTATTCCAACCTTGCGAATATTCATAGCGAATTCTTAACCAATGAAATGTGATTTTCAAACTCATGCTGATGTAAACAAAACGATCTTACTCGTGCTGACTGACAGATTCGCCCAAAGACGCCTTTCAGACAGCGCGCAATCCCGATTTATTTAATTTTTTTCCTATATATATTTGGTTTTGACTTGGCGTGTGCCAAATCTGGTGTTATTACCAGGGATTTGAAGGGATGGTTGCTAGGTCATTTTATTTTGGAACCTAATTCGATTTTTCTCTAAATTGACTTTGCGGACTCTTCAAACCGGTCTATCTCAGTTATTTTTTGTCTGATTCCAACAAATCATACATCATTTTGAAGGTTCGTTAATAACAAATAAGTTAACTCATGTTTGAAAATGTTCACAACGCGACTCATTTTGCCAGCACGGGTCACAGTTTGTCTTCTCGCATTGCTAGCCCTGAAAACGGTTAGCTATAAAAAGAAGTCATAACTATTATTAGTAATAATTATAATAATCCATATTGTCTAGAAAAGGTAATCATAGACTGATAATTGTCAGAACGGGAGGACATTACATGTGTCCAGGCAACTCACAGGTGTTTGGGTCAGTGCTAAGCACAGGGCATCGTGACATGGCAGGTTTATGTGTGTGAGAAAGATATGTACAGGGGAGACCGTGCCATCCGCTTCCTGTGTGTTGACACTTAGGGGAAATAGAGGATTACAGGGATCACGTTAATGAACAGAAAACAGGGAAATGAAATGGAAATCTGTGATCGCACAGATGTATTTCAAAGAAGCTCGTTGCAACGGCTCCTATTTGTGTGTGCTTCAATAAAAATGCTTTTCAAACCCTCTACTTTTGTGTCAGCGTAAAACTTTGTCAGGTGCACCAGCTCACTGAGGATACACACACACACACACACACACACACACACACACACAGTCCTGTGCTGCACTCATTTCAGTTCATTAGTAATGTTGTCACGGCAATGGCCTCCATAGAAACCGTCGTCGATCGATTAGCATTGATATGACCTACTCCTCTCTCTGCCTCCATTACATTTTCACACTGTGTTACGTGTGTGAGTGTGTTTGTCTGAGGTGGTTGTGTGTGTGTGATTATCTGACAGGTTCACTGAGTGGATTAGCTGTATTTGGGGATGCAGTTAGTCTCTCTCATAGTGTTTCTGTGATCTGATTTACTCACTCCCACTCTCTCAGCCTCTCTGTAGACTTGCATGTATTTTGTCATTTTAAGGCTGTTAAAAACTTTTCCCCATTTCACAGACAAGGCTTAACTCTAGTCCCAGACTAAAATACATGTTTGATCTGTTTTAACGGAAATCAACTTGCACTGATATATCTTAAGGCCTAATCCTGGCTTAATCTAAACCCTGACTGTGAAACCAGGCCATAATATTTCATTATACACAAATTATGCAGTTCATCAAGAAATCTGAGGTTTGGTTCATATTATTTTAATATGAATCATTTATTTTATTATTTGAAAATATGTCAGTATTTTTGGATAAGAAATTAATTTGAGACATAAGGTATAATTATGATCAGTTCATTAAATTCTGTATCCAATGCTTTGAATTTGAGAGTTGTAAGATGCATAATTTTCTTCATATTATTTGTTCATTTATTCCTATTCATTTGTAATTAACAAAATATGACTCCCATTCATGAAGAAACTCCAGATTAGGTCCAGATAGTGACTTTAAAACCTTTGTGTTATCAGGAAACAGAAGAGGAACTGGCTGAAGCGGAGGAGTTCAAGGAGGCCAGGACAGTTTTAGAGTCAGTCAAGCTGGAAGGATGATGGACACCGAGGAACAAACACACACAGACGCTGACGTACACTGACATCCCAACTGTCCATTCCATTTCTTCTTCTGAAGGCCATGTGTTTACTGGTTGCTTATGTTTGCATTTCATCAATTTTTGTATTGATTTACTTAATTTAATAACACTGTTTCCCCTAAGCCTTCTGTGATCAAATATACACAATCATAAAATAAAGTTTCTTTTTATTATTTCAAACCATTCCCGTTTCATCATTGATTATAAAATGAGCTAAATGAAGCTCTGTATCTCCAGTCTGTTACTGTGTTTCACCTTTATAGATTATAGCTTCACCTGCTGGGAAAGGAAGAATTGTGACACGTCTTTGATTAATGTAAGCCTTTCGCGTTTATTCCTGCTGCAGGTGTGTGTTGTTTAAGACTTAATAAGAATACACAAAGCAGGCCTTGAGTTATCAAATAAGATGCCATATGTTTCCCTTCTCATAGGGCTGCAGTAATGAATGCAGAATGTGAACCTGATGGACAGGCTTTTGCTTTCCCGCATGCGGAGGGAGACAGGTATAGCAGGAAAAACTAATGCATGATGAGAGCATATTTCCAGCTCTCCTGAAAGGACACTGACCTCCGCTGGCCAGATTCTCTCATGCAAGCACCAGACTCGTCACCTGCACATGCTTTGACCTATTAGCTGGAGTAACACGGAGTGCATAAATATATTTTTGCTGTGCAACATAATTACATGATTTGAATTCTGGTTGTATTTTGTGTAGGCTATGAATATTTGATAATGGAGGGCCTGTTGCTGATCCTTTGGGAGAGATTGCTTCAAGCTTATCCCTGTCTCAGATATTGCAATCTGCATTATCAAGGTAAATCCTGAACCAAAAAACAGAACATGCAGGGGAAAGCTCTTCAGATATGTTCTTTATGATAGCTTAATATTTCAATGATTTTATTTGAAACACTCAAGTCAAACTTAAACATGTATGAATGTCATCGCATTAGAAAACAAAATGTCAAACCAGGTGACTTTATTTTTAAGAAAGCTGGCGTAATCACAATTTTGCCATTTCGGAATAAGAATTTAATGTTTTAATAAAATGATAGATAGCCTATTGTAAGGACACTTTGTGATTGTCAAAAGTTAGTGAAACAACAGTTGTGTGAACTAAAGATGATTGATCCACTGAAAACAAATCGTGATTTTATTTTTTTATTTCTATTTTAATTTTCCTCTCCCAATGCCAAAAAGTATGTTTTGTAGTATGTTATCCTATGACATGTATGACGACATACTATGACAGTCAGGCATTTTTGGGGTGTGATTAAAATACTTTTTGGGATCATAGGCCTATATCTAAAAAATGTTTTATTTTTTTTTCTGTTTGTTTGAAGATGCCTCAAAAGAACAATTAATGTCCCTCAAGCGTTTTCCTTAAAAGAAAAACTACAGTCATTCGATATTATGCAATAACTTATGGAACTTATTTTGTAAGTTCTTATTTTGTAAATATTTCTCTTGTGTGGCAATCTGAAGAACACGTTTTTTTGTTGTTGTTTTTTTTGATATCCTAAAAGGAATATCTATTTCTCCAGGCATTTCCCAGTAAGGTTGCACTATTGTGATTAGGATTTGTTCCTTTTCAAAGGGTGTTTCCTCACTGACATAAATAATTGAATGGGTTTATATCAGGTTCATCCCAGAATCGCATTTCCTAAGTCTGTATAGTTCCGCCTAATTCGGTGTGTTTTAAAATATGTTTTAGTTTTTAGTTTTTTTTTTTTTTAAAGCCGAAGGAGCAGATGAATTCGGGTTCCATTTGGCTTGGTCTTCATTCTACAGATTTCGATAATTATCGGGTTCACCCCGAAGCCTCATTATAGCGCTAATGAGGCGCCGCCACTCCGTGACACCCAACCGCTCCATCTCGTTAAGGAAATCGCTCTTCAATGCTGATTATTTTATTTGGAGCCATAATTATATTTCTTTCGGATAAATCACGGTCTAATCGAGTCCGTTCGGAGGGCAGCGCCTCTAATTGGAGCATGAGATGCGGCGGCGGGCGCGCGCTACCTGAGCCTGCTCGCGCGACCGGAGGAACCGAGCACCTGATGGATGTGGGGGTGTGCGGGGGGTTCTTCATCACCCCTCCTCCTCCTCCAGCTAAAACACAACAACTTATTACCTTTAATCCCCCCGACTGTCACCGCATCACCTGCACGAAACAAGAATCTAATTTGTTAAACTGGCATTTCTGCAGATGGACGATCGATTTTCTCTTTAGAATTCTCTAATTGAGTGAATATAGACGCCCCGTGAATCACATTCCGGCGTGGAACTGCATGAGCGGAGAATGCCGCATCTGTAAGGGTGTGGTGGAGCAGCTTTTGCCTATTGTGTGGACCGAATGTGCCCACAAGGACAGACTTCAAATCGCTAAGTAAATACATTTTTAATATAAAAAAAAATAAAAAAATGCAGAAACATTTGTATGAGCTAAATCAGTAGGCTATATATAACATGAGTCCCCATGATGATGGATAAGCAAACAAACATACATTGTAGTTGCGCGTCATTGGGAGTAAAATAGCTCAAAATACTCATAAATAGGCTTTATTACACGAAACTTCCTTTTGTGGACGTCATCGGATGGAAAAGTGGTTTAAAAATATTTCCCACAAAACCGCATAATAATTAATTATTGTTGTTGTTGTTACTGAAACTATGTATTTTATGGCTGAATAAATCATCATCTATATTATTATTTAATAATAGGCTCAAAGGGAAGGTGTGTGTGTGTCTGTCTTTTATTGGTGCACATAAAAACTTTTCTTCACGCACCACTTAATTTTTAACGCGACAAGTTGACTGTGAATTGGGTGATTTGATCTTTTATCATAAATAAAGTTGGCCTAAATCATTCCTTTATTATAATTTATTCATTCTTAGTTATAATGTGTTTTAATATCATTTTATTTATTTTTTATTATAAAAATGTTTGCTTATATGTGCAAATGGTCGAGTAATTGATTATTAGTCTGTAATTTTGTCCTGAAATTTCCACCTAACGAGTTTCTATGTGTTGGTGTAGAAGGAAAACGATGTGTGGAAATGTGTAAAGCATGTGTCAGTGTACCTTGTGGGACAGATGTGATGGTGGATATGAAGGCCATAAGATGGTGACAGTCTAACAAAAGCCTCGTTGAAAATCACTCCACAATGAGGAGTGAGGGAGCAGAATCCTCTCAGCTCCAGACCGCGTTCAGAATTACATTTGTTTTTCTTGTGATTTTATTAAAAGTCACTCCTCATCTCCAGAGCGCGTGAAAATGTCTACTTTCCACTCAGATGCGCCGCATTAACTTGCAGGGCGCGAGTTTGTTTGTTTGTCTATTTTTATTTATATGCAGTGTAAGATTGATGCGAGCTTGTTAACGCTATCTGGTGGGAGAGAGAGATGCAACTCAGCTTTGCTTCTGAATCACCTCCCAAATTACTCTCTCTCTCTCTCTCTCTCTCTCTCTCTCTCTCTCTCTCTCTCTCTCCCCCCCCCCCCCCCCCCCACACACACACACACACACACAGACAATATCATCCATGCATAACTTTTGTAATCCCTGTGAGCAAAGGACTAATAAAGTAGTTTATAATATGAATAAATATTATACATTTATTATTATAATAAATATATATTTTATAATAATGTATTGTTTTAAAGTTATAAAAATGATTGCTGTTGTAACCGTTAAATGTGTTTGTTTTAACTTTACACTGATTTATCAATCCCAACATGTGCCAACTGTTTTGTGAGTCTTTGAATTTATTATAAAATGTTATAGTTTTTAATGCATCAAATCATATTTGAAGGGGACACACACAATTTGTACACACAACACTCCAATTTGTATTTTGTTGGTTTAACTCAAAGTAACATGATTGCCTTAAAATGTTGAGTTCATTGAAATTAATTTTTTTTAGTTAATACAATAAAGGAGATTGGTTTAATCAACAGAAACTCTAAATATTATGTTATCTGAACCACATAAATTATTGATTTGATTTGACAAAAGAAAACATGTTGTGATAAATCATGAAAATAAATATATATATATATATTTTATTTTTTTTACAGTGTGGAATTAGGCTACTTTCAATTATTTGGACAAAAAAAAAAAAAAACTATAAGGAGCTCTGTCTGTTGGCCTTATTTTTGATTAATGCAATTATTAATATTATTAGTGGTGGTGGTTTTATATTACATATTTACATTATTTGTAGTGTTTTGTGTGCATACAAATCATAATAACAATTTAAATGTATATTATTAGTGTACACATAATAAATATATAATAAAATGAATATAGATGTGTATTATGTCTGTTAGCATATGGCTTTTTGTTCGATAGGTTTTTATAGTGTTGATTCTTGAACTTTAGTTGTAATCGCCACCTTTAGCTGTAGCTCAGAGGACCTGGAGACTTTTTTTTTTTTTTTTTTCATTACTGGTGAGGTCAGGAAACAGTTGTGTATCCCCCTCAAATGCATTTAATAAAATGTTTTGCTTCGCTTCGCGTTTCACAAATAAAGCTTGAAATCCCCTTGCTGGCTGCAGGCCGGGTATTGGTGTACAGAAATTCAATCTGTACATTTTACGAGGTAAACAGACGGAATGAATTGCATTAGAGCAAGCCAAGGTGTTTTCAGCCAGACAGTTTTCAGCCCTTGCTCTGTTTGTGTGCAACAATCTAAAACTTATTTATTAGGGAAAAAACACTTGATCCGAGGCACAAAACCCCTCTTACAGCCGAATAAAGACAAAACCAAGCAATATGGGGATTTTAATTGAGGGTCTCAGCTTGCACACGATATGTGTGTTTATATTTTATGAAGTTCAGGCAGCCCTTCTTTCACTCATAAGCATCGTTAGGCGTCTGTCGCACTTTTAGTCGGTTAAATATGACCGTGCTCCTCCAGAAGAGTGATTCACTTCTGTTTGTACAGCTATAAAAGGATCGAGCCATTGAAAAGTCGTAAAATGAAGCGCGCTATCAATCACGCGGCAACTGTGTTTCGGGCCAAACAATGTAATGATTTCAAATGATCGTTATTGTTGAGGTAATGCATTTGTTTGGTTTTGTCTTGCTATGATACGCGAGGAAAAATACACATGTGAGCAGCGATGACAAAAGTGTTAGTTCATGCACGAGCATAATTTTAGATATCTTAAACATACTCTTAAAAATAAAGGTTCCACTTAGAACCAGAAATGATCCGTAAACGAATAATTTGATCTTGACGTTTTTAATCTCCAAAGAACCATATAAACAACTCAAGCTGGCATTTGAAAATAAGATGGTCCTTTGAATAGAAGAATTGAGGAACCTTTATTTTTTAAGGGTGCATGTAGAATGAAAATTATTACAACTCCAACAGGATCAAATAACAGAACCGTGTTCGATTTAGATTTACGTCTCTGGTATAAAGCCATATCCACATCCCAATTAAAAAAAAAGAAAAAAAAGAAGCCCCGTACAAAGAACAGTCTATTTCCTGGACAAAAGGAAAGTGTGAGATGAACACAAACCCGAGATCTTCCATTACTCGCCCGGTGCCTCGTTCGCCTTCTCTGACATTTCGGATATCAAAACGCAGCGCAAGAACAATTGTTTCCAAATTGAATCCGCACTCTCTTCCTTTCCTCATTTTCAGCGAGGCATACATTTCCCCGGCGAGTCAAGAGTCGCGTCTGACCCGGCGACTGGAGGCGCGCACTCTTGTTCTTAACACCAGATTGGTGGCTTGTCAAAAAAAAAAAAAAAAGAGAGTCGAAAGTTTCTCGCTCGGACGCGTCCTTTGTGCGCAGTGAAAAGACACTATTCACTCTTGCAAATAAAAGAGTAGCCTTCTTCAAACCATCCCACTGACATCTGCTTAGAGCCTGTTTGCACTGGTTGTCCGATATTTTTCATCGGTTCCATGTGTGACAAAAGCTATTGTGTTAATTGGAGTAAATGCATGTTCGTTTATTGGTTAAACGGGCTGGGCTGGCAGTTGAGTGTTCTTTGCATGAAATAAATCAAGTTAATTTGGGGCAATTGGATGAAAAATCAATGCAACGAATACAATTTGTCAGCGTAGAGTGTTTAAAGTCTAAATGTATCTATTTTGGTGCGAAAGTCCTCGCACTCCCCCCTTTCCCTTCGTGGGGGTATCCCTGTTTCTGGAAGCACATTTCTGACTTTGACTTTCCACCGAATTATGCACCTAATTTGCTCACATATCATTTACTCCAAGTTCCTCCCGCCGTGACAGTCGGGCCTAAACACTACTAAATCAGCCCTAATTTATACTGATCCCGCTAATAATCGTAATAAAAAGCTTATAGATTTGGCACTAATTACATAAAAGCCTAATGATGTTGAAAATTACCCTGGTTTGAGATATATGGCTAATCTAAACTTTGTTGTTGGCTGCCCCGGGCTACTAGAAACATTAGAAGAGGTTCACTTCGTCTCCAAAAGGCGCGAGTTGGACATGCCACGACACGAAGGCCTTTTTTTTTTTTTTTCACGAGGAAACGTGAAATTATCACTTACGATTAAATGACAAAAGTGCTGCAAAATTAAGAATAACCTTATAATTAAAACGCGACGGGGTCATTTGGAAACCTGCTCGTTTTTTTAATACATATTTTTTTTATCTAATATAAGCGCATAAAAACCAAGCAAATGAGTTCATATAATAAAGAGAGCATGGTTTAATCGTTTAGCCCAGTAATAAACTTTGGGAAGCCATTACTAAACCATATGGATTTGATAAGGATGACACGTTTATATAACAATAGTTTAATTCGATGTTTCTCCTCAAATAATCAGGGGCCCCTCAATGATTCTGGCATCACGCTCAATTAAACCAATTCTGAGGGAATGAGGGAGTTTCTCGAAGAGCTTTCTGAAAGAGGTCATTTTAAAGGTTATAATTTGGGAGTCGGGATCAAAAACGAGGAGAGATGAACTTGGGAGGGCAGCAAGAGAGGCTTCGCGCATCTGACACTGCAGGCTTCAACGCTGATTGGCTCTTATTTGAAGGAGCTCATGGGTTCATTCAACTATTAAGCGCCTCCCAGTTCCTCTAAAGGACATTATAATGCAAGGAACCTCCTTTTTAACCACAAACCGAATTTGCTTTCATTTAGGCCATATATATTTTTTAAATAGTTTAAAGTCATAGAGATTTTTTTGGGAAAGCATTTCGCCCTGGAGCGGTGCGCGATGCTTTCGCACGCCGACCTGCTGGATGCTCGCCTCGGTGAGTTATCAACGCCAAACTCCGGTCTGCAACTCTACTGTAAGCTGGAGGACTCTTTTCATCTAAATCAAGCAGTGAAAATTGACAATTTGTCTCTTATTTTATCTTAATTCGATTTAAGCGAGCTAATTCATTGGAGAAGTAATCATTATTATTATATTACGCAGTAATTTGATTTAGTCGTTTTCCAAGATATTGAGGAGATTTAAATGGAATTAGTTATTTTAAAAGATGTCATTCTGCTGTGTTGTTGTTCTGAGCTAGTCTTAAAATATTTTACCATTATTTGCACGTTATGTATGTAATGCTAGTTTCAATTTGTAGATGCATAAGAATAATGCTTGCTTGTGACTGTCAAGAAAAATGATATTCTGCACTAACACTTCTTTCTTTTTCAGCAATGTTTGGTGTTGGTTTTGAGCTCACTCGGTTTTGTCCAATTCTCTGTTTCAGGGATGAAGGATGCCGCGGCCGAGCTTCTGGGTCACAGGGAGGCATTGAAATGCAGGCTGGGCGGCGGCGGGACTGACTCGGGACACCCCGGAGAACTTGCCCCGGTCTCCGATGCAGTGGAAGGGGCCACCCTTCTTCCCGGAGACGATATCAACAGTGCTGGATCCAATCCGTCGGGTGTAGCGGTGAACAGTAAGGAACAGGAGAAGCAACAGCAGCAGCAACAGAACCCCAGCCAGTCCGGCGGGCAGCAGAGTCAGAGTCAGAAACAGAAACGGCACCGGACTCGCTTTACTCCGGCTCAGCTTAACGAGCTGGAACGCAGCTTCGCCAAAACCCACTATCCGGACATCTTCATGCGGGAGGAGCTCGCGCTCCGGATCGGCTTGACGGAATCACGCGTGCAGGTGAGTGGAGAAGATCATCACAGGTTTCGGATTGTTGTATTCATATGATAATCGTTGTTGAATCGACAGTAACATTGTATTTATCAGATATTTCAATACAATAGAGAAGGTGTTATTGTAAGCTACCTGCAATATTATGTTTGAAATGAAAAAAGAAAAAAAGAAAAGAAAAGAGAGACAAATCTAAAGCAAGATATATTCGACAAAAACAAATAGTGATTTTGGTCGAGTTTAATTTTTTTTAAACTATTTTAGTCTGATTATATTTATTATAAATGGCATATATCAAGTATTGTCTATATCGTGGACATTATAATGCATGCTAAATATTTATAATATAGGTTATTCAAATACGTATCTTATATTCTTAAAAATACGAAGGCTATAGCCTAGTCCTAAAAACAGCAGGAAATTATAACGTGTTGTAACTTATTTTCAAAAATGCAGCATTTTTTTTTATTTGATATTTTTATATATATTTTATATAATTTCTCTATATTAAATTTTAAATATAGAGTAATGAGAATTTGCATTTATGTTTTTTACACGATGAGCCGAGATTTAAAGTTTGTCGACAAAACGTGCAAAAAACAATTAGCCTACATGAAAATAACCGTGTAAAAATATGAAAACACCCTTCAAACTCGTGAAAACATCTCCGAATGAGCTTCATCATCAAGATTAATGCATGAAAAAATCTAAATAATGAAAAAATTTTGAGAAACTGTCGTAACTGTTAAATTCATATTGATATTAAGCGTAAATATTTTTTTTAATGCGACAGTGTGTCCTATTTATTTATTTTGTCTTATCAATAGTAGCATATTTTCTCTTTTTATTTTCTATTTTAAAATAAACATTATTTTAAACAAAATAATAACACAAACATTACTTTAACCCCTATCACACGAGTATCCAATTATGATTATGAATCGTGTTTATCACCTCCACAGCCCAAAATACCACCATCATAAAGGTTTAAATTATGGTTGTTTTTGTATTATAAAAATTAATATTGCTGTTACACATTACTAGGCCTATTTGTATTTGATTCCGATTACGTTTCTATATCAACATTTCCTTGGCTTTTGAATGTGAACCCATTTAAAACATGCGGCGATTCTCATTATTTTGTCGTTCGGGTCGTTTTCCTTTTACAATACCATTATTGTTATCGCAGCCATCGGAGCAGACCGATATCTTAATCACTTTGATAAGATTATGACTCGTGCTGCTCCTGTGATTGGTGGTCAGTCGCAAATGCAGCGGTAAATGAACCCGCGAGATAAATGTAAGAATCAACGAGCGCGCGCGGCATTCCAGCGCTCTCTCTCTCTCTCTCTCTGATGTACAGAGGCTCATTATATATGTATAGCTTTTCAAGTTGATAGTGCAATAAAATCAAGCCCATTATTATCAACCAATTTCAGAATTATTTATAACTTAACAGGCTTATTAAGCTCAATGCGTAAGACTGTTCTGCGTAAAATAATAATCATCATAATTAGCAGGCATGAGCTCGGATGCAACTATTTTACTTGCATAAAAAAGAAATGACCGCGCGGTGATCTTCCGTAAGCACATCTGAAACAGCACACTAGGTTTGTTTTGCGGTCTCGTGAAATAGGTCTGTCAGCGTGCACGTCTTAATGGCCTGCGCGCGGATGCTGCTCTGTCTTTTTTTAATGGTATGAGAAATTGCATTTTCTTTTATCCTCTGAAGTGTAATGCATTTGAGTCCGGATTTCACGGCTGGCTGCGTGGAGTGGGATTCGGGGGATCTAATATGAACCCCTTCACATTTTTTCTCTTCCCCTTTCGTTGGGTCAGAATCTGCTCGTTAATCATTGTGAGCGCGCATGAGATCTCTATAAACCCGAAGGACCTCGGGAAATAAACACCGTGTGAGCCATTTACCGTGGGCCTTTTTACGCACTGGTGTTTTAAAATCGAGCACATAATAATGGAGAGTCTAAATATTATGATTCCTTATCGTTTCGGTCAGCATTTATAGCGCAATTTTGTGATGTCGAGACGTTTATCAAGGAGAGAAGCAAAAGACAAACAAACAAGCAAAAATCTTAATAAAAATAAGACATTTTTGGCTATATTTTTTTTTCTTCATTTTCATATTAGGCCTACTAATAACATACAAACAAATAAACTAATGCATAAGTGCCATAAGAATGCAAAATAATCATATTTTTCTGGTTTGTAAAGTGCAGATAATTGTTTTGCGCATTTCATTTATTTATTATATCTTTAAAACAATTCGTTTTATTTTATGCGTTTTATTCTCTATATTTTTAAGAACTCAAAAGCCAAAACATTGCTATTAAGTAATCTACATTGCGACATTATAATAACTTTTGGTTCTTGTTTTAAACACACACACACACACACACACACACACACACACACACACACACACACACACACACACACACACACACACACACACACACACACACACACACACACACACACACACAATATCTTGTGTTTTAAGATGTATTGTCTTCTTATTTTATAGTGAACATATGGATGAATTTGTCTTTTTGTTACTGTATATTCTTGTCACAGTCACACAATTTCTCATTGGGAGATCTTGTTAAATGGATGTTTTGTTAAACTTGCTTATTAAATGCATTTTATAAGCAGTATTGTGAGAGCTCTTTTTTTGTTCCCTCTTCCTGCAGGTTTGGTTTCAGAACCGACGCGCCAAATGGAAGAAGCGCAAGAAGACCACGAACGTGTTCCGCGCTCCGGGCACTTTGCTGCCCAATCACCACCACGGCCTACCGCAGTTCCCCTCCGCCGCGGCGGCCGCGGCAGCCATGGGCGATAGCCTGTGCTCTTTTCACGCTAATGACACCCGCTGGGCGGCGGCTGGGATGCCGGGAGTCTCACAGCTGCAGTTACCAACTTCCCTAGGCCGACAACAAGCCATGGCACAGTCTCTATCCCAGTGCAGCCTTGGCGCGGGACCGCCGCACAACTCCATGAGCCTGTCCAACATGTCCTCCAATGGTTCCGGTCTCCAGTCCCACCTCTACCAACCCACCTTCCCCGGTATGGTGCCCGCGTCGCTCTCTAGCCCCAACAATGTGACCGGCTCGCCTCAGCTGTGTAGCTCCCCGGACTCTGACGTCTGGAGAGGAACGAGCATCGCGTCCCTGCGCCGCAAAGCGCTCGAGCACACAGTGTCCATGAGTTTCACCTAATATTTTGACGTGCTGTTCACCCCCTGTTTCTCGTCCACCCTTCATTTCTGGCTAAGTGACGCACAAGGAAGTGTACGGATACGACTGTCCTCTAGTAAACACACCACACATGAACTGTGCGCTCCTGATGGAAATAAAACCTAAAGCGTCATAGGCTGAAAAAAAAGCATATTTATTTATTTATTTATTTATTTATTTTTATTAGCACTTTCTTTTTGCAAATGTAACTGTGCGCAAATGTCTTCTCCCTGGACAGAAAACAATCTGCACTTTTGCAATGTATTTATTTGCATTTGATCTCAGAGAAACAAGCCGAGCGACGGTGCACTCGTTTTTAGTATTATTCTTATTATCATCCTTATTATTGTTATTATGGGAGAAACTCGTTTAAATTTTAAGACGGTGGATGAAAGAAAGGAAAATATCTCCAAAAGAATTAAGAAACTTGACTGCATGTGTCGACCAAGGTAAACAACATCAACAACAACAACAACAACAACGGGGAAATGTCATTTAAAAGAAAAGTATGACTTTGTTATATGCTGTTATATAGGATGTTTTGTGTAGATAAAGCATTCTTAACCTGTTCCCATTCGGTCAGTTTGTGATATGTTCTAAGTTAATGTATGTGCTTATACCAATATAAATTTCTTAAATGTTTGATCTTCTTCTTAACGGCTGTTTTGTTTCCTGAACATGTTTATAACGATTGAATGTAAATTAACGAATAAAATCATTTTCAATATGTCATTATTGACAGCTCGCATCTTCTGTTGTTCTTGGGGACACCGTGGGGAAAAACAGATCTTGTGTGTGAAACGTTTGTTTGTTTAGGATTGGGTAAAACTTCATACACATTTAATGTAGTAATATTGTATTAGCTGCTTACCCGACCTATGCCTAATGCACGTTCAAATTAGTTAGAAATGTCGCAAACCTTTATTTGAATATTTACAATAATATTTGAATGTAGATGAACTATTGATCTGCATTATATAATGTCATATAATGGCTTATTATTGAAAGTTATTAAGTGTTTTCAAATCGAGTCATTATCTATCCCAACACTACATTTTCCTCTATTTGGCGACGTTGCAGGGGTTGACATTAACTCGTCCTCTGATTGGCTGTTGGGCTCTTGGCACTATGACCTCATAGATGAGAAATCAGGACTCAGCCAAATACAATATCAAGAGCGCGCCATCACTGTCTGTCTAACAGAGCAATGCGATAATAATAGGCTACAATCATGTATATGGCGCAAAATGACTGCTGTACGAGAGCTCCTGAAATAATTCATACATCCAGATCAGAACGCCAAAATAAGAAATGTTACGTATAGGCCTATATTCTCACGTGAATATATTTGAGCTCATATTGCCCACACAAATGGACCGGTAAGATTCACTTTTATTTATTTATAGAAATAATTGATCCAATTCCTAAAGACGCATTTAGGCTGATTCTGAAATGATCAGCATGAAATTAATTAAATTTGCCAATTAAATCATAATGTTAGAACGTTGTTGCATACATTTATAGCTATGACAAAATGGTCAAATCTTCAGTTATACATTGTGGCCCACGTGAGGTTAAAAGCAATTATAGCCTTTGTGATGAGGCATTGCAAATTATAGATTGTTATCAAGAGCTTCGAAATCAACCAACCTTCAGTGTTTGAAAATCAGGAATCATGTTGATAAAATATTAGAGGTTCTCCTGCATGTTTGAACGCGTTATAGTGAGGAGGCAGGTTGTATTTGTGACCGCGTGCATGCGTCTAAAAGAGAGATCAGGTGATACGGATGTGCACCTTGCAAACAGATGCGAGATGATATTACATAAATATTATAATTTGTTTCAGTACCCGCCGGGTTAATTAGTTTGTGGAAATGCGAAGGCCGTTCCTCGTTAGCTAATTTGTCACACGCTGACGAGAGAGGCGAACACTGACCCGCCACAATGCATTGCGCGAGAGAGCCGAGCGGAGAATGTGGCCTGCTTACCTCCAATCCATCTCTGGTAAATAAATGAAATCAGTCAATAAAGCATCGGAGGGTGAATATAGCTTTCTCTGTCTGGGTTATGAATGAGAACTCATTAATTTTCCAGGCCTAAAGTGTGTGTGTGTGTGTGTGTGTGTGTCAGTGTCTGCGCGCGCGCATGTGGACGTATGTGAGAGACTACAGGCATGCAGTTAAGAGAGAGAGAGAGAGAGAGAGAACATAAAGCTGAGGTTACAAGGTTACATGCTGTAAAATTACTTTAAGAAATAATTTTAAAAAACATAGGCTACCGTTTTTTCAGCACAATTATCGTAACTTGGTGTAGGCTACACGTAGATAAGTCAGCAAACATTCGGTAAAACAGGATTAGGCCTACATATACTTGCATACAGTAAACTATATGAAATACACTAAACAGTTGCTGCCTTAAATGATTAAGTACAGTCAACTTGGATGTTTTAATTATGATAAAGTTAAAGCAATGTAAAAACATATGTTGTCATTACTTATTGATCATATAATTTTTTTTATGCAATGCAGTCAACTTGAATATAGGCTGCGTATGAAATTGCATACTAACTTGAGTAGGTAGGCTACGTATTTAGTAATCAGGCATACTTCACGACCATTAAAAATTTTTTCTTCAAGAGCACTCACATGGACATGCACTGAACATTTCTAAAACTTTTAGCCTTTTATGTTCAAACTCGAGTCAGACAAATATGAAGAGACTCAAGAAGAAGTGACAACATGTAGAAGCAACAGGACATTTCTGAATGGTTAGTTGATGAATTTATGTAGCTTATGTGTAGTTATCTTCTAGTCATTGATTAGCATATTCTGTCATGATAATCTATAAATCACGTTCCCCTAGGGCGGGGTTTATGTAAATGTTAGGGTTTGTGATGTCAATGGGAGGAAGCTTGTGTAGTCCCTACCAGTTTGTTGTAGTCCTTAAAAGTGATTTCTTTAAAAGCAAATATCTCCCTTTGCTTTGAACTTTGAGATTGTAACTTTGCAGATGTTGTTTATGCTCAAACAGCAACATTACACACTAACTAAAGTTAAAAAAGTGAAATCATAATCAACCACCCCTTTAATGAGGACTGTGAATTCAGACATACTTCTTTTGTCACATACTGTTTTTGCCTATATAGGGAAGTATGGGATTTCGATGCAACCAAATGACCTTTTTCCACGTAATACAGCCTAATTGATTGCTGCCATGATGAGAAGCAACAAAAATACAGTTGTTTTACAACAACAGAGTCATAAAAGGAATCTTCCTGACATGTTTAATTGCAGGCGGCATGTTTGATTTAGTATCTAAGACAAAATTATTAGTGCTGTCAAATCAATTAATTGCAATTTATATATATATATATATATATATATATATATATATATATATATTGTTGCTAAAGGATTGCTTGGTGCTTTCAGGAAGTTTCACACACACCAGTTTCACACACGCTTTCACACACACACACACACACACACACACACACACACACACACACACACACACACACACACACACACACACACACACACACACACATACTCGCACACCTTATATATTTAAAAAACTTTTATGTTATTGCATAACTTGTAATTAATCGATTTGACAGCACAAAAAATATCACTTTTAATGTATCAGAAGGCATAAAAACAAAATTGTACAACCCTGATTTTGACCTTTTCTGAAGATTTGTCATCATCATGATGCTAGAATGTTGTGGCTGGTTGCCCAGGCGTTGCTATGTGTTTGCTATTTTGTTCATGGTTGCTAAGGGACTGCTTGGTGCTTTCAGGAAGTTAAACTGATTCTGATTCTGTTCAAAAATGCATGTGCAATAGTGATTTACTGGCTATATTTCCACCTGTATTTGCTTGGTAGGCGAAAAACATACACACTACACACAAATCCCCCAAAGTGTTGCTGTTGTTTGTATGTGTGTGTGTGTAAAGCAGAATTTAGTGTGTGGGTAATACGGGAGGACAGGGTTGTGTGTTGCTCATAAACGAGTTCGTCTTCTCTACTCCGTCTCTGTATGGGAAAGCCTTATTGAACATCACACGCATTCCCCCTACAGTTTATAGCTGAAATCAGCACCTTTTAGAATATCCATCTATTCTGCTCTCGCTGGATGGACAGACCCAGAGAGAGGAGAGGAGAAGGAATGAGAGTGAGTGTGTGTGTGTGTGTGTGTGTGTGTGTGTGAGAGAGAGAGAGAGAGAGAGAGAGAGAGAGAGAGAGAGAGAGAGAGAGAGTAGGATCTTCCTTATTTTCTGTTATCTATCTGAACTAAGAACAGTGAATTGATTGAGTCTGACATGATACTGCTATAGTGACCAGGTGTTAATATAGGCCTATTTTGAGCACAAAATTAAAATTTCAAAGCACTCTATTGAAATTCCTTTTTTAAATGATTATTTCTCCCCTAAAACTTTCTGCAATTCATTATGCCGATCCAAATGCATGTTTTGTAGATGACAACACATTTCTTTAGATTAAAATTAGAAATTTCAAAGTTATATTTCAAAACTTTTTTTAATTTTAATTTTAAAATCTGACGATGCCATTGTCATATTTGCATATTTAATTAAGGCTCACACACCAATAACGGAAACTATAACGATAACTAAAGTGTCCACACCAGCGGACTATATTGTTCTGTTTATTCTAAGCGCGTGCTTGTCTGTTGCTTTAAATGGTCGAGCTCGTTACAGCAGGATGGATTCTGATTGGCTGTTTTTATCTGACCAGTATCAGCTGGATAACATCATTCTTAAAGTGATTCTAACCAATCATTTCTCTGTGCCGTTATCGTTGTAGCTGTGAATGATGTGAACTCTGCTATTATTTAATATTGAGAATGTTTTTTTTTTTTTTTAGAACATTTATCGTTATCTTTTTAGTTATCGTCCTTGGTGTGAACCTGGATTCTGATTGGCTGTCAGTGTTTTTATCGTTCATCAGCTGGAAAATAGTTCTGAAAGTGATTCCAACGATATTGTTGCTCTATTGTCGTTGTAACTTTAGCGAAGGCCTTAAAAGGCCCGTTCAATGACGATAACTGCAACAATAGTAAGTTTTAAAAATCGTAAATGTAAAAAAATAGCAGAGTCCACACCACAACTTTGATAATGGCACGTAGCCTACAGAGGAAGGACAATCCTTGAAATAACCTTTTGGATGATTTTTTTTTCAGCTGATGAACGATAAAAACATTGACAGCCAACCAGAATCCACCAGACTTTACTTTAGAGAGCTAGAGCATTTAAAGTGGCCGCTTAAATTAAACAGAACGTCATCTTGCATTGTTATGGACACTAATATGTGACCCTGGACCACAAAACCAGTCTTGTGGGTCATTTAAAAAAAAAAGAGATTTATACATCATCTGAAAGCTGAATACATAATCTTTCCATTGATGTATGGTTTGTTAGGACAATATTTTGCCGAGATACAACTATTTGAAAATCTGGAATCTGAGGGTACAGAAAAATCGAAATATTGAGAAATTCGCCTTTAAAGTTGTCCATTTCTATTGGCGATAGTGCTGCATCCATTCACAAAAATAAATGTTTTATATATTTAAGGTGGGAAATTGACAAAATATCTTCATGGAACATGATCTTTACTTAATATCCTAATGATTTTTGGCATAAAAGAAAAATCTATAATTTTGACCCATACAATGTTTTGTTGGCTATTGCCACAAATATACCCGTGCAACATAAGACTGGTTTTGTGATCCAGGGTCACATATCGTTTATAGTTGTCCTGCTTGGTGTGGATGGGCCTCAACAGCGATAACTATAAAGATAACTATATTAGGGTCCACAAAAATGCTCTGTTTATTCTAATCGGGCACTGCAGTTATGCTGATTGGCTGGCAATGTTTATGGTTCATAGAAAAAAATCAACAGAAAGTGATTCCAAGCTTCCAACGATGTCCTTCCCGTGTCGTTGTCGTTATAACAGTTGTTTTGACTTCCTTGTTAGCACATAATCAGAACAATTATTAAACCTCAAAGTTATAGTTATGGTCCTTGGCATAACCATGGGCAACTGGGCAAGTGTCCAGGGGCACCACGTCCAAGGGGGAACCACGCAAATATTTTCCGATATTTTGAACAAAGGGTCCTTGGTGTAACCAGCTACAGTTGATCTCTCTCTTACATGTGTGGATTCTATATATTTGCACATAGGCCTTATGCATTTTTATGGATTTTATTTTCAGGAAATGTAAATTAACTTTTAATTGCCAACATTTCTTTCCTTCAATACTTTAATTTCTTGTGCATTTTGACATTCCTGTTGTTTCATGGCCCTTGTTCAGATAACCAACACAGTTACATCTCCCTCCTTCTCCTCCCCTCCCCTAGCTCTCTCTCTGCCCTTGAGTTTTTCTATTACCTTGTGGAAAGCACCTCGCCTGGCATGACAAGCGCAGCGGATTGACACTAAATCAGAAATCAACGCTAGAGCTCAGCATGAAGGTCACACTCGCTCACACACTCGTCTCTATCTGAGAACACATGCGATTCGCTCATCTGTGAGTGTGTGGGCCTGTATTCTCTCTCTCTCTCTCTCTCTCTCTCTCTCTCTCTCTCTCTCTCTCTCTCTCTCTCTGTGTGTGTGTGTGTGTGTCGAAGGGTCACACGGGCCCTGTGGGATTTTGAGAGGGGCCACATCTCTGTAAGGTGAGGTGATGGTAATCCTCAAATAATTACTCAGCATACACACAGAGTCCATCACTCTCACTCTTTTGAAGACCTGAGGCAGAATGTCAACAGAGAGAAAGGCTTAGGCCTACTTTAATCAATTTACTTGATCATTCAGTAGGTGCGATACTGTAGCCAAATGCCATACTGTTGCCTTTATGCGTGTGAATAATACATTTGGGAAGAGATCATAGACATTTATGCTCGAATATACTGAATTTAATCCCTGAAGCTGTGGATAACCTCGTTAGATTCTCAGTTCACAGGCGTGTACGGCCTCAACAACAGGGGTTTCGAGTTGGTTGGTTCATACTGCCATCTAGCGGTTCCGTGATGAACCACAAGAACAGCTATATTTAAAATAATAATAATAATACAGGGCTAAAACATAATTTAGGTTCAATTACCTGCAACAATTTTCTTACAGAAAAACATACACATAATATTGCAGATAATGTTTTGCTTTGTATATATAAGCCAGTAATACATTTTAAAATACTACTACTACTACTACTACTACTACTAATAATAACAATAATAATATTGTTTACATAAAATGTTTTGTTTTTGTAATAAACTATAATACCAGCAATATAATGATGATGATGATTATTATGATGATAAAAATACATAAAGCATAATAAATGATCTACAAGAGTTTTAGCTTGCAGAAAAAAAGAAAAAAAACATAAACACAATATCACAGATTGCTGCTTAATTTGTTTTAAATATGAGAATTAAAATTTTCATCTAGAAACCAACTTGCAGGGAATTATCAAATGTAGACCTTTGGTGTTTTTCACTTCGAAAACACTGGGTCACATGTGTCCCCTTGAAGCTTCCGTAGTTAGTCACATGAGTTCGCAGATTGTTTATAGTCGGCAGCTGATATGTCGCTGTCATAGATCAGAGCCAAATCTGGTCGTAAATGCTCTCAGAGTGATAAAAGATGATTTTATATGAACGTTTCCGAACATCGACAGTGATTTGACTCCTTTATCCGGTGTAACTGAAGTGTTTTTTTTTTGGATCGAAAGCAGAACCGGAGCAGAACTGACACACTGTATCAGACGCGTCCTGTCAATCACAGATCGCTACAGTGTTTCGATGTGTATAGTTGTAAATACATTCCAATAGAGATTCAGTGGACGCGACTGATTTTATGTTTTAATAAAGAGTATCAACAGAACGCAGCGCGCGTGTCCGCCAGGCGGTTTCGCAACATGCAGAGACACTGATTTGTCTTATTAATTTATTTGCATTCAAAATCCGTTCGTTTGCATGTATAATCAGTTGGCTTTTTAAAAGCCCAGCATGCTGCGATGGATTCTGGGGGGTCGAGAGGCGCAGGGTACAGTGGAGGTGAGTACAAGAACACAATAGACCACTGATACAGTGGATAAACTGCTGTCTGTTTCATTTCTCTGTAAGATTATATTACATAATGCCATTAAGTGTTTATAAAGTGCATTGTACCATCTATCAATATAATGTAGAGATACAACTATGCTAAGATTGACAGTTCAGACTGGCTAGTTGTACTTGCATACATAAAGTCCATAAAGTCATGCAAGATGTTTATTAAAATACAACAACAATGTGATGCAGATTACAAGCTATATATATATATATATATATTGAATACACATACAGTACTGGTCAAAAGTTTGGAAACATTAAGGTTTTTTAATGTTTTTGAGAGAAGTCTCTTAACCTCCCCAAGGCTGAATTTATTTGATCAAAAATACAGTAAAAACAGTAATAATGTGAAATATTATTACAATTTAAATTAACTGGTTTCTGTTGTAATATATTAAAAAAATTTACTCCAGAGATCAAAGCTGAATTTTCAGCATCATTACTCCAGTCTTCAGTGTCACATGATCCTTCAGAAATCATTCTAATATGCTGATTTACTGCTTAAGATATATTTCTTATTATTATCAATGTTGAAAACAGTTGTGCTGCTTCATCTTTTGGTGGAAACTGTTATTTTTTTCCGGCTCTTTAATGTATAGAAAGTTCAAAAGAACAGAATTGATCATTTTTAAAATAATATTTAAAACATAAACATACATTTCTTTACTGTCTTTTTAAATGAATTTAATGTACCTTTGCTAAATAAAAGTATAATTATTATATATATATGAAGAGTTCAGATGCAAAAGCCTCTAAGTGCCATCTTAAATTTTCTTCTAGAATGATAATTTTTATCAAGCTTGTATATTTAAATTCAGTAATTTCACTTAAATGGCAATGAAAATGACCTATTAATTGTCATTTAAGTGAAATTACTGAACTTAAATCTACGAGCTTGATAAAAATGACCATTCTAGAAGAAAATTCCAGATGGCACTTAGAGGCTTTTGCATCTGAACTCTTCATATATATATATATATAATATGCAGCTAAAACTGTTTTCAACATTGATAATCATAAGAAATGCTCTTAGAATGAATTCTGAAGGATCATGAGACACTGAAGACTAAAATAATGGCTTTTGAAAATTCAGCTTTGCATCACAGAAATAAATGATATTTAAAAATATATTACAACAGAAACCAGTTCATTTAAATTTGAATAATATTTCACAATCATACTGCTTTTACTGTATTTTTGATCAAATAAATGCAACCTTGGTGAGACTACTTTCAAAAACATTAAAAAACATTAATGTTTCCAAACTGTTGACCAAAATGTGTTTTGTTTAATAAGACAGCATAGAAAAGTTAGGCTGAAAAAAAAAAAAAAACCTGTTCTAAAAGTCACAAAAACTCCAGTTTTGTAGCATAATA